>NC_134045.1:1967020-2301521 GCF_965140245.1 Athene noctua
CCTGCTGAAAGTACCTTTGTGTCCGAACAGCAAATGTTGGCTTTGTTAGTGTTGAAACTTCAGGGCAAAAGTTCAGTTTGTGTTTCTTCAAAGTATCTTGCAAGAGAAAAAAAATTTTTTTTCAACAAAGGCACTACAGACCCAGAAAAGTACAGAAGCGATGTACATGCCAATCTCAGAGAAAGGCTCTGGTATGACAAGACATCAAGGCAGTCGGGAAGCAAGCTTTTTTCCAAAGACACCTTCAACTTTACAGAAGCATTATGGTTTTACCTTAAACCTTCTGCAGGCTGGGATGTCAGCAGGGCACTGTCATCTAAACGCCACGGTGCGGAGAAGCCCAGGGTCTTTCGGTGGCGTTAGAGCCCGGCTTGTGACGGACTCTGTCGGCCCACGATCCCCACGGCAGTGAGCTGCGGCGAGTGCTCAAACCCCGCCGCCATTAACCGCCTGTGCGAAGGGCTCCCGGTACCCGCCGGAGTCACAGAATCACCCAGGCTGGAAGGGACCTTGAAGATCTCCCAGTCCCACCGTTAGTCCGGCGACGCCTGTCCGGCTCCTCGGGACCACCCTGGTGAGGAGGAGCTGACCGGAGGGTGACGGCTCTCTCCTCTCGCCCCGCTCGGAGCGGAGGGCGGCCCGGGCCCGGGAGCGTCCCCCGGCGGGAGCCAGGACAGGGCTGCTGGCGGGGCCCTTCGGCGGGCTCGGCCCGGCCCCGCTGCAAAGGCTCCCCCAGCGCCGGGCTCCCCGCGCCGAGGGCCCGGCGGGGCAGCGGCCGCCCAGGAGAGTTTCCCGCGGCTCCTGCTCCGGCGAGCGCCGCCTGCCAGTGCCGCTGGCGGGGAGCGGGGTCGGACGATCCCGCCGGAGGAGAGGCGCGGGCGGCGGCGCGTCCGCCCGAGGGGCTTTTCCCGCGCAGCCCCGGCGGGGCCGGGCGGGGCCCCGGGCGGACCCTGCCCCCGCCGCGGAAAGCTCCTCTCCAGAGGTGCCCGGCCTCGGCCAGGGGCAGGCGGGGCGCGGCTGGGGGCTCTGGGCTCGGCCCCGGGTGTGCGGCCCGGGGCCCGGAGCGGTTCTGGGTGCGGGCTCCGCGCCGTGGGGACCCGGCCCCCTCCCGGCGGCGGGGCTGGCTGCGGGCTGCCCCGGCGGGGCTCTGCGCTGGGGTCGGGGTACGTGTCCGGCCCGAACGGGGGAATGCGGCGCGCCCTGAGTGTTCTGATCGGGTTACTGTGCCAGGGAGAATTCTGTCATTCCTCTCAAAACCACCGCTTTTTTCCCTGAGGAGGTTGACAGTTGGATGCTGAAAAGGCTTCTACAAGTACCTGACCTGCGGGGCCGGTTTTGCGGGGCTGCCTGAGCAAAGGGAAGTGCGTGCCCTTCCCCTTTCCCCTTCCAGCCGGTGTATCCTGAACCTGCGGCAGTGAACCGAGGGGCGGACACGCAAATGTCCTTCCCAAGCGCCCGGAGCGGTGACACCGAGGAGCAGTCTGTGGTCGGTAGGGGTAGGTCAGGCTGCGTTTGATTCCGTGTGCTTGTTTCTCACTGCCTTGGAGTCGTTCAGGGAAGAGCTGGTGACTGTGTGTGCAGTGCTACTCGTTGTGGACCTTGACGCTTGGGCTAGTGCATATTTTGTCTTGAATAACGTTTTTTCAGCGGCAGTGTAGTTGCCGTCTCGCAGTTCCTGTCTCCTCGGTGAATTCGGCTCCAGGCTTCTTGTTTTCACAGTGCCTGAGTCAATCCCGGTGTTTCTCTATCCTGCTGCATTAATTTCCATAGTCACTCTCTTTGGGTGGAAGAGGCAGGACGGTTCCACTGTAAAAATGTGCAGATGGGGTCAGAGTTGGGCTTTGCTGAGGTTTGCACAGAAAAGGGGTTGTATTGCACTTCCTCTTAGCTCATTTGTATGGTTGAAGCATAATTCTTCATCGCAGCTGAAGCAGGAGATTGCTTTGAATGTTTCTGATGCCAACAGATCTTTGATCAACAAACCAAGAATCAGCAGCTTGTATCGATGTTAAAACCCGTCACAGGTGTGTTGGGTCTGGGGTGGGGGGGTCGGTAGCAGGGAAGGGGTTCCTGTGAGTGACTCTCTGTCAGGGAGTGTAGTGATAGGATGAGGGGTGAGAGTTTTAACCTGAAAGAGAGCAGATTTAGGTTAAATTTAAGAAAGAAATTCTTCCCTGTGAGGGCGGTGAGGCCCTGGCCCAGGTTGCCCAGAGCAGCTGTGGCTGCCCCCTCCCTGGCAGGGTTCAAGGCCAGGCTGGACGGGGCTTTGGGCAGCCAGGGCTAGTGGAAGGTGGCCCTGCCTGGGGCAGGGTGTGGGACTGGATGGGCTTTAAGGTCCATTCCAGGTCAAACCATTCTATGATTCTGTGACTGACCCATCTAATATTTGAGGCTGGCTGGCTGTGAAGTAGAAAAAGAGCCAGTTGAATAAAGGCATCATTAATCCCTTTAGCCTTAGGGTCTGGATGTAGAATCTGACAACTGTGATGAGTTGTACAGACCTTTTAGTGCGTCTTCCCCCTTTTGCTACTGGTGTTTACTCTGTAGAGAGCCTTGATCCGTTCAGTACAGTGCTTCCCTCCTGACCCGCTCCTTTCTCTCTCCTGGTTTCAGCTGGTGATGCAAAGCAGGGTTTTCTTCTCCATTTTTCCCTTTCTAAAGCAAGGTTCTGTGGTGTAAAAAAAATGGGAATGCTGCCTTTAATTTAATGTTGTCCTGTCATGTCAGTCCTGTGCTGCTTCTGACTGCAAAGAAGTCTAAACACGCAGGGCAAGCAGAGGGTTGGAGGCACAAATTATGCCTTGCTGTAATTGGAGTTCCAGGGGCTCCAAACCCAGGTGCCTGGTGTCCGGCTCAGCCTAAGCGGGCAGTGAGCTAGCTAAGCCAGGTTAGAGCACCCTCTGCATATGGAGCTTAATTCATGCTGCTTCATATGCTGACGTGCTGCTTCGTATGCTGACGTACCTCTCTTGGTTTAGATCAAACAGGTGTATGTACAGCTAAGCCTCTGGATGATAAAAGTTGAACACTGTGTTAAGTGCATGAGGCTCTCCTAGCAAAATTAGGTGCAGACTGGTTGATATTTTCATTCATACTCTTCCATAAACAAAAACAAGGCAATGCTGAACATGAGCTCTTTAACAGACCACTTGGTTCTATGTCCTTCCTCTACAGTTAACTGCAATGCCCTTCCAGAATCAGAAGCACAGCAAATACATTTAACTAAAAGAAGCCAGTGTTAAATGGTCTTATTTAATGTTAGCAGGAAGCTGATGGGAATATCCTTAAATCAAAACTGATACAAAACTGAAATGTGTCCAAAACTGCTGTGTGTAGTGTCACCCTTAGTGGATTTCAAACCTCTTCATTTCCTGGTGATCAGTTCTAACTGTCTAGAGCAATGCAAGTAAGTTGGTAGCAACTTAGATCTTTTCTTACATCCACAGATGTTTTTGAAAAAGTAGTTGTGACTTCTAAGTTAGGTCAAGTGATTCACAGAAAAAAGACTCTACAACTCGAACAGAGTTATACAGCAGGGATGTTTACTCCGGCCGGGGTGCAAGGGGATTTCTCCACAAAGCTTGCACACCCACGGCACATTTTACCAAAAACTTATAGAGTGTGGATATCCATATTCACTGGATTACGTAACACAAACATACATATGCATGAGTAAGGCTGGGTTAGTTAGAAAGGCCGATGTCAACAGTTTATGTCATCTTTGCACCTGCCCATTGCCTCCTGGCTGGCATCTTTGGGAGGAAGGCTCGTAGTCTTTCTCACCTTGTTTTTTCCCTGGAGCATGCGCAGATTCCCTTGGCCAATTTCTTGAATAACAAGAGTGTTTTTCAGAAGGTTTATTCCTTCTATTTTATCTAAGAGAACCAATAGAACTTCTACCGTTTGTATATGGCTATCTTTACTCCTGACTAAGATTTCAACTAGTTAGAGCCACCTCTTCCTCAAGGCCAAAAGTATAATATTTTGCTGAACATTGTAGTCCTTGACAGATTTTCACAGTGAACTGCTTTGTTTTGATGAACACAGTAGTCCTTGGTAAAATTCCACAGAACAGTCTGGGCAAGCAGGATTCTTAGCAATATTGAAAAAATACTAAAAGTAATACTACAGCTTGCTATAAGTAAGTAAATAAGTTGCTAAGCGGTTTTCTAGAAGTAAATACATCTCAAAACAAGTAATCATTTCTCTGTATCACAAGTTGTCTAAAGATCATAAACAGGACAATTGTTTTCTCATTTATATTAATGCTGGAACAGATGTTGATTTGGAAACCTGTAAACTGAAGGATGTTTTCCACTAAGGTTGGTTTGGGTTTTTTTGGTTTTTTTTCTTCTATGAAGTCTTCAGTATTTTATTTTTTTCCCACAGTAGTTCTAAGCTGCAGAAGCAGCCTCAGAGGCACTATGGAATTACTTCTCTGATTAGCTTGGCTCCTCCTAAGGCTAGAAACTGCATCCATATTCAGAAGCTAGTTGAAGCAATGAAGCCATCTGGGGTATTGAAAGATGGAGAACTGAATCACAGGTATAACAAGGCTGTCACATTTCTTAACCTCTTGGGTTTTTAGGGCAAGCTTAACATGAGTTTTCTTTACAAGCTGGTGGTTCTTGGTAAACTGAATAATTTAGTCAATGAATAGATTTCAGAAACTTGGTGAGAGCAAGGTAAGGGTTTCTTTTTATATGTTCTTATCAAACAGCTGAAGCCTTTTTATTTCTTTCAAAGGCAATACGACTAGGATTGATATTGAAGTCCAACTTTTAACTTCTTAAGTATTGAGTGGGGCTGTAGTAACTGCCATTGAAATAGGGTATAAAAGATACTTCAACTCAAGATCTTGAAATCTTCGGGGCACTGGATAGATGTGTGAAATGGCTCTATCCGCTGACTTGTAGCAGTTAACAAAGCTGAAACAGCGTATTGTGGGGTGAGACAGATGGTCAGTGGCACTAATCTTGCCCCAAACAGCCTGCAGCACCCAGTCTAGTTTGAAGTGATTACCCTAGATTTGCTCTTTGTATAGCTCTTTGATTGTGTTAATTTATGTGTGTCTGCTGTGGGGAAGACTAATAATGGGTCTTCATTTCTGTGAATTAATGAAAGGACTGCTACATTAGTCTTTTTTTTTTTTTTTTTTTGAGTGGCAGGCACTCATTTCAGAAAAACAGTAGCAGTCTATTAGACTAACAGTTCAGCAGGGAGTGAGAATACATTGTTTATGGAGGCGGTTGTAGTCTTTTAAAAAACTTGTATGCTGCCTGAACTTGCACATAGATCAATGTGTATCTTACCTTCTAAAGTAAACTCTTTCTCTTCTACCCACAGAGTCTCCCCCCTTCAGCAGTAGCAAAAGTTGGCAGCAAAATATTTACATTTGGATCTTACTGGCTCGGAGTACACGCTAAAGGTGGAACTTTCATTGTCTGGTGATAGTTCTAATGTTTGAAAGTGACCTCCAGCAATCACAGAAGAAATGGAATCTCTTTGCAGGTGCTGACAAAGATGCTGTTTCTGTTGCTCCTAGGCATGTAGAAAGATCAGATTCTTTTTAGTCATTCTTTGAAAAACTAAAACATCAGGAGGAAATAAAAAATCTTAAGAGCGACTGAGCTCTCTCATTGACAATTGTGCAACTTCTACAAAAAGAATATTCATGTTAAAGACTCATACTGGTAGTGGCTGTCTTACAAGCCAAAATTGAGAAGCCATTGTTTCTGAGCACCTTCTAAAATAGTGTTTCCTGCAGTGTGAGAAGTCAAGCTTTTGGTTCCTTTCCCCAGTGACTGTAAGTCACATAAGGATCTTTGTGGTACACTTCTTCCCTGCCCATGGTTTGAGAATGAGTCAACTGTATCAGAAAGCAAGGTTGTCCCTAGGAGCCTTGCTTTAATCTTAGGTCTAGTAAGGGGCAGGAAGAGGAAGGGGCAGACTGAAAACTAAGGAAGCTGAAGGTGATGTGGAAGGGCTTCTGTCAGCGCCTTTGCCATGGTGTCCCCTCTGGATGTTCTTTAGAACCTCTAATTCCTTCTCCCCTGGTCACGTTCCTCTGGCCGCTCAGCCCAAGACGTTGCGGAAGGGCCGCACGCTGTCAGCTTGACATCGAGTGAGTAGGGGCTGCGCTGTGAACGTACAAACTGCTTTGTAAAATCACCCTCAGGTGCATCTGTTGCACACCTTGTGTGTGAAACTGAACTCCTGAGAAGTGTTTCTCTTAGCCTGGTCTTCCTCGTGCTGGCACTTTGAAAGACTTCATGTGCACAGCAAATGAGCCTTTGCTGAAGTGACTTGTCACCTGAGAACAGGCTCTCAGCGGGCTGCGGCACAGTTCTGACAAGGGTCTGCAGCACTGAAAACTGTCCCATAAGGTACCTGACAGCACCTCAGGCACAGTAGAAAATCAAAATAAGGAAGGCTAGGGCATGCTGTCAAATGTGGACAGAACTTTTTAGATTTCTCTGGATGTTAACCAGCAGTAAGATAGCTACAGCAATCGCTTTTCTCCCTCACTGCCAAGGGAAGTACCTTATCAGCACTGGCACTGGTGGCTCGTTGTGCACTGCTGGTTCATTACAGCACAGGATCAGCCTCTGAATCTCTTGGCTAAGTCACTTTTTAAAGCCAGTATTAGACTGGCCATACTGCTTGCAGCTTACTAACATTTTTTTTGGTTCAGAAGCAGCTCGGTGTTGATACTGAGTAGTTTAGCAGTGTAAATTCTGTAGTTTATCACAGTTTAGGAAGAACATGAAAGTAGCAAAAAATGTTTTCTTACACAGTTATTTGTTCCTTTACAGCCAGTTGAAGATGCATATGTACCAGTTGTCAAGTTTGATGGTGTTGAGGTAAGTGTTTTGCTTTTTTTCTTTAAGTGTGAAATATTTTTTTTCTTCCTTTGGAATAGGATAACTTCTCCAGGGAGCTGTGACCATGCTATTTCACGAGGTTATTTGTACCTTAGAGTGTATTTAGGAAACTGTGATTGAACGGCCTGACCACAGCCTGTCCCAGGAGAAGACGCTGCAGTAAAATGGGAGCTTATAGGAAAATAAGCCCCCAGGAAGCCTGGCAGGCATGGGACCATCCGGGACACCCCTTTCTAAACCTGCGATGTAGAGCAGGGTAGCTTGCTTGAACAGCACTTACCTCACAAGGACTGTTCAGAGTGGGAGCAAAGGCAGTGTCCTTGCTAACTCCTCCCAGCTCTGACAAGCTGGATTTCTACAGAGGGATGAGTGTGGTGTAGTTCACTGTGTGAATCATGTCAGCAGACTAAATGCTTTGCTGCAAATCAAAAATGAAGTGGCCGTGAGACAAGCAATCTGGAAAATGAAAAGTAAAATACTCATTTGACTCCTGCCTGGGTTTGTCAGCTGCAGGAATCCTTGTTTCTTGAACACATCTTGTACAGTGAATGGAGACCTGCGTGTTGTAGTACCTAAGCAAGTTACTGCTTGGTATCACTCTCATGAAGACACTTATTCTGTGACTTTCTTCTGGCCTTTGTCTGGTGCAGACATTCACAGAATAACTTTCTTGCCTCAAGAAGCAGATGCTTCAGGATCAAAAGGGCTTGCTGCACTGAGAAAATGCTCTCTCCTTTGCTGAAGTACAGCTGAGGTGATTGAATTTACGTCTTTATTCTATGATTAATTTTAAGTTCCCTTTTAATGGAAATTCTAAGTTTAGAGTAATCTTCAATATAAAAAACCCCTTCTTTTACCTAGCTTAAAAAGAAAGGGGGGATACAATGAAGGTTTTGTAAATAAATTATGGGACTTCTAGCAATTTTCTTGAGGTTTTTAGGCAAATAAATCTCTTGGGAGATGTATCTATAGTCGTATAGTTCTAAATACAAATGTTAACCACTTTTTTAGACTTGACTAACTGTTCCCCACTAGCGTGCTGTTCACAAAGAGTGCAGCATTCTAACTCACGGTTGACACTTTTTTTCCTCTTAAGATTGATCGGGTGCTTGCAAGACCGTCTGTGCAAACTGTTTCTGATTAATCTTGATCTCAGAGATGACTGGCATCTGAGAAGCCTGGATATGAGATGTGTACGGACCTTAAATGGTGAACGTATTTACACGTCTTTAAAAAGAAAGTGTTACTGAAATTGGTCTAGAATGCACATTCCACATCTCAAGTTTCTGTACAAGGTGCATAAACTGATCTCCTGTGTACTTGAGATCTGAGGAGGTGGTGAGCGGTCTTACATTTAGATGTTTCAAGGAGTTGTCTGTTGAGATAGACCTGCATTTCACGTTTCCTTGATCGGCGTGCGTGCATTGTTTCAGCTTGCCACAGAAGCTGCTTCAGATGAATAGGTAGAGCACTTGATAGAGAAGAATGTGTGATACTTCATAAAAAAACCCAAAAAGATATTTAAACTACCTGAAGCCTAACTTGTTCACTGTTTAATAGTGACTGGTTTAATTGTTCCTGGCTGTTGAAAGAAACCTGGCTTTCAGAATCCTCTAGAAAGGCCTTATTAAAAATGGTTGGGGAGAGTCTATAAATAATGACAAAGCTGTGGAGGGCACCAGTTACCTGAAGGGATACTGAATGAGAGGTGTAATCTGTAATTTTTAACGTACTACAAAGTGAATGAAACTTGATTTCATAGATTTGAATAATAAATTGTAAGGTACTGATCCAGCATAGCATCAGACAGATCTGTACCTGTTACTAGGAACTTCTGTACTTAACTTTTTTCTTAGAGTTGCCAATGAAATGCTACATCTAGTGCCAAGTGAAGAGAACTTCTGGCTCATGCGCCGTGCAATTAAACAGTGGGCAAAACGTAAGGTGATTGTTCAGAATCTTTAAGCTTCTCAGAGGCACCTCACACTGAAAAAATAAGACCGTTTGAAGTACTTCAGCTTTGGATAGCCATTTCAGTGACAGTTTTCAAACAAAACCCTGGTTTTTAGTTTAGATTCAAAGTCTGTCCACGGAGTAGAGTGGGTGTGGTTTTTAATGGGGGTAGAATGAGGAGAAGAGGGGAGTGCCTACAACACAAGGTGCTTTATTGCTTATCAGGAACCTGACGTCAGGTGATACAAAAGCCAAGTTAAGTATAAAAGCTTGATCCATAAGGAATAAGAAAGTACTGTTTGCGCATGTGGCTAGAGCAAGTGCTAGAAGCATGGTGGAATTTTTTTTCTTAAGGGAAGTTGGAGTGAAGCAGTAGCTGTAGCAGTGTAGGCAAATTTCAGAGTAGCAGTGTTTTGGGAAGTGGTGTGGTAAGGATTCTTTTTCTCATCACTGTTAAGGACCAACAGTTTTGGCTTCATTGCACTGCAGTAACAACTGACTTTGAGGCTGAAGTGTACTGAGTATTCTGTAGATTGTGAAGTTGGTGCTGCAGATTTGAAGGAATATCCTTGGGTATGGAAAGACTGCAGGCTAACGGCAGCGTATCCGCTCTAGGACATGGCATTTACTCCAACCTGCTGGGATTTCTTGGTGGGGTTTCCTGGACAATGCTGATAGCAAGAACGTGTCTGCTCTATCCAAATGCTTTGGCTTCTGCTCTTGTGAACAAGTTCTTGGTTTGTTTTGTTTTGTTTTGTTTTTTCAAAATGGTAAGAGCTATTGTTTATTTTAATTTTCAGAAAGAAGTAACAGTTCTAGAGGTAGTTCTTCATATAAGATTTGCGTTGACAACATTCAGTCCTACCCTGAATTACATGGCAGAGTTTTAGATGGACAGTTGCTGGCTTTTCTAACATGGGGAATGGCCAAATCCTGTATTGCTGAAACAACCAAAAGACAGCAATCTTAATTTACCACTATAGGACCCTAGGCCATGTAAACATTGAATTCAGAAGCCTTTAAACTTTTTTCCAACCTAAGTTGATGCTAAGCACCATTGTTTTAACATCCCAGGTGAACCCCTCAGACCGATCCCGTGTAATGTGGATCCTCGCCCCAGGCTCTCCACAGCAGAACTCTACACACAAGGGATCTGCATCAACACGAGCGGTAATGGTAGAAGAGTTCAAACATGGTAAAGTCCTTCCCATACTTGTTAACTGTTTACAAAGTATAATTCTTGCTATATGAAACCACATTATCTGAACTGGTACCTAAGCGCCATTCACAAGTGAAACAATCCTGTCAGCATATCACCTTTTCCCACCAAAACACTTGATCAGCAATGTTCCGGTGTTTCAAAAAACAAAAAGTGAAGAGGGAACACGTGTCTTGAAAGGCAGTGCCTGCAGATTGGAAGAGATCTCCAGGCCCATCAAAAGATTACTGAGCTCCATAGTAAGCCATAAGGGGTTGGCTGGTTGCTTCCCCCTTTCTTTATTTCCCTTGGAAGGCTGTTGCAGAACCCAAATCTTCTAAGCATTAAAGAGTTTTCTTCCAGTTTGCAGCTTAAAGTTACTCAGGGCCAGGCAGCACACATTTTTTCTGGTGCTCACACCCTTCTAGCTTAGTAACTCTTCTCCCTCAGTGTTATTTCCCTCTTCTGCATTTACAGGAGTCACCCCACTCTTCTCCCACTTGCTTTCCTGTCCCGAGCCAATCCCGCACTCCTGACGTCATCACGCATGACCACCTCCCACGTCCCAGCGATCCCCGCAGCTCTCCTCGCCAGTTCTCCCAGGGACAGTTCATCTTTCTGGGACGTGAAGGACCGGCAGTGCCACCACGTCAGACAAGCTGCGCTCTTGTCAGGGGCATTAACTCTCCTCTACAGTTCTTGAAAACACTGTGCCTGACACACGGCAGTGCAGCTGCCTTATGCCCCCGTCACACTGTTGGCTCCCAGATGCTCTCTTGTGCTTCCCTTGAGCTCCCTGTAGGTCTTCTTCCCCCTCCTCAGTTTTGACCAGCCAAAGAACATCCAACTTATGACTCTCAAATTCTTCCCACTCTTCTAAATATCTTCTTGGGGGTCTCAGCCTCCTGCCCTTCAGATCAGTAGCTTATCGCAACGGGGGAAGGAGAGCACTGTTTTTCCCCAAGTAAGCAAATATTTCAGCTGTTTGTTTAAATATAAAAATTAAGAAGACGGGAAAAAAAATAACAGCTAATTGGAAAGTGAAAGTTTAATTTGGTGCTGAAACTGCTTGAATACTTCTGCTGCAGCTGTAGCAGAGGGCTGGCACTTAAACGTCTGATCAGGATAAAAGCAAAAATCTTTCCACTAAGGTTTCAAATTACAAAATAACCTCATCTAAGGGAAGGCAAAATGTCAATATGTAAACATTGCTGTATGTTTCTGGTGCCTTCTCAGTACAATGTTTCTCTTATGGCACCAAGAACTTACTGGTATAAAAAGTTAAGAATTCAAAGTATTATTGTGAAGCAATTTACAGTTAAATCAGCAGTAGTGAGAAAATAGTCAAGAATTTGACTTGCAGAGTGGGAGATGGTTTGTGACTTTCTCCACAGCTTTTACTATGAATGAAGTTTACGGCTATCTCCCTATTTGGGAATGCCCTACTTTGTTAGGATTGGTCTGCTTAGGAACTCAGCAGGCTGCCTTGTTCATCATTGCGATTTTTCAGTCGGAGGAACGACAGACAGAAGGCCAGCAGGTATCAGTTTCAGCTGACTTTTGCCTGGGTGCAGAGTGAAACTTCTTTCTGAAAACAAAAGTTGTGTCTCTATCAGGATATTGGCTATTATAGGAAGTGTCTTTTTTCCACCCTTTGCTTCAGCAAAAAGCTTTTTGGCCCAGGTGGTTTTCTCCTGATGCAGAAATGTGCAAGTACTGTGAATCTTGCACACTTGTAGAGGAAAGCTGTTGCCCGCTGAGCTCTGTAGCCGTGAGGGTAGATGCTGCGCTGGTCACGTTCCCCCGCAAAGGGTGGTTGTCTTTGCCTTGTGCGCTCGCGTATCACGGGTGAGCCGTGTCATGAGACAAACAGGCTCAATAGCAGCGTCCCGGCTGGGTGAGCAGGGACACCGGCAGCGGGTCTGCTGGCCAGAAGCTGTCAGACCCCGGTGGTGACACCCGACTGGCCTCCGCCAGTGGTGACGCCTGGGGCAGGTGTCCCCACCCAGTGAAAAGAGGGCTTCTTGGCTGCTCAGGGACAGCAGCTGCTGATTGCCTTTATTGTGGGGACTTCGCGGTAGTTGGGGTGCTGGGGTTGTACAGTGCCGGCGTAACGGTTTTCCAGGGTTATCGCACACCAGTTTTAGGGAGAGCTAGTGTTACTGGGTGCTAGGGTGTCCTGGTTCAGGTGGGATAGGGTTAAGTTTCCCCAGCAGAGAGGGGGAAGGGATCTCCAGCCGGGTTATTCATACCATGCTGACCTCAGGTCCACGCGGCAGCTCGGGAACTTTTTCCTTTGTGGCTTTGGTCGCAGAAAAGCTATATCCTTGCGGTATTTCTCTGTATATCTTTTGTTTTCTGTTATTACTGTTTATCGTTGTTATCATTGCTACTGTTGTTGTTCAGATTGCTTATTACACTGTTGTATTAAACTTCTTCTTCTTCTTTTAACCTGGGGTTTGTGCCCTACTTGTGCCCGAGGGTGGGGGAGGGACAACAGCCACGTGGTCTCCGGTCCCGGCAGGGCCTAAACCAACACAGAGGGTTATGGGGTTGTAGGCTTATAGAGAGCTAGGGTTATGGGGTATTAGGGTTATGGGATGCCAGAGTGTAGGTGGGATAGCGTTAAATTGTGTTATTTTTAGGGACAAAATCTAGGCTTTTTGGTCCTGGATTCCTCGGTTGTTTGGGGGTCTCTTGCCTTAGCTTATGTTCTGGGTGGTTTTTGGAGAGTCCTATTGTAGATTATTTTCTTTTTAGGGTTTGGATAGGGGCCTCTGGTTTGTGCATGGTGTGTCTTCTAGTTGTTTGGCTTTTTTTTTTCTCTCCTGGTGGTTTATTTTGCATTTTTTGTCTTGTAACCACCATTTCTGGTCTAATACACCTGTCCAGGTTGGCCAGTGTCACTTCTGCTGTGGTCCAACTCCTTTCTGGTGAGCATTGGACTGTTTTAGATAGGTTCATGCAGAATGACTGCCAGATGATGAATGGTCGCTTCTGGGCTGCGGGAGGACTTCTGGCCCACAGGTAATGCCTGTCGGAGAGCTGAGTGTACTTCTGAATTTGTGCAGACTTCCAAATAGATGGTCATTTCTCCTGCCTTGGGGAAGAGCCATGGGACGACACCGGCCGCACAGGAGGACAAGGGTCCTGTGTTGAGTGTTGTGGGACTTGAGACATGGCTGAAAAAATGGTAGAGGTTTGTTTGTGTCTTCTGTATGCTTTGGTTTTGAATGTCTGCTTGTGGCAGTGACTTCAGACTGTCCTTAGCTCCTGTCTCAAAGCACAACCGTGTGCTTAGGGTGAGGTTCATCACCCATGATAGTGGATGTGAATCCATATTTCAAATAGACTTCTTGATTGTTTTGAATTGGGGGGCAAACTTCTGCCCAGATCTGTTCAGTCATCCTTGGTTTTGCCGCTTCATGTAACTGGTGAGGAGCTCACAGGAAGAGCAGGAGAAGGGTCGGTGCTGCCGTTTCCACGTTGGTCACTTGTGCTGCAGTTATCAGGGTTATCTTCCATCCGCGGTTTCTTGGCAAGAATCTCTTTTGTCTGTTTTGTGAAGGGTAGCGGACTTAATGGGAGACTTTTTGTTCCTCACTAGTGTCTCGGAGATTTACCTCTTGGGTTTTGTTTGATTTTTTTATTTGTTCTACTTAATTTAAAAAGCTTTTTGTAGCTCTTTAAGGATGGAAGCCCAAAGAAAGTCTTTAGGATTTCTACCCAGGAGCATCCAGAAAGGTCTGTCCGGGTACACTGCTGTCAGCCTTCAGTCTAGTGAAATGTCTGGTGGTGGTGAATGTTTAACAGTGCTGTAAGTCAAACACATTGTAAATAGACAAGCTTTGCCCTTGTTCCTGCTGTGCCTGGGGGATGATTCTCAGCAGGTTGTAAATAGTGTGTTCTGCTGTGCTTTACCCGTTTAAAACAGTGTATCACCGAAAATAGTGCCTACACAGAGCAAGAACCACCAGCCGACCCTTGGGGAGCTTCAAAGCGATGGGTAAATGTAAATGGGCTAAAAAATAGTCCCGTGGTAGCAGGTGTCACCTGCCACCTGGCTGAGGGCGCACTCGACGCCACTATCCATTCCATCGATATGAAACTGCATCGGTCCCAGTGTGGACCCTGGAGAGACACCACTCCTTGCTGGTTTCCACTTGGGCATTGTTCTGCTGATTACGGATACCAATTCAACCCAGACACCAGGGTGAAAAGAGCAGGCGTATTTTACTGGCGATAACCAATGTAACAGTGTAATACAGAAAACACGCAGTGAGAAAAAGCAGAATAGTGCACTTAAAGCAGCAAACAGGAAAATACAGGGTAATGCATTAAATCATTACTACACGAGAGAGAGAATGAAGATTAAGAGAAACACATCACCCCTTGCACACGTTACCATCACCCAGCCCCGCAGAGGCTGGGCAGCCCCGGTCACAGCGAGGGTTTGCAGAGCCTGTCCCGGCAAGGGGGAAATCCTACGCGGTGCCTCCACCCGTAGCTGAGGCTGCCAGAGTCGCTGCAAACGGGCCGACCCTTAGATACCAGAGATCGACAGGCCAGAACAGCTGGCACCTCTGTTCTGAGCGGGAAATTTCTGGTTTCATCCTCCTGTTGGATTCCACCCAAAGCCTGGGCAGGGCTCAGGGGGGGAAACCAAGGGGGTTTCTAACAAGGCCGAATACTTGGGTTCTCAGCCTTGAACAGGCTGAACAAGGGAAGGTGGATACGTTCTCTCCTCACTCCTGATTATATTCTGTCTAAGCGGCGTCTCTCACTAGCGAGTTTACAGACTTTGTTAATGATTACACACTAAGTTAGCAGCTTCGGCTTGGGGCCTGTTGTTCAGGCTTCAGTACTTCCTTGCTTTATCACTTTTTACACCAGCATAAGTGCGTTGTTATAACTGAGTACAACACCTACTAGCGCAATGGTTTCAGGTATAAAATGTACAGGATTCATCTATAGGTCAACTCTGGTTTGGGCTGGTAGTCCAAACCTTAGCACTTCACACTGAGACATTTGGGGTGTCACTGTGACATGGGGTGACACAGTGACATGGGGATGGCACTGTGACATTGACATGGCACGGTGACATGGCTGCCATTCTGACACGGGGAAGGTACATTGAAATGGGGGTGGCATTGTGACGTAGGGCGGCTCTGTGGAACGGGAGGGGCAGTGAGGCGCGAGGATGGCACTGTGACATGGGGGTAACTCTGTGACATAGGGGTGGCACGGTGACATTGCGGTGGCACTGTGACATGGGGGCGGCACTGTGACATTGGGATGGCACTGTGACATGGGGAGGGCACAGTGACATGTGGGCGGCACTGTGATGTGGGGGTGGCATTGTGACATTGGGTTGGCACTGTGACATGGCAGTCATATTATGACATGGTGGCCGCACTGTGACATAGGAACGGCAGGGTGAAATGGGGGCAGCACTGTCACATGGGGGTACTGCTTTGACATGATGGCGGCATTCTGACATTTTTGTGGCACTGTGACATGGGGGTGGCACTGTGACATGGGGACAGCACGGTGACATAGGGTGGCACTGTGATATGGGGATGGTACTGTGACATGGGGACAGCACTGGGTCATTAAAAATCCACTGTGACATGGGGGTGGCACTGTGACATGGGGACGGCACTGTGACATGGGGGTGGTACTGTGATGTGGGGGTGTCACTGTAATATGGCGGTGGCACTGTGACATGGGTACGGCACTGGGACATTGGGATGGCAGTGTGTCACGGGGGCGGCACTGTGACATGTGGATGGTACTATCACATGGCAGCGTCACTATGATACGGCAGTGGCACTGTGACATGGGGACGGCACTGTAACATGGGGGTACCACTGTAACATGGCAGTGGCATTGTGACAAGGGGATGGCACTGGGACATAGGGATAGCGGTGTGTCATTGTGGTGGCACTTCGACATGGGGGTGGCATATTGACAAGGGGCCTGCACTGTTACAGTGGGGCGGCACTCTGAGCTGGGGGTGGCTCTGTGACATGGGTGTGGCACTGAGACCTGGCGGCGGCATTGTCACAATGGCTTGGTAGTGTGACAAGGGAATGGCACAGTGACATGGGGGCGGCACTGAGACGGGGACGAAACTGTGACATTGGGACAGCACTGTGACATGGGGGCTGCATTGTGACATGGTGGTAGCACTGTGACATGGGGATGGCTCTGTAATGTGGTAGTGGCACTGTGACATGGTGACGGAACTGTGACATGTGGATGGCACTATGACATTGGGACGGCACTGTTACATGGAGAAGGCACTGTGACATGTGGGTGTCACTGTGACATGGGCAGGGCACTGTGACATGGGTGCGGCACTGTGACATGGATATGGCACTGTGACGTGGGTGGCACTGTTACATGGGGATGGCAGTTTGACATGGGGGTGTTAGAGTGACCTGGAGGTGGCATTGTCACATGGGGATGGCATTGTCACATGGGGATGGCATTGTCACATGGGGGTGGCATTGTCACATGGGGGTGGCACTGTGATATGTGGACGTCACCGTGACAGTGGGTTGGCACTGTGACATGGATGTGGCACTGTGACATGGGGACTGCACTATTACGTGGGGACAGCACTGTGACATGGGGATGGCAATGTGACATGGGGATGACACTGGGTCATTAGAATTCCACTGTGACATGGGGAAAGCAGTGTGACACGTTGGTGGGCTGTGACATGGAGGCAGCACTGTTACATGGGGATATCACTGTGACATGGGCGCGGCATTGTGACATGGGGGTGGCACTGTGACATGGGGGCTGCATTGTGATATTGGGGTGGCACTTTGACATTGAGGTGGCACTGTGACATGGGTGTGGCACTGTGCCCTGGCGGTGGCATTGTGATATGGGGATGGCACTGTGGCCTGGGACAGCACTGTGACATGGGGGTGGCACTGTGACATGGGGATGGTACTGTGAAATGGGGACGGCACTGTAACATGGGGGCGGCACTGTGACATGGGGGCGGCAGTGTTGCATGGCGGTGGCACTGTGACTTTGTGGTCGCCCTGTGACATGAGGATGGTACAGTGACGTTGGGTCGGCACTGTGACATGGGGATGGCACTCTGACATGGAGATGGCACTGTGACATCTGGGTGGCACTGTGACATAGGTACAGCACTGTGACATGGGTTTGGCATTGTGACATGGGGACAGCACTGTGGTATGGGTCGGCACTGTGACAAGGGGGTGGCACTGTGACATGTGGGTTGCACTGTAACATGGGGCCGGCACTGTTATATGGTGGTGGTACTGTGACATGGGGTTGGCATTGTGACAAGGCGGTGGCATTGTGACATTGTTGTCGCACCGTGACATTGTTGTCGCACTGGGACATGGGGATGGCACTGGGACATAGGGATAGCAGTGTGACATTGGGGTGGCAGTTTGGCATGGGGGTGGCATATTGACCAGGGGCCTGCACTGTGACAGTGGGGCGGCACTGTGAGATGGAGGTGACTGTGTGACATGGGTGTGGCACTGTGACCTGGCGGTGGCATTGTCACATTGGTTTGGCAGTGTGACATAGGAATGGCACAGTGACATGGGTGTGTCACTGTGACATGGGTGTGTCACCCTGACATGGGCGCGGCACTGTGACATGGAGACGGCACTGTGACATAGGGGCTGCATTGTGACATGGAGACGGCAGTGTGACATGGGAGTGGCACTGTGACATGGGAGTGGCACTGTGACATGGGCGCGGAACTGTGATATGGGGACAGCACTGTGACATTGTGGTCGCACTGTGACATGGGGCGGTACTGTGACATGAGGATGGTAGTGTGACATGCCGGTGGCACTGTGACATGGGGACAGCACTGTGACATGGGGATGGCACTGTGACATAAGGGCAGCATGGTGACATAGGGTGGCACTGTGACATGGGGACGGCAGTGTGACGTGTGGGTGGCACTGTAATATGTGGACGTCACTGTAACAGTGAGATGGCACTGTGACATGGGTGTGGCACTGTGACATGTGTGTGGCACTGTGACATGTGTGTGGCACTGTGACATGAGTGTGGCAATACGACATGGGTGTGGCACTGTGACATGGGGGCGGCACGGTGAGATGGAGGCAGCACCATGACTTTAGTGTGACACTGTGACATGGGGATGGCTCTGTGACATGGGGGTGGCACTGTGACATGGGGGCGGCACGGTGAGATGGAGGCGGCACCATGACTTTAGTGTGACACTGTGAAATGGGGATGGCTCTGTGACATGGGGGTGGCACTGTGACATGTCGTCGGCACTGTGACATGGGGACGTCACTGTGACATGGGGGTGGCACTGTGACATCTTTTGTCTGGTTCACTGTTATTGCTGTTTATTGTTGTTATCGTTGCCGCTGCTGCTATTCTGATTGTTTATCACTCTGTTGTATTAAATTTCTTCTTATTTTAGCCCGAGGTCTGTGTTTAACTTCCAGCCCGACCGGCTGCGGGTCGGGGAATGGCCACAGCGACGTGCTCTCCGGTCCCGGCAAGGCTTAAACCTTAACAGTGTGTCACTGTGACATGGGGGTGGCACTGTGACATGGGGGTGACACTGTGACATATGGACGTCACTGTGACATTGGGGTGGCACTGTGACATGGTGGCAGCGATGTGAAATGGGGGCGGCATGGGGTTATTAGAGTTGCACCATGACATGGGGACGGCACTGTGACAATGGAGTAGCACTGTGACATGGGGAGGGCAGTGTGACATGGGTACGGAACTGTGAGATGTGGATGGCACTGTGATGTGGAGGTGTCGCTGTGACATGGGGATGGCACAGTGCCATGCGTATTGCATTATGACAGGGGGGTGGCACTGTGACATGTGGATGTCACTGTGATAGTGGGGTGGCACTGTGACACGGGGACGGCAGTGTGAAATGGGGACGGCACTGTGACATTAGTTCGGCACAGTGACATGGGGGCAGTGCTGTGACATGGGGACGGCACTGTGACGTGGCAGCAGCACTGTGACATGGGGGCGGCAATGTGTCATGGGGGGGCACTGTGACATAAAAGTGGCATTTTGACATGGGGGTGACACTGTAACAGTGGGGTGGCACTATGATATAATGGTGGCACTGTGACATGGGTACAGCAATTTGACATGTGGATGGCACTGTGACATGGGGGTGGCACTGTAACATGGGGACGGCACTGTGAAACGGGCGTGGCTATGTGACATGGGGTCGGCACTGTGACATTGTGGTGGCACTGTGACTTGTGTATGGCACTGTGCCATGGGGATGGTACAGTGACATGAGGGCGGCACTCTCACGTGGGAATGGCACTGTGACATGTGGGTGACATTGGGACGGCACTCTGACATGGGAACACCACTGTGACATGGGGACGGCTCAGTGACATGTAGTGGTACTTTAACATGGGAACGGTACTGAGACATGAGGATGGCACTGTGACATGGGGTGCCACTGTGACATCGGGCCTGCATTGTGATATGGGGGACAGCATGGTAACATGGGGGCGGCACTGAGACATGAGAGCGTCACTGAGACATTGGGGTGGCACTGTGACATGGGGGCGACACTGTGAGATGGGGGCGGACCGGTGACATGGGGGCTGCATTGTGTCATCGTGGTGGCACTGGTACATGGAGTCAGCACTGTGACATGGCGGTGGCATTGAGACATAGGGTTGGCACTGTGACATGGGGGCCGCGCTGTGACATTGCAGTGCCACTGTGTCATGGGGGTGGCAATGTGACATCGGGGGTGGCAGCGAGACATGGGCAGGGCACTGTGACATGGGCAGGACACTGTGACATGGGGACGGCACTGTGACATGGGAGTTGCACTGTGATATGAGGATGGCACTGTGCCATGGGGTGCCATGTGACATCGGAGTGGCGCTGTGATATGGGGACGGCCCTGTGACATTGGGGGGGCGATGTGACATGGGTGTGGCACTCTGACAGAGGGGTGACTCTGTCTGTGCCATGTAACATGGGTGTGGCACTCTGACAGAGGGGTGACATGTACTGTGCCATGCGTATTGCATTGTGACATGGGGGTGGCACTGTGACATGTGGATGTCCCTGTGACAGGGGCATTGCACTGTCACATGGCGGTGGCACTGTGACATTGGTTCGGCATAGTGAAATGTGGGTGGCACTGTGACATGGGGACAGCAGTGTGACATGGGGACAGCAGTGTGACATGGGGACAGCAGTGTGACATGGGGGTGGCACAATGTCATGGTAGTGGCACTGTGACATGGAGGCGGCACTGTGACACGGGGGCTCCACTGTGACATCACAGTGGTATTTTGACATGGTTGTGACACTGTGACAGTGGGGTGACTCTATGATATACTGGTGGCAATGTGACATGGGTACGGCAGTTTGACATGTGGATGGCACTGTGACATGGGGGTGTTGCTGTGGCATGGGTAAGGCGCTGTGACATGGGGGTGGCACTGTGACATGGGTGTGGCACTGTGACATGGGTGTGGCACTGTGACATGGGTGTGGCACTGTGACAATGGGGTGACACTGTGACATTGGGGTGGCACTGTGACATGGGTACGGCACTGTGAAATGTGGATGGCACTGTGACATGGGGTGTTGCTGTGACATGGTGTAAGGAACTTTTTGGACTTTTAGCATGTCTCAACATCGCTGTCTCCACGACGACCACTTCCTGACTCAGCATAAAGGAGCACATCTTGAAGAAAACACAGAGTCCCCGACAAAAACCACATCCGCCCTAGACGAGGACGTCAGCAGTCATCTATCGAGCTGCGCCTGTGCGTGAGCGCGTGAGCCGGGTGGAGGCGAAACCGCGGCGAGACAGATCGGCCCCTCGCCAGCACGACCACCATGGACACCCGGGCATGCGCGCACGGAGGACCACGGGGTGGCACCTACAACGAGTTGGTGACAAAGGGTGGCACTGTGACATGGGGACGGCAGTGTGACATGGGGGCAGCATTTTGACATGGGGACGGCATTGTGACATGTGGGTGGCACTGTAATATGTGGACGTCACTGTAACAGTGAGATGGCATTATGACATGGGGACGGAACTGTGACATGGAGATGGCACTGTGATATGTGGGTGGCACTGTGACATGGGTGTGGCACTGTGACATGGGTGTGGCACTGTGACATGTGTACAGCACTGCAACATGAGTGTGGCAATATGACATGGGTGTGTGGCACTGTGACTTGAAAACGGCACTGTGACATGTGTGTGGCACTGTGACATGGGAACAGCCAGTGACATGGGGACGGCACCATGACATGGGGTGGCGATATTTCATGGGGATGGCAGTGTGACATGAGGGTGGCATGGTGACATGGGGGCGACACGGTGACTGTACTGTGACACTGTGACATGGGGCAGCACTGTGACATGGTGTTGCACGAGTTGCACTGTGACAATGGGGTGGCACTATCAGATGGGGGTGGCACGGTGATATGGGTATGGCACTGTGACCTGGCGGTCACATTGTCACATAGGGTTGGTAGTGTGACATGGGGACGGCACTGTGATATGGGTGTGGCATTGTGACATTGGGGTGGGTCTGTGACATGTGGATGTCACTGTGACAGTGGGGTTGCACTGTGAAACAGGGACGGTACTGCGACATGGGGGTGGCACTGTGACTTGAGGACAGAACTATGACATGGGTGTGGCATTGTGACATGGTGGTGGCACTGTGACATTGGGGTGGCACTGTGTCATGGGGGCGGTACTGTGACATGTGGACAGCACTGTGAAACTGGGGCGGCACTGACACGGGAATGCACTGTGCCATGGGGACGGCACTGTGACGTGATGGTGGCACTCTGACTTGGGGACGGCAGTGTGTCACAGGGGCGGCACTGTGACATGGGGACGGTACTGTCACATGGTGTCCCGATCCGATATCGGGGGAGGGTTCTTAAAAAATCCCGAGAGCGAGATTAAGACACAAACGAGGTCAGATGCTGAATAACCTTATGAACTTTCTCCTATCGCTCTTATTAGTTGTTATAGAAATAAAGTTCATAAGGTTATGAAGGAAAAGCAAGGAAAAGGTCGGAGTCCCTAAGCAAGAACACGGTAGAGGCGCAACTAATTACCGCCACCACGACTGGGGATCCGGCGATGTTCTGTCGGTCCGATGATGCTCCACGTTCCTGGCTCCGAGTTGGTTCCCCTCTTCTAGTTGGTTCCCATCTTCTAGTTGGTTTCCCTCTCTCAAGGAGTACACAGTCTGTCTTTTTTATAGTCCCCGTCCCCCCAGTTTGTCCGCCCATTTCCACAGGGCTCGTTGTTGTAGGTGCCACCCCGTGGTCCTCCGTGCGCGCATGCCCGGGTGTCCATGGTGGTCGTGCTGGCGAGGGGCCGATCTGTCTCGCCGCGTGGGATGGTTTGACTCTGGCTAAATGCCAGGTATCCACCAAGTCGCTCTATCACTTCCCCCCCCCCCCTTCCCTTTGTTTTCTCAACAGGGTAAAGAGGGGAAAGAAGATAAACTAACCCTTGTGGGTGAAACAAAAGCAGTTTTAATATAAGCAAAGCAAAGCAAAAGTCCGCGCGCGGAAGCAAAAGCAAACAGATTTATTCTCTACTTCCCATGAAGAGGCGATGTCGGGCCTTCTCAGGAAGCAGGGCTCCAATACGTGTAGTAGTTGCCTCGGAGGACCAAGGGTGACCCCACCCCCTTCCTCCTTTCTCCCAGCTTTTATACTGAGCAGACGTCATATGGTATGGAATATCCCTTTGGTCGGTTTGGGTCAGCTGTCCTGGCTGTGTCCCCTCCCAAGATCTTGCCCACCCCGTCCCACTGGGGAAAATATCAGAAAGAGCCTTGGTGCTGTGTAAGCACCGCTCAGCAGCAGCCACCACACCAGGGTGCTGCCAACACCCTGCAGCTCCCAGCATAAACCACAGCACCGTGAGGGCTGCTATAGGGGAAAACCGATTCCAGTTCAGCCAGACCCAATACAGTCTCCACCCCTTATTCCATACCATTTATGTTATGCCCAGGTCCCACATAATATTCATTTATCTATTCCATAAGCTTTCTTCACTCCTTCAGATGTTCAGTGTCTTGGCTTCCATCTGTCAAGATAGATGCTCAGGACAGAAGTATGCTTGACCGTTGGACTCCAGCACCGGCTAGGTTTGGGTCGTCATTGCACGTGTCTGGTTCACTCTTCATCGTTCCTACTTCCTCCATCACTTCCTGCAACATACAACTCATCCCACAGATTACTTTCCCCCCAAGGTTAAATGTTCTTGAGGCACACACTGAGTAGTCCCATCCTCCCGCATTACCCACCAAGTACATCCAGGTCCCTGAGCAAAGACAATCCCACGAGTGGGCTTGCCTTTTCCCAAGGGAGGAGCAATCCACACTGCCTTCCCCAGCCACCTCCCTGTGTGTACTACAGGGACCTTATCTCCTCCCACAGTATGAAGGGGGTTTGTTTGGGCAGGCCCAGGATGGTTAACAGATCCTCTGGTATTAATTAGCCAAGTGGCTTCTGCTAAATTTATATCCCAATGCTTCCATCCCCCATTGTCCAATGCTCTCAACATAGTCTTCAACAGTCCATTATATCTTTCAATCTTTCCAGACGCTTGTGGGTAATAAGGGATGTGATACACCCACTCAATGCCGTGTTTCTTTGCCCAGGAGTTTATAAGATTATTTCGAAAATGGGTCCCGTTGTCTGACTCGATTCTTTCAGGAGTACCATGTCGCCATAAAATTTGCCTTTCAAGACCCAAGATGGTATTTCGGGCAGTGCCATGATTTACAGGGTACGTTTCTAGCCAACCCGTAGTTGCTTCTACCATGGTGAGTATGTAGCGCTTGCCTTGGCGTGTTCGTGGCAGTGGTCCAATATAGTCAATCTGCCAGGCCTCACCGTATTGAAAACTCAGCCATCGCCCTCTGTTCCAGGGAGACTTGTGTGGCTCGCTTGATTGCAGCACATGTTTCACATTCGTGAGTGACCTGTGAGATGGCCTCCATGGTCAGGTCCACCCCTCGATCACGAGCCCATCTGTACGTTGCATCTCTGCCAAGATGCCCTGATGTTTCATGGGCCCATCGAGCTACAAACAGCTCACCCTTACGCTCCCAGTCCAGGTCCAGCCGAGCTACTTCAATTTTGGCAGCTTTGTCTGCTTGCTCATTGTTTTGGTGTTCTTCAGTGGCACGCCTTTTGGGCACATGAGCATCTACATGACGCACCTTTAGAGCCACGTTTTCCACTCGGGCAGCGATGTCCTGCCACAATGCAGCAGCCCAGATGGGTTTACCTCTGCGCTGCCAATTGGTCTTCTTCCACTCCTGTAGCCACCCCCACAGGGCGTTAGCCACCATCCAGGAGTCCGTGTAGAGATATAATACTGGCCACTTTTCCCGTTCAGCAATCTTTAGGGCAAGTTGGATCGCTTTTACTTCAGCGAACTGACTTGACTCTCCTTCTCCTTCAGTGGCCTCAACGACTTGTCTTGTGGGACTCCACACAGCAGCTTTCCACTTCCGATGGCTTCCTACCACACGACAGGATCCATCAGTAAAGAGAGCGTAACGCCTCTCATCTTCTGGTAACTCGTTATATGGCGGTGCCTCTTGGGCACGAGCCACCTCCTCAGGCCGCACTCCAAAATCTCTACCTTCTGGCCAGTCCATGATCTCTTCCAGGATCCCTGGATGGTTGGGTTTCCCCAGTCGAGCCCGTTGCGTGATTAACGCGACCCATTTACTCCAGGTAGCACTGGTTGCATGGTGTGTGGAAGGGATGTTTCCTTTGAACATCCAATGTAATACAGGCAGCCGTGGTGCCAAGAGGAGCTGTGCTTCTGTACCAACAACTTCTGAAGCGGCTCGAATCCCCTCATATGCTGCCAGTATCTCCTTTTCAGTCGGAGTGTAGTGGGCTTCTGATCCTCGATACCCCCGGCTCCAAAATCCTAATGGTCGACCTCGAGTTTCACCTGGTATCTTCTGCCAGAGGCTCCATGTGAGTCCGTGCTCCCCAGTTGATGTGTAAAGTATATTTTGCACAGCTGGTCCTGTCCGAACAGGCCCAAGAGCTACCGCTCGAGCTATCTCTTGTTTGATGTGCTCAAAGGCTTGTTGCTGCTCAGGACCCCACTGAAAATTGTTCTTCTTTCGGGTCACTTGATAGAGAGGGCTCACAAGCTGACTGTAACCTGGAATATGCATCCTCCAAAATCCCACAAGTCCTAGGAAAGCTTGTGTTTCCTTCTTGTTGGTCGGTGGAGACATAGTTGCTATCTTGTTGACAACATCCAATGGCACATGACGGCGTCCATCTTGCCATTTTATTCCCAAGAACTGAATTTCTCATGCTGGTCCCTTGACCTTGCTTTTCTTTATGGCAAACCCAGCTCTCAGAAGAATCTCAATTACTCTTTGTCCTTTCTTGAACACTTCTTCTGCCTCATTGCCCCACACAATGATGTCATCAATGTATTGTAGATGTTCAGGGGCATCACCCTTTTCCAGTGCAGTTTGAATTAGTCCATGACAAATAGTGGGGCTGTGCTTCCACCCCTGGGGCAGTCGATTCCAGGTATACTGGACACCCCTCCACGTGAAAGCAAACTGTGGCCTGCACTCTTCTGCCAAAGGAATTGAAAAGAATGCATTGGCAATGTCAATTGTGGCGTACCACTTGGCTGCCTTTGACTCCAGTTCATACTGGAGCTCTAACATATCTGGTACAGCAGCACTCAGTGGTGGCGTCACTTCATTCAGGCCACGATAGTCTACTGTTAACCTCCACCCTCCGTCAGACTTTCGCACTGGCCATATTGGGCTATTAAAAGGCGAATGTGTCTTACTGATGACACCTTGGTTCTCCAGTTGACGAATCAATTCTTGGATGGGAGCCAGAGAGTCTCGGTTTGTACGATACTGCCGTCGGTGCACGGTCCTCATAGCAATTGGCACCTGTTGTTCTTCAACTTGCAACAGTCCCACAACAAAAGGATCTTCTGAGAGGCCAGGCAGATTAGACAACTGTTTTACCTTTTCTGTATTCACACTGGCCACACCAAAAGCCCATCGGTATCCTTTTGGGTCTTTGAAGTATCCCCTCTTGAGATAGTCAATGCCCAAGATGCAAGGGGCTTCTGGGCCAGTTACAATGGGATGTTTTTCCCACTTGTCCCCAGTCAAGCTAACCTCGGCCTCCAATACTGATAGTTCTTGACAGGCCCCTGTCACTCCTGAGATCCAGATAGGTTCTGCCCCTCTATAACTTGACGGCATTAGTGTACATTGTGCCCCGGTGTCAATTAAAGCCTGGTACTTCTGTGGATTTGATGTGCCAGGCCATCGAATCCACACTGTCCAATACACCCGATCATCCCTTTCCTCCTCCTGGCTGGAGGCAGGGGCCCTCTATTCCTGTTCTTGGTCGGAGTACTCACTGTCTGACTCTTGCCGTGCCAGGCCGGAGGTTCCTTCTTCAGGATCAAGGGAGGTGATCTCAGTCTTTCTGTATCTGGGAGATCGCTGGTTACTTCCTTGTGGTTTTACACCAGCTACATTAACAACCTTCTTAGATGTCTTCTTGTTGGCAGGGGTCTTTCCTCGCAATTCATGTACACGTGCTTCCAACTTAAAGGTGGGTTGACCATCCCACTTCCTCATGTCCTCCCCCTGGTCGCGCAGGAAGAACCAGAGTTCGCCACGTGTCATGCGCCTTGGCTTTCCTTTCCCCCTGACTGGGACAGAAGAGAAATGATTTCTTGGGGAGCTCCTAACATCCAGGGCACTCGCCCGTAGAGATGAGGAGGTACCAAGACTCTCTTCAAAGTTCTGAAGCCAGGAAGAGACTGCCTCCACAGTTGGCGTACATCTTAGTCCTTCTCCTGCATCCATTTCTGGGTAGTACATCGCGGCCAAGCCGGCAGAATACGAGGATGGCGCACCTTTAATCACCTTCCTCCACATGGCCCGTGTGCATGGGACATCCTCTGGATTTTTAGGGGCTTCATCATTATCTGGATCACCATAGATGACTTCCATCACTGCTAATTCTCTCAGGTACTGGACACCTTCATCTGCAGTAGCCCACTTCCCTGGGGTGTGGTCCATAAGATCTTCCTTAAAAGGATACCTTGCTTTAACACTTGAAAGGAGCCGTCTCCACAGACTGCAAATTGCTGTCTCTTTTCCAATTCCCCTTTCAATTCCTCGATTTCTAGCAAGGGAACCCAGCTGTTGGGCTTCCTTCCCTTCCAGCTGTTGAGCATCTGCCCCATTATCCCAGCATCGCAGCAGCCAGGCAGCGATCCGCTCACCCGGCTGGCGGCAGTAGTCTTTCCGCAGATCTCGCAGTTCTGATGACATCAGGGACCGGGTAGTTTCTGCCTCCTGTTTCAGTTCTGTTATTCCCTCTTCTGATACCTTTGCTGAAGGACCAGCTTCTTCCTCCTCTTTCTCCTCCCTTATTAATCGAGGGTATGGGCCTGTTGTTCTCCTTGTCCATTGTTTCTTTTTTACTACTGGGGCAATCTCTGTTGTTGTTATTGTTTGAGTTCCCATGTCAACCACAGCCCTTTGAGAGTGCTGAACTGCAGCTCGATAAGCACAGGCCAGGCCCCAGTAAAGTGCTAGAAGTTGCTGATTCTCATTGGGATAGGCAAGACACCCCTCTATCAGGTGATGTGTCAATTTTGTGGGGTTGCTTGCCTGTTCAGGGGTGAGATCCCAGGCTACAGGAGGTGATAACCGTCCTAGGAATCTGCCCAACTCCTTCCACTCTCCCTGCCACCCAGGAACAGGCCGCCTCAGAGCACATTTTGGCACCGATTCACTCAAAATTTGCGTTCTCTTACACCAAGAGCATACCGAGCTCCACACAACCCACAACAGGCGAACAGCATTAATAAAGAGTATCAATGAACTAACATAAGGATGACTAAGTACCTCGGGAGCCTGCAAAATAAAACCACTCATGATGTTCCCGATTCCTTGCAGCATGTTCCCGAGCTTAACAAAATAAAGATAAGCAGCGCAATAAACAAGCCCGTGACCAGCACAAGAGCTTGTTGCTTAATAACTACTATAGCTACAGCACATTTAATATAAAACTGCCGTTGTTTTGCCCCACGTTGGGCGCCAGAATAGACTGTGATGGTTTGACTCTGGCTAAATGCCAGGTATCCACCAAGTCGCTCTATCACTTCCCCCCCCCCCTTCCCTTTGTTTTCTCAACAGGGTAAAGAGGGGAAAGAAGATAAACTAACCCTTGTGGGTGAAACAAAAGCAGTTTTAATATAAGCAAAGCAAAGCAAAAGTCCGCGCGCGGAAGCAAAAGCAAACAGATTTATTCTCTCCTTCCCATGAAGAGGCGATGTCGGGCCTTCTCAGGAAGCAGGGCTCCAATACGCGTAGTAGTTGCCTCGGAGGACCAAGGGTGACCCCACCCCCTTCCTCCTTTCTCCCAGCTTTTATACTGAGCAGACGTCATATGGTATGGAATATCCCTTTGGTCGGTTTGGGTCAGCTGTCCTGGCTGTGTCCCCTCCCAAGATCTTGCCCACCCCGTCCCACTGGGGAAAATATCAGAAAGAGCCTTGGTGCTGTGTAAGCACCGCTCAGCAGCAGCCACCACACCAGGGTGCTGCCAACACCCTGCAGCTCCCAGCATAAACCACAGCACCGTGAGGGCTGCTGTAGGGGAAAACCGATTCCAGTTCAGCCAGACCCAATACACCGCGGTTTCCCCTCCACCCGGCTCACGCGCTCGCAGCTCGATAGATGACTGCTGATGTTCTTGTCTAGGGCGGATGTGGTTTTCATCGGGGACTGTGTGTTTGCTCCTTTACGTTGAGTCAGGAAGAGGTCGTCGTGGAGACAGCGATGTTGAGACATACTAAAAGTCCAAAAAGTTCCTTACACATGGCAGCGTCACTATATTACGGCGGTGGCACGGTGACATGGGGGCGGCACGGTGACATTGGTGTGGCACTGCCACATTGGTGTGGCACTGTGACATTGGAGTGGCATTGCCACATTGGTGTGGCAGTGTGACATGGGGGCGGCACGATGATATGGCAGTGTCAATATGACAAGGGGGCGGCACTGTGACATGGGGACAGCACGGTGACATGGGGATGGCACTGTGACATGGGTCAGCATTGTGACATCGGGGTGTCACTGTGACATTGGGGTGGCACTGTGACTTTGTGGTGGCACTATGACATGGGGACTGCAGTGTGATATGGTGGTGTCACTATGAAATGGGGGTGGCACTGTGACTTGGAAGTGGCAGTGTGCCATGGGGACAGCACTGTGACATGGGTGCGGCAATGTGACATGTGGGTGGCACTGTGACATGGAGGCAGCACCGTGACTTTAGTGTGTCACTGTGAAATGGGTTTGGCTCTGTGACATTGGGGTGGCACTGTGACATGAAAATAGCACAATGACAAGGAGTGGCACTGTGACATGGAGGTGGCACTGTGACATGTGGGCGGCATTGTGACATGGGGCTGGCACAATGACATGGAGTGGTGCTCTTACATGGGGATGGCACTGGGACATGGGGGCGGCACTGTGACATTGTGGCGGCACTATGACATGGGAGTGGCACTGTGACAAGGGGGTGGCACTGTGACATGGGGTGGTCATTCTGACATAGGTGTGGCACTGTGACATGGGGACAGCATTGTGACATGGGAGTGGCATGGTGACAAGGGGGTAGCACTGTGACAAGGGGGTGGCACTGTGACATGGGCGGGTCACTCTGACATGGGGTGGCACTGTGACGAGGGGGTGGCACTGTGACATGGGGACGGCACTATGATATGGGGACTGCACTGTGACATGGGAGTGTCACTATGACTTGGGCTTGTCACTGTGATTTGGGGACATCACTGTGACATGAGGGCGGCAGTGTGACATGAGGACGGCACTGTGACATGGGGGGTGGTGCTGGGACATGGGGATGACACTCTGACATGGGGTGGCACTGTGACATGGTGGAGGTACTGTGCCATGGGGACAGCAGTGTGACATGGGGGCGGCACGATGATATGGCAATGTCAATATGACAAGGGGGCGTCACTGTGACATGGGTGTGGCACTGTGACATGGGGGCAGCACGGTGAGATGGAGGCGGCACCATGACTTTAGTGTGAGAAATGGGGATGGCTCTGTGACATTGAGGTGGCATTGTGACAGGAAAGTAGAACAGTGACAAGCAGTGGCACTGTGACATGGGGGTGGCATTGTGAAATTGGGTTGGCACTGTGTCAGGGCGGTGGCACTGTGCCATGAGGACTGCATTGTGACTTGGGAGTGACACTGTGACATGAGGGTGGCACTGTGACATGGGCGTGGCACTGTGACATGTCGTCGGCACTGTGACATGGGGCCGTCACTGTGACATGGGGGTGGCACTGTGACATCTTTTGTCTGGTTCACTGTTATTGCTGTTTATTGTTATTGTTGCCGCTGCTGCTATTCTGATTGTTTATCACTCTGTTGTATTAAAATTCTTCTTATTTTAGCCCGAGGTCTGTGTTTAACTTCCAGCCCGACCGGCATTGAATCGACTGCTTGCTTCCTCCGCTCGTCAAAAGTCCGTGGACTAGAGCACTGTGACATGGGGACAGCACTGTGACATGGGGACGGCACTGGGTCATTAGAATTCCACTGTGACATGGGCACAGCACTGTGACACGTTGGTGGCACTGTGACATGGGGACGGCATTGTTACATGGGGTTGGCACTGTGACATGGGCGCGGCATTGTGACATGGGCACAGCACTGTGACATGGGCGTGGCACTGTGACATGGGGACAGCTCTATTACATGGGGGTGGCACTGTGACATGGAGATGCCACTGTGACATGTGGTTGGCAGTGTCACATTGCAATAGCACTTTGACATGGAGGCGGCACTGTTACATGGGGTGGCACTGTGTAAATGGGGACGACACTATAACATGGGGACAGCACTGTGACATGGAAATGGCACTGTGACATTGGGGTAGCAGTGTCACATGGGGACGGAACGGGGTCGTTAGAGTTGCACTGTGACATAAGTGTGGCACTGTGACATGGGGATGGCAGTGTGACATGGGGGTGGCGCTGTGCCATGGGGGTGGCACTGGGATATGGGGACGGCACTGTGACATTCTGGTGGCACTGTGACATGTGGACGTCACTGTGACAGTGGGGTGACACTGTGACATGGGGACGGTACCGTGTCATGGGGTTGGCACTATGATACGAGGACAGAACTGTGACATGGAGGTGGCTCTGTGACATGGGTGTGGCACTGTGACTTTACTGTGACATGGGGGTAGCACTGTGACATAGGGACAGTACTGTGACATGGTTGCAGCATTGTGACATGGGGACAGCACTGTGATGGTGGCGGCACTGTGACATTGGGTGGCACTGTGACATGACGTTGGAATTGTGACAATGGGTTGGCACTTTGACATGGGGATGGCGCTGTGACCTGGGGGCGGCGCTGTGACATGTAGACGGTACTGTCACATGGGGGTGGCACTGTGACATGGTTTTGGCACTGTTACATGGGGATGGCAGTTTGACTAACGGGGTGTTAGAGTGACCTGGAGGTGGCACTGTGACATGGGGGTGGCACTGTGACATGGGGATGGCACTGTGACACGAGGGTGGCACTGTGACATGACAATGGCATTGTGACATGGGGTGGCATTGTCACATGGGGGTGGCACTGTGATATGTGGACATCACCGTGACAGTGGGTTGGCACTGTGACATGGGTGTGGCCCTGTGACATGGGTGCGGCCCTGTGACTTGGGGGTGGCACTGTGACATGGGAACAGCACTGTGACATGGGGATGGTACAGTGACATGGGGTGGCGATGTGACATGTGGACGGCACTGTGTCATGGGGATGGCAGTGTGACATGAGGGTGGCATGGTGGCATGGGGGCGAAACGGTGACTTTATTGTGACACTGTGACATGGAGTGGCACTGTGACATGTTGTTGCACGAGTTGCACTGTGACATGGGTGTGGTACTGTGACATGGCAGTGGCACTGTGACATGGGGGTGGCACTGTGACAATGGGGCGACACTGTGAGATGGGGGTGGCACTGTGACATGGGTATGGCACTGTGACCTGGCAGTTGCATTGTCACATTGGGTTGGTAGTGTGACATGGGGACAGCACTGTGACATGGGGACGGCACTGTGATATGGGTGTGGCATTGTGACATTGTGGTGGCACAGTGACATGAGGGTGGCTCTGTGACGTGGATGTCACTGTGACAGTGGGGTTGCACTGTGACATGGGGACGGTACTGTGACATGGGGGTGGCACTTTGATATGAAGACAGAACTGTGACATGGGGGCTGCATTGTAACATGATGGTGGCACTGTGACATTGGGGTGGCACTGTTACATTGGGGTAGCACTTTGTCATGGGGGTGGTACTGTGACATGTGGACAGCACTGTGACATGGGGGTGGCACTGTGACATGGGGACGGCACAGTGACAATGGCATGGCACTGTGTCATGGGGACTGCATTGTGACATGGGGGCAGCACTGTGACATTGGGACAGCAGTGTGATATGGGGGCATCACTGTGACATGGGGGCGGCACGGTGACTTTAGTGTGCCACTATGAAATGGGGGTGGAACTGTGTAATAGGGGTGGCGCTGTGACATTGTGGTGGCACTATGACATGGGGACTGCACTGTGACATGGGAGTGTCACTATGACTTGGGCTTGGCACTGTGATTTGGCGACATCACTGTGACATGAGGGCGGCAGTGTGACATGAGGACGGCACTGTGACATGGGGGGTGGCACTGGGACATGGGGATGACACTCTGACATGGGGACGGCACTGTGACATTGGAGTGGCACTGTGACATGGGGTGGCACTGTGACATGGGCATGGCAGTGTGATATGGGGGCGGCACTGTGACATGGGGGTGACACGGTGACATGGGGGCGGCACTCTGACATTGGCATGGCACTGTGACATTGGGGTGCCACTGTGGCTTGGCTTGGCACTGTGACCCGTGGGAGGCACTATGACATGGGTGTGGCACTATCATATAGGGATGGCACCGTGACATTGGGATGTCACTGTGACTTCGGGATGTCACTGTGACTTCGGCATGGCTCGGTGACATGTGGATGGCACTATGACATGGGGGTGGCAATGTGATATGGGGACGGCACTGTGACTTGGGCTTGGCACTCACTGTGACATGAGGGTGGCACTTTGACATTGGGAGGGCACTGTGACATAGTGGCGGCTCTGTGCCATGGGGACGGTACTGTGACATGGGGATGGCACTGTTACATGGGTGTGCACGGTGACATGGCGGTGGCACTGTGACATGGGGGCTGAACTGTGACATGGGGATGGCACAGTGACATGGGGATGGCTCTGTGACATAGGGGTGGCACCATGACATTGGGGCGTCACTGTGACATGGGGGTGGCACTTTGACATGGTGGAGTCACTGTGCCATGGGGACGGCACTGTGACATGGGGACGTCATGGTGACATGGGGGTGTCACTATGACATTGGGGTGGCACTGTGACTTTGTGGTGGCACTATGACATGGGGACTGCAGTGTGACATGGTGGTGTCACTATGAAATGGGGGTGGCACTGTGACTTGGAAGTGGCACTGTGCCATGGGGACGGCACTGTGACATGGGTGCGGCAATGTGAAATATGGGTGGCACTGTGACATGGAGGCAGCACCGTGACTTTAGTGTGACACTGTGAAATGGGGATGGCTCTGTGACATTGGGGTGGCACTGTGACATGAAAATAGCACAATGAAAATGAGTGGCACGGTGACATGGGGGTGGCACCGTGACATGGGGGCGGCATTGTGACATGGGGCTGGCACAATGACATGGAGTGGCGCTCTTACATGGGGACGGCACTGCGACATGGGAGTGGCACTGTGACAAGGGGGTGGCACTGTGACATGGGCAGGTCACTGACATGGGGTGGCACTGTGACAAGGGGGTGGCATTGTGACATGGGGGGTCACTCTGACATGGGTGTGGCACTGTGATATTGGGTCAGCAGTGTGACATGTGATGCCACTGTTTACTTGGGAGCCTCACTGTGACATGGGGGTGGCTCTGTGATATGGGGACGTCACTGTGACATGGGGGTGGCACTGTGACATGGGGACAGCATAGTGACATGGAGTGACGCTCTTACATGGGGATGGCACTGTGAAATGTGTGTGGCACTGTGCCATGGCGCTGGCACTGTGCCATGGGGACTGCATTGTGACATGGGGAAGGCACTGTGTCTTGGGAGTGGCACTGTGAAATGGGGACGGCACAATGACATGGTGGTGGCACTCTGACATGGGGACGGCAGTGTGTCACAGGGGCGGCACTGTGATATAGGGAGGGTACTATCACATGGCAGCGTCACTATGATACGGCGGTGGCACTGTGACATGGGGACAGCACTGTGACATGAGGGTGCCACTGTGACATGGCAGTGGCATTGTGACAAGGGAATGGCACTGTGTCACGGGAAGGCACTGTGCCATGGGGACGGCACTGTGACATTGTGGTGGTGCTGTGATATGTGGACTGCACTGTGACATTGTGGTGGCACTGTGACATGGGTGCGGAACTGTGACATGGGGACTGCACTGTGACATGGAGTGGCACTGTGACATGGGAGCAGCACTGTGACATGTGGATGGCACTGTGACATGGAGGCGGCACTGTGACATGGGGATGGCACAGTGACTTTAGTGTGACAGTGTGAAATAGAGATGGCACTGTGACATTGTAGTGCACTGTGACATTGCTGTAGCACTGTGACATGGTGACCATACTGTGATATGAGGAGGCAGTGTGACTTGGGGGCGGCACTGTGACATGGGGGGTGGCACTGTGACATGAGAAGTGGACTGTGACATGGGGACGGCACGGTGACATGGGGATGGCTCTGTGACATGGGGACAGCATTGTGACGTGGCGATGGCACTGTGACATTGGAGTGACATTATGTCATGGTGTGGCACAGTGATATGTGGATGACAGTGTGCCATGGGGGCACCACTGTGACAAAGGGGTGGCACTGTGACATGTGGACGTCACTGTGACATGGGGACTGCACTGTGACACGGGAAGTGGACTGTGACATTGTGGTGGCACTGTGACATGGGGACAGCACCGTGACATTATGGTGGCACTGTGACATTGAGGAGGCACTGTGACATGGGGGCGGCACTGTGACATGCGGGTGGCACTGTGACATGGGGACAGCACTGTGACATGGTTGTGGCACTGTGACATCCTGGTGGCAGTGTTACATGGGGGCAGCACTGTGACATCGGAGTGGCACTGTGTTGGAGAATGGCCTCAAGAACAAGGACATGGCAGTACGGTAAAACTGTTTCGAGATGAAATACGGGGTGATTTGTTACGTCTGCACAAGACAGATGTCGCTTGAGTTGCTTAGCTACTATCTCCTGCCTGGAACTGGAGCTGCCCCCCTACCTGCGAGTATGTCAGCAAGAGATTACTCCAAAAACCTACCCAAACTGGCTCAGCGGTTTGGCCCGGCCCCAGGGCGCAATGGAGGCTGCGCAGGACTGCAGGGTGGAAAGGTCAGCAGTGAGGAAGAGGAGAAACCTCCTCTTCACGACCACCGACCAGCCCTTCACGCCCCCTGCCCAGGACAGTAGGAGCTCATTGCGCAGGCGTAAAAGGGAGGAGACCTAATTCCAATAAGAAGCGAAGATAGGCGGAGATAGAACATAAATATGTATAGGCGTTCTATGTATATGCAATACTCAGTGGATATAAGGGTGTAAGCAGACACAGTAAAGCTGAAGCTCGCTCTGTCATTCACGTTGAATCGACTGCTTGCTTCCTCCGCTCGTCGAAAGTCCGTGGACTAGAGCACTGTGACGTGGGGACAGCACTGTGACATGGGGACGGCACTGGGTCATTAGAATTCCACTGTGACATGGGCACAGCACTGTGACACGTTGGTGGCACTGTGACATGGGGACGGCATTGTTACATGGGGATGGCACTGTGACATGGGCGCAGCATTGTGACATGGGCACAGCACTGTGACATGGGCGTGGCACTGTGACATGGGGCTGGTGCTGTGACATGGGGACAGCACTATGACATGCGGACACCGCTGTGACATAGGCGTGGCGCTGTGAAATGGGGAGAGCACTGTGACATGGGGGTGGCACTGTGACATGTGGGTGGCAATGTGACATGGGGATGGCACAGTGCCATGCGTATTGCATTATGACATGGGGGTGGCACTGTGACAATGGGGCGACACTGTGAGATGGGGGTGGCACTGTGACATGGGTATGGCACTGTGACCTGGCAGTTGCATTGTCACATTGGGTTGGTAGTGTGACATGGGGGCAGTGCTGTGACATGGGGATGGCAATGTGACATGGGGATGACACTGGGTCATTAGAATTCCACTGTGACATGGGGAAAGCAGTGTGACACGTTGGTGGGCTGTGACATGGAGGCAGCACTGTTACATGGGGATATCACTGTGACATGGGCGCTGCATTGTGACATGGGGGTGGCACTGTGACATGGGGGTGGCACTGTGATATGGGGACGGCACTGTGACATGGGGGCGGCACTTTGACACGGGGGCGGCAGTGTTGCATGGCGGTGGCACTGTGACTTTGTGGTCGCCCTGTGACATGAGGATGGTACAGTGACGTTGGGTCGGCACTGTGACATGGGGATGGCACTCTGACATGGAGATGGCACTGTGACATGTGGGTGGCACTGTGACATAGGTACAGCACTGTGACATGGGTTTGGCATTGTGACATGGGGACAGCATTCTGACGTGGGGACGGCGCTGTGGTATGGGTCGGCACTGTGACAAGGGGGTGGCACTGTGACATGTGGGTTGCACTGTAACATGGGGCCGGCACTGTTATATGGTGGTGGTACTGTGACATGGGGTTGGCATTGTGACAAGGCGGTGGCATTGTGACATTGTTGTCGCACCGTGACATTGTTGTCGCACTGGGACATGGGGATGGCACTGGGACATAGGGATAGCAGTGTGACATTGGGGTGGCAGTTTGGCATGGGGGTGGCATATTGACCAGGGGCCTGCACTGTGACAGTGGGGCGGCACTGTGAGATGGAGGTGACTGTGTGACATGGGTGTGGCACTGTGACCTGGCGGTGGCATTGTCACATTGGTTTGGCAGTGTGACATAGGAATGGCACAGTGACATGGGTGTGTCACTGTGACATGGGTGTGTCACCCTGACATGGGCGCGGCACTGTGACATGGAGACGGCACTGTGACATAGGGGCTGCATTGTGACATGGAGACGGCACTGTGACATGGGAGCGCCACTGTGACTTGGGAGTGGCACTGTGACTTGGCGACGGCGCTGTGACATGGGAAGTGGACTGTGACATTGTGGTGGCACTGTGACATGGGCGCGGAACTGTGATATGGGGACAGCACTGTGACATTGTGGTCGCACTGTGCCATGGGGCGGTACTGTGACATGAGGATGGTAGCGTGACATGCCGGTGGCACTGTGACATGGGGATGGCACTGTGACATAAGGGCGGCATGGTGACATAGGGTGGCACTGTGACATGGGGACGGCAGTGTGACGTGTGGGTGGCACTGTAATATGTGGACGTCACTGTAACAGTGAGATGGCATTATGACATGGGGACGGAACTGTGACATGGAGATGGCCCTGTGATATGTGGGTGGCACTGAGACATGGCAGTGGCACTGTAACATGGGTGTGGCACTGTGACATGTGTGTGGCACTGTGACATGGGTGTGGCAATACGACATGGGTGTGGCACTGTGACTTGAAAACGGCACTGTGACATGGGGGCGGCACGGTGAGATGGAGGCGGCACCATGACTTTAGTGTGACACTGTGACATGGGGGTGGCACTGTGACATGGGGGTGGCACTGTGACATGGGGGTGACATTGTGACATATGGACGTCACTGTGACATTGGGGTGGCACTGTGACATGGTGGCAGCGATGTGAAATGGGGGCGGCACGGGGTTATTAGAGTTGCACCATGACATGGGGACGGCACTGTGACATGGAGTGGCACTGTGACATGGGGAGGGCAGTGTGACATGGGGAGGGCACTGTGACATGGGGACAGCACTGTTTCATTATGGTGGCACTGTGACATTGAGGAGGCACTGTGACATGGGGGCGGCACTGTGACACGTGGGTGGCACTGTGACATGGGGGTATCACTGTGACATGCGGATGGCACTGTGGCATGGGAGCGGCACTCTGACATGGGGACAGCACTCTGACATGGGGATGGCGCTGTGACATGGTGGTGGCATTGAGACATAGGGTGGATCTTTGACATGGGGGCCATGCTGTGACAATTGCAGTGCCACTGTGTCATGGGGGTGGCATTGTGACATCGGGGGTGGCAGCATGACATGGGCAGTGCACAGTGACATGGGGACAGCACTGTGACATGGGGACGGCACAGTGACATGCGAAAGGCACTGTGACATGGAGGTGGTTCTGTGTTGGGATTCTAGAGGGCTTTCTGCGAGAGAATGGCCATGTGAGCAATCCTGCGTGAGAACAAGACTGGTAAGAGCCTCAGCCGAGCAAGAATGCGATAAGGATGTGACCCCGAATGAGGGGGGAGAAACTCGACGAGACAAACAACCCCCGGCAGGGGTTGGGACGGAAGAGGAGGTTCCACAGGGCAGGCAGCCTGGCACGGCTGATGTGGCACCTTTTATCCAATCATAAGAAGGTTTAAAGCGCGGGCTAAGTTACCTGTCCAGTCTGGAGGACTTGTACTGCATGTTACTCACGTGTGCGGGGGAACGTTATAAAAGGGCTTTCTGAGTTGTAATAAACGGGCATTGCTTGATCCCATTGGTCGTGTGCGTGCTCAGCTCTCCCGCAGTTCCGTGACATGCGGAAGGCACTGTGACATGGGCGTGGCACTGTGACAATGGAGTGACACTGTGACATTCTGGTGGCACTGTGACATGGGTACGGAACTGTGAGATGTGGATGGCACTGTGACGTGGAGGTGTCGCTGTGACATGGGGATGGCACAGTGCCATGCGTATTGCATTATGACAGGGGGGTGGCACTGTGACATGTGGATGTCACTGTGATAGTGGGGTGGCACTGTGACATGGGGACGGCAGTGTGAAATGGGGACGGCACTGTGACATTGGTTCGGCACAGTGACATGGGGGCAGTGCTGTGACATGGGGACGGCACTGTGACGTGGCAGCAGCACTGTGACATGGGGGCGGCAATGTGTCATGGGGGGGCACTGTGACATAAAAGTGGCATTTTGACATGGGGGTGACACTGTAACAGTGGAGTGGCACTATGATATAATGGTGGCACTGTGACATGGGTACGGCAATTTGACATGTGGATGGCACTGTGACATGGGGGTGGCACTGTAACATGGGGACGGCACTGTGAAACGGGCGTGGCTATGTGACATGGGGTCGGCACTGTGACATTGTGGTGGCAGTGTGACTTGTGTATGGCACTGTGACATGGGGACGGTACAGTGACATGAGGGCGGCACTCTCACGTGGGAATGGCACTGTGACATGTGGGTGACATTGGGACGGCACTCTGACATGGGAACACCACTGTGACATGGGGACGGCTCAGTGACATGTAGTGGTACTTTAACATGGGAACGGTACTGAGACATGAGGATGGCACTGTGACATGGGGTGCCACTGTGACATCGGGCCTGCATTGTGATATGGGGGACAGCATGGTAACATGGGGGCGGCACTGAGACATGAGAGCGTCACTGAGACATGGGGGTTGCATTGTGACATTGGGGTGGCACTGTGACATGGGTACGGCACTGTGAAATGTGGATGGCACTGTGACATGGGGTGTTGCTGTGACATGGTGTAAGGAACTTTTTGGATTTTTAGTATGTCTCAACATCGCTGTCTCCACGACGACCACTTCCTGAAAACACAGAGTCCCCGACAAAAACCACATCCGCCCTAGACGAGGACGTCAGCAGTCATCTATCGAGCTGCGCCTGTGCGTGAGCGCGTGAGCCGGGTGGAGGGGAAACCGCGGCGAGACAGATCGGCCCCTCGCCAGCACGACCACCATGGACACCCGGGCATGTGCGCACGGAGGACCACGGGGTGGCACCTACAACAACGAGTTGGTGACAAAGGGTGGCACTGTGACATGGGGACGGCAGTGTGACACGGGGGCAGCATTTTGACATGGGGACGGCATTGTGACATGTGGGTGGCACTGTAATATGTGGACGTCACTGTAACAGTGAGATGGCATTATGACATGGGGACGGAACTGTGACATGGAGATGGCACTGTGATATGTGGGTGGCACTGAGACATGGGTGTGGCACTGTGACATGGGTGTGGCACTGTGACATGTGTACAGCACTGCAACATGAGTGTGGCAATATGACATGGGTGTGTGGCACTGTGACTTGAAAACGGCACTGTGACATGTGTGTGGCACTGTGACATGGGAACAGCCAGTGACATGGGGACGGCACCATGACATGGGGTGGCGATATTTCATGGGGATGGCAGTGTGACATGAGGGTGGCATGGTGACATGGGGGCGACACGGTGACTATACTGTGACACTGTGACATGGGGCGGCACTGTGACATGGTGTTGCACGAGTTGCACTGTGACAATGGGGCGGCACTGTCAGATGGGGGTGGCACGGTGATATGGGTATGGCACTGTGACCTGGCGGTCACATTGTCACATTGGGTTGGTAATGTGACATGGGGAGGGCACTGTGACATGGGGATGGCACTGTGATATGGGTGTGGCATTGTGACATTGGGGTGGGTCTGTGACATGTGGATGTCACTGTGACAGTGGGGTTGCACTGTGAAATAGGGACGGTACTGCGACATGGGGGTGGCACTGTGACTTGAGGACAGAACTATGACATGGGGGTGGCATTGTGACATGGTGGTGGCACTGTGACATTGGGGTGGCACTGTTACATTGGGGTGGCACTGTGTCATGGGGGCGGTACTGTGACATGTGGACAGCACTGTGAAACTGGGGCGGCACTGTGACACGGGAATGCACTGTGCCATTGGGACGGCACTGTGCCATGGGGACGGCACTGTGACGTGATGGTGGCACTCTGACTTGGGGACGGCAGTGTGTCACAGGGGCGGCACTGTGACATGGGGACGGTACTGTCACATGGTGTCCCGATCCGATATCGGGGGAGGGTTCTTAAAAAATCCCGAGAGCGAGATTAAGACACAAACGAGGTCAGATGCTGAATAACCTTATGAACTTTCTCCTATCGCTCTTATTAGTTGTTATAGAAATAAAGTTCATAAGGTTATGAAGGAAAAGCAAGGAAAAGGTCGGAGTCCCTAAGCAAGAACACGGTAGAGGCGCAACTAATTACCGCCACCACGACTGGGGATCCGGCGATGTTCTGTCGGTCCGATGATGCTCCACGTTCCTGGCTCCGAGTTGGTTCCCCTCTTCTAGTTGGTTCCCATCTTCTAGTTGGTTTCCCTCTCTCAAGGAGTACACAGTCTGTCTTTTTTATAGTCCCCGTCCCCCCAGTTTGTCCGCCCATTTCCACGGGGCTCGTTGTTGTAGGTGCCACCCCGTGGTCCTCCGTGCGCGCATGCCCGGGTGTCCATGGTGGTCGTGCTGGCGAGGGGCCGATCTGTCTCGCCGCGGTTTCCCCTCCACCCGGCTCACGCGCTCACGCACAGGCGCAGCTCGATAGATGACTGCTGACGTCCTCGTCTAGGGCGGATGTGGTTTTTGTCGGGGACTCTGTGTTTTCTTCAAGATGTGCTCCTTTATGCTGAGTCAGGAAGTGGTCGTCGTGGAGACAGCGATGTTGAGACATACTAAAAGTCCAAAAAGTTCCTTACACATGGCGGCGTCACTATATTACAGCAGTGGCACGGTGACATGGGGGCGGCACGGTGACATTGGTGTGGCACTGCCACATTGGTGTGGCACTGTGACATTGGAGTGGCATTGCCACATTGGTGTGGCAGTGTGACATGGGGGCGGCACGATGATATGGCAGTGTCAATATGACAAGGGGGCAGCACTGTGACATGGGGACAGCACGGTGACATGGGGATGGCACTGTGACATGGGTCAGCATTGTGACATCGGGGTGTCACTATGACATTGGGGTGGCACTGTGACTTTGTGGTGGCACTATGACATGGGGACTGCAGTGTGATATGGTGGTGTCACTATGAAATGGGGGTGGCACTGTGACTTGGAAGTGGCAGTGTGCCATGGGGACGGCACTGTGACATGGGTGCGGCAATGTGACATGTGGGTGGCACTGTGACATGGAGGCAGCACCGTGACTTTAGTGTGTCACTGTGAAATGGGTTTGGCTCTGTGACATTGGGGTGGCACTGTGACATGAAAATAGCACAATGACAAGGAGTGGCACTGTGACATGGAGGTGGCACTGTGACTTGTGGGCGGCATTGTGACATGGGGCTGGCACAATGACATTGAGTGGCGCTCTTACATGGGGATGGCACTGGGACATGGGGGCGGCACTGTGACATGGGTGTGGCACTGTGACATGGGGGCAGCACGGTGAGATGGAGGCGGCACCATGACTTTAGTGTGAGAAATGGGGATGGCTCTGTGACATTGAGGTGGCATTGTGACAGGAAAGTAGAACAGTGACAAGCAGTGGCACTGTGACATGGGGGTGGCATTGTGAAATTGGGTTGGCACTGTGTCAGGGCGGTGGCACTGTGCCATGAGGACTGCATTGTGACTTGGGAGTGACACTGTGACATGAGGGTGGCACTGTGACATGTCGTCGGCACTGTGACATGGGGATGGCACTGTGATATGGGTGTGGCATTGTGACATTGTGGTGGCACAGTGACATGAGGGTGGCTCTGTGACGTGGATGTCACTGTGACAGTGGGGTTGCACTGTGACATGGGGACGGTACTGTGACATGGGGGTGGCACTTTGATATGAAGACAGAACTGTGACATGGGGGCTGCATTGTAACATGATGGTGGCACTGTGACATTGGGGTGGCACTGTTACATTGGGGTAGCACTTTGTCATGGGGGTGGTACTGTGACATGTGGACAGCACTGTGACATGGGGGTGGCACTGTGACATGGGGACGGCACAGTGACATTGGCATGGCACTGTGCCATGGGGACTGCATTGTGACATGGGGGCAGCACTGTGACATTGGGACGGCAGTGCGATATGGGGGCGTCACTGTGACATGGGGGCGGCACGGTGACTTTAGTGTGCCACTATGAAATGGGGGTGGAACTGTGTAATAGGGGTGGCGCTGTGACATTGTGGTGGCACTATGACATGGGGACTGCACTGTGACATGGGAGTGTCATTATGACTTGGGCTTGGCACTGTGATTTGGCGACATCACTGTGACATGAGGGCGGCAGTGTGACATGAGGACGGCACTGTGACATGGGGGGTGGCACTGGGACATGGGGATGACACTCTGACATGGGGACGGCACTGTGACATTGGAGTGGCACTGTGACATGGGGTGGCACTGTGACATGGGCATGGCAGTGTGATATGGGGGCGGCACTGTGACATGGGGGTGACACGGTGACATGGGGGCGGCACTATGACATGGGGGCGGCACTCTGACATTGGCATGGCACTGTGACATTGGGGTGCCACTGTGGCTTGGCTTGGCACTGTGACCCGTGGGAGGCACTATGACATGGGTGTGGCACTATCATATAGGGATGGCACCGTGACATTGGGATGTCACTGTGACTTCGGGATGTCACTGTGACTTCGGCATGGCTCGGTGACATGTGGATGGCACTATGACATGGGGGTGGCAATGTGATATGGGGACGGCACTGTGACTTGGGCTTGGCACTCACTGTGACATGAGGGTGGCACTTTGACATTGGGAGGGCACTGTGACATAGTGGCGGCTCTGTGCCATGGGGACGGTACTGTGACATGGGGATGGCACTGTTACATGGGTGTGCACGGTGACATGGCGGTGGCACTGTGACATGGGGGCTGAACTGTGACATGGGGATGGCACAGTGACATGGGGATGGCTCTGTGACATAGGGGTGGCACCATGACATTGGGGCGTCACTGTGACATGGGGGTGGCACTTTGACATGGTGGAGGCACTGTGCCATGGGGACGGCACTGTGACATGGGGACGTCATGGTGACATGGGGGTGTCACTATGACATTGGGGTGGCACTGTGACTTTGTGGTGGCACTATGACATGGGGACTGCAGTGTGACATGGTGGTGTCACTATGAAATGGGGGTGGCACTGTGACTTGGAAGTGGCACTGTGCCATGGGGACGGCACTGTGACATGGGTGCGGCAATGTGAAATATGGGTGGCACTGTGACATGGAGGCAGCACCGTGACTTTAGTGTGACACTGTGAAATGGGGATGGCTCTGTGACATTGGGGTGGCACTGTGACATGAAAATAGCACAATGAAAATGAGTGGCACGGTGACATGGGGGTGGCACCGTGACATGGGGGCGGCATTGTGACATGGGGCTGGCACAATGACATGGAGTGGCGCTCTTACATGGGGACGGCACTGCGACATGGGAGTGGCACTGTGACAAGGGGGTGGCACTGTGACATGGGCAGGTCACTGACATGGGGTGGCACTGTGACAAGGGGGTGGCATTGTGACATGGGGGGTCACTCTGACATGGGTGTGGCACTGTGATATTGGGTCAGCAGTGTGACATGTGATGCCACTGTTTACTTGGGAGCCTCACTGTGACATGGGGGTGGCTCTGTGATATGGGGACGGCACTGTGACATGGCTGTGGCACTGTGACATGGGGGCGGCACGGTGAGATGGAGACGGCACCATGACTTTAGTGTGACACTGTGAAATGGGGATGGCTCTGTGACATTGAGGTGGCATTGTGACAGGAAAATAGAACAGTTACAAGCAGTGGCACGGTGACATGGGGCTGGCACTGTGACATGGGGGTGGCATTGTGACATGGGGCTGGCACAATGACATGGAGTGGCGCTCTTACATGGGGACGGCACTGCGACATGGGAGTGGCACTGTGACAAGGGGGTGGCACTGTGACATGGGCAGGTCACTGACATGGGGTGGCACTGTGACAAGGGGGTGGCATTGTGACATGGGGGGTCACTCTGACATGGGTGTGGCACTGTGATATTGGGTCAGCAGTGTGACATGTGATGCCACTGTTTACTTGGGAGCCTCACTGTGACATGGGGGTGGCTCTGTGATATGGGGACGGCACTGTGACATGGCTGTGGCACTGTGACATGGGGGCGGCACGGTGAGATGGAGACGGCACCATGACTTTAGTGTGACACTGTGAAATGGGGATGGCTCTGTGACATTGAGGTGGCATTGTGACAGGAAAATAGAACAGTGACAAGCAGTGGCACGGTGACATGGGGCTGGCACTGTGACATGGTGGTGGCATTGTGAAATTGGGTTGGCACTGATTCATGGCAGTGGCACTGTGCCACGAGGACTGCATTGAGACTTGGCAGTGGCACTGTGACATAGGGGTGGCACTGTGACATGTCATCGGCTCTGTGATATGGGGACGTCACTGTGACATGGGGGTGGCACTGTGACATGGGGACGGCATTGTGACATGGGGAAGGCACTGTGTCTTGGGAGTGGCACTGTGAAATGGGGACGGCACTGTGACATGGTGGTGGCACTCTGACATGGGGACAGCAGCGTGTCACAGGGGCGGCACTGTGATATAGGGAGGGTACTATCACATGGCAGCGTCACTATGATACGGCGGTGGCACTGTGACATGGGGACGGCACTGTGACATGAGGGTGCCACTGTGACATGGCAGTGGCATTGTGACAAGGGAATGGCACTGTGTCACGGGAAGGCACTGTGACATGGGGACGGCACTGTGACATTGTGGTGGTGCTGTGATATGTGGACTGCACTGTGACATTGTGGTGGCACTGTGACATGGGTGCGGAACTGTGACATGGGGACTGCACTGTGACATGGAGTGGCACTGTGACATGGGAGCAGCACTGTGACATGTGGATGGCACTGTGACATGGAGGCGGCACTGTGACATGGGGATGGCACAGTGACTTTAGTGTGACAGTGTGAAATAGAGATGGCACTGTGACATTGTAGTGCACTGTGACATTGCTGTAGCACTGTGACATGGTGACCGTACTGTGATATGAGGAGGCAGTGTGACTTGGGGGCGGCACTGTGACATGGGGACTGCACTGTGACATGGAGTGGCACTGTGACATGGGAGCAGCACTGTGACATGTGGATGGCACTGTGACATGGAGGCGGCACTGTGACATGGGGATGGCACAGTGACTTTAGTGTGACAGTGTGAAATAGAGATGGCACTGTGACATTGTAGTGCACTGTGACATTGCTGTAGCACTGTGACATGGTGACCGTACTGTGATATGAGGAGGCAGTGTGACTTGGGGGCGGCACTGTGACATGGGGGGTGGCACTGTGACATGAGAAGTGGACTGTGACATGGGGACAGCACGGTGACATGGGGATGGCTCTGTGACATGGGGACAGCATTGTGACGTGGCGATGGCACTGTGACATTGGAGTGACATTATGTCATGGAGTGCCACAGTGATATGTGGATGACAGTGTGCCATGGGGGCACCACTGTGACAAAGGGGTGGCACTGTGACATGTGGACGTCACTGTGACATGGGGACTGCACTGTGACACGGGAAGTGGACTGTGACATTGTGGTGGCGCTGTGACATGGGCACGGAACTGTGATATGGGGACAGCACTGTTACATTGCAGTGGCACTGTGACATGGTGGAGGTACTGTGACAAGAGGATGGCAGTGTGACATGCCAGTGCACTGTGATATGGGGACAGCACTGTGACATGGGGATGGCACTGTGACATAAGGGCGGCATGGTGACATAGGGTGGCACTGTGACATGGGGACGGCAGTGTGACGTGTGGGTGGCACTGTAATATGTGGACGTCACTGTAACAGTGAGATGGCATTATGACATGGGGACGGAACTGTGACATGGAGATGGCCCTGTGATATGTGGGTGGCACTGAGACATGGGTGTGGCACTGTGACATGGGAGTGGCACTGTGACATGGGTGTGGCACTGTGACATGTGTGTGGCAATACGACATGGGTGTGGCACTGTGACATGGGGGCGGCACGGTGAGATGGAGGCGGCACCATGACTTTAGTGTGACACTGTGAAATGGGGATGGCTCTGTGACATGGGGGTGGCACTGTGACATGTCGTCGGCACTGTGACATGGGGACGTCACTGTGACATGGGGGTGGCACTGTGACATCTTTTGTCTGGTTCACTGTTATTGCTGTTTATTGTTGTTATCGTTGCCGCTGCTGCTATTCTGATTGTTTATCACTCTGTTGTATTAAATTTCTTCTTATTTTAGCCCGAGGTCTGTGTTTAACTTCCAGCCCGACCGGCTGCGGGTCGGGGAATGGCCACAGCGACGTGCTCTCCGGTCCCGGCAAGGCTTAAACCTTAACAGTGTGTCACTGTGACATGGGGGTGGCACTGTGACATGGGGGTGACACTGTGACATATGGACGTCACTATGACATTGGGGTGGCACTGTGACATGGTGGCAGCGATGTGAAATGGGGGCGGCATGGGGTTATTAGAGTTGCACCATGACATGGGGACGGCACTGTGACATGGAGTGGCACTGTGACATGGGGACGGCACTGTGACATGGGGACAGCACTGTGACATTATGGTGGCACTGTGACTTTGAGGAGGCACTGTGACATGGGGGCGGCACTGTGACATCGGAGTGGCACTGTGTTGGAGAATGGCCTCAAGAACAAGGACATGGCAGTACGGTAAAACTGTTTCGAGATGAAATACGGGGTGATTTGTTACGTCTGCACAAGACAGATGTCGCTTGAGTTGCTTAGCTACTATCTCCTGCCTGGAACTGGAGCTGCCCCCCTACCTGCGAGTATGTCAGCAAGAGATTACTCCAAAAACCTACCCAAACTGGCTCAGCGGTTTGGCCCGGCCCCAGGGCGCAATGGAGGCTGCGCAGGACTGCAGGGTGGAAAGGTCAGCAGTGAGGAAGAGGAGAAACCTCCTCTTCACGACCACCGACCAGCCCTTCACGCCCCCTGCCCAGGACAGTAGGAGCTCATTGCGCAGGCGTAAAAGGGAGGAGACCTAATTACAATAAGAAGCGAAGATAGGCGGAGATAGAACATAAATATGTATAGGCGTTCTATGTATATGCAATACTCAGTGGATATAAGGGTGTAAGCAGACACAGTAAAGCTGAAGCTCGCTCTGTCATTCACGTTGAATCGACTGCTTGCTTCCTCCGCTCGTCGAAAGTCCGTGGACTAGAGCACTGTGACGTGGGGACAGCACTGTGACATGGGGACGGCACTGGGTCATTAGAATTCCACTGTGACATGGGCACAGCACTGTGACACGTTGGTGGCACTGTGACATGGGGACGGCATTGTTACATGGGGATGGCATGTGACATGGGCACAGCATTGTGACATGGGCACAGCACTGTGACATGGGCGTGGCACTGTGAGATGGGGCTGGTGCTGTGACATGGGGACAGCACTATGACATGCGGACACCGCTGTGACATAGGCGTGGCGCTGTGAAATGGGGAGAGCACTGTGACATGGGGGTAGCACTGTGACATGTGGGTGGCAATGTGACATGGGGATGGCACAGTGCCATGCGTATTGCATTATGACAGGGGGGTGGCACTGTGACATGTGGATGTCACTGTGATAGTGGGGTGGCACTGTGACATGGGGACGGCAGTGTGAAATGGGGACGGCACTGTGACATTGGTTCGGCACAGTGACATGGGGGCAGTGCTGTGACATGGGGACGGCACTGTGACGTGGCAGCAGCACTGTGACATGGGGGCGGCAATTTGTCATGGGGGGGCACTGTGACATAAAAGTGGCATTTTGACATGGGGGTGACACTGTAACAGTGGGGTGGCACTATGATATAATGGTGGCACTGTGACATGGGTACAGCAATTTGACATGTGGATGGCACTGTGACATGGGGGTGGCACTGTAACATGGGGACGGCACTGTGAAACGGGCGTGGCTATGTGACATGGGGTCGGCACTGTGACATTGTGGTGGCACTGTGACTTGTGTATGGCACTGTGCCATGGGGATGGTACAGTGACATGAGGGCGGCACTCTCACGTGGGAATGGCACTGTGACATGTGGGTGACATTGGGACGGCACTCTGACATGGGAACACCACTGTGACATGGGGACGGCTCAGTGACATGTAGTGGTACTTTAACATGGGAACGGTACTGAGACATGAGGATGGCACTGTGACATGGGGTGCCACTGTGACATCGGGCCTGCATTGTGATATGGGGGACAGCATGGTAACATGGGGGCGGCACTGAGACATGAGAGCGTCACTGAGACATTGGGGTGGCACTGTGACATGGGGGCGACACTGAGATGGGGGCGGACCGGTGACATGGGGACTGCATTGTGTCATCGTGGTGGCACTGGTACATGGAGTCAGCACTGTGACATGGCGGTGGCATTGAGACATAGGGTTGGCACTGTGACATGGGGGCCGCGCTGTGACATTGCAGTGCCACTGTGTCATGGGGGTGGCAATGTGACATCGGGGGTGGCAGCGAGACATGGGCAGGGCACTGTGACATGGGCAGGACACTGTGACATGGGAGTTGCACTGTGACATGGGGACGGCACTGTGACATGGGGTGCCATGTGACATCAGAGTGGCGCTGTGATATGGGGACGGCCCTGTGACATTGGGGGGGCGATGTGACATGGGTGTGGCACTCTGACAGAGGGGTGACTCTGTGACGTTCTTTTGGCACTGTGACATGGGGACGGTACTGTGCCATGCGTATTGCATTGTGACATGGGGTGGCACTGTGACATGTGGATGTCCCTGTGACAGGGGCATTGCACTGTCACATGGCGGTGGCACTGAGACATTGGTTCGGCACAGTGAAATGTGGGTGGCACTGTGACATGGGGACAGCAGTGTGACATGGGGACAGCAGTGTGACATGGGGGTGGCACAATGTCATGGTAGTGGCACTGTGACATGGAGGCGGCACTGTGACACGGGGGCTCCACTGTGACATCACAGTGGTATTTTGACATGGTTGTGACACTGTGACAGTGGGGTGACTCTATGATATACTGGTGGCAATGTGACATGGGTACGGCAGTTTGACATGGGGGTGTCACTGTGACATGGGGGTGTCGCTGTGACATGGGGGTGGCACTGTGACATGGGGACGGCACTGTGACATCCAGACGGCACTGTGACATGGGTGTGGCACTGTGACAATGGGGTGACACTGTGACATTGTGGTGGCACTGTGACATGGGTACGGCACTGTGAAATGTGGATGGCACTGTGACATGGGGTGTTGCTGTGACATGGTGTAAGGAACTTTTTGGACTTTTAGTATGTCTCAACATCGCTGTCTCCACGACGACCACTTCCTGACTCAGCATAAAGGAGCACATCTTGAAGAAAACACAGAGTCCCCGACAAAAACCACATCCGCCCTAGACGAGGACGTCAGCAGTCATCTATCGAGCTGCGCCTGTGCGTGAGCGCGTGAGCCGGGTGGAGGGGAAACCGCGGCGAGACAGATCGGCCCCTCGCCAGCACGACCACCATGGACACCCGGGCATGCGCGCACGGAGGACCACGGGGTGGCACCTACAACAACGAGCCCCGTGGAAATGGGCGGACAAACTGGGGGGACGGGGACTATAAAAAAGACAGACTGTGTACTCCTTGAGAGAGGGAAACCAACTAGAAGATGGGAACCAACTAGAAGAGGGGAACCAACTCGGAGCCAGGAACGTGGAGCATCATCGGACCGACAGAACATCGCCGGATCCCCAGTCGTGGTGGCGGTAATTAGTTGCGCCTCTACCGTGTTCTTGCTTAGGGACTCCGACCTTTTCCTTGCTTTTCCTCTCTGTCCTATCGCTCTTATTAGTTGTTATAGAAATAAAGTTCATAAGGTTATGCAGCATCTGACTTTGTTTGTGTCTTAATCTCGCTCTCGGGATTGTTTAAGAACCCTCCCCCGATATCGGATCGGGACATTTTTAAATTGGCGTCACGGACAGGATCCCTTGAGACGAGAGTGCTGTGTTACCTTGTTGTCTTGAATGCAAACCTCTCAGGGTGAAAAAGTTCTCTGTGTTTTATATTAAGTTGTGATCTCCTGAGAGCAAACAGGGAGAGCGTGGACAGTGATGTTGCATTTGTGTTTGGGTTAAGTTGTGACCTCCTGAGAGTGAACGGGTGAAAGTTATTTATCAAGTTGTGGCCCACTCAGGACGAAAACCCTTTGCATTGCTTTTGTGTGAGATTCACATTTGGTCTTCTGGGAGAGAATAGGGGAAATGTGACATTAAGGTTTGACCCTCTCAGGACGATGTCCCCTTTGTATCAGGAAAAGGGAAAAGGAATGTGCTGTGATGATGCGCCCTCAGAGGCTGAAGGAATAGATATATTATATGATCTTTTGGAGGCACACAGATCCCATCCCTCAATTCAGGGGCGAGACTGGGCGAAAAACCACTGGTTCCAACCACAGAGTGTGGTGGATCGGATAAGGGTATTGCAGAAGGAAGCTAAGGTTAGAAAGGGGAAAGGAAAAGCTATCATTTGTGCAGTGCTAGGAGCGAGTCTGGCAGCTGCAATGGAAGAGAAAAAGGAGAAGTATAGCCAAACTGACACTTTGATAGACTCGCTGCAGGCGGTCATACAGACCCTGCAAAACCAATTGAGAGATACTAAAGGGTTGTTAGAGGAGGAAAGGGATCAAAATAGAATATTGAAAGATGAATTGAGAGAATACATTTTGGCAGAGGCAGATACCCATGCCGAGGCAGAAGTGAAACTTCTGGAGAAAGGGATACGTCAAATCTATCCCCAAGGAGATTTGCAGAAGGCAAAAGAAACTCTAGAAAGTCACCCCCACATGTATCCACTGGTTAAAACAGAATATCTATATGAGGACGATAGTGATAACCGTCCTCAGGTTATCACCAAAGAAGTCCCATTTACATCAACTGAATTGGCAAAACTGAAGAAAGATTTTTCAAGGACTGCAAAAGAATCAGAGACAGAGTAGGTGTGGAGAGTGTCTCTGTCAGGAGGGGATGGAATTCTACTGTCTGAGAAAGAAGCAGAAGGATATTGGGGTCCGGGTGCGTTTCTAACCACTGGCGACTGCCGAGCCCCATGGTCTCTGACTCAGAGAATTGCATACTGGGCCGGAGGGCTGAACCCCTTGGAGAGGGGAGATCCCCTTGCCATAACAGGTACGGTGGATCAACTAGTGGAAAGTGTACAGAAGGCAGCCTGTCTGCAGATAATGTATGATCGGGAGCTCAAGCCCAACCAAGGCTCTCCGATGATGATGCCTGTGGACCCAGAGAGGATGACTCCTCTGATACGAGGACTCCCTGACTCCCTGAAACCCATTGCTATTCAATTGCAAGGGAAGATTCAAAACACTCCTAATGGAGAAAGAATAACGGCCGCTCTGGAGGGGATAGTGACCCCTGACCACCAACAGCAAAGGAAGAAAACATGGACATGGGGAGATGTAGCTCAGGAATCGATTAATTTTGGGAGAAAATATGGTCCTGTTGGTGGACTGTCTCAAAGAACTGAAACCAGGGTTGTGCGGGCTGCAGAGCAAATTAGTGGGCGACAGTCATCAATGAGGAAGGGACAAGGCTTCGGATCACCCCGATTTCAGAATCCTGGGGAAGATAGGTCCCTAACTCGACTGGGATTGTGGCAATTAGGGCTTCAGAAAGGCATTCCTCGGAAATTGATGGATGGACTCACGACTCAAAAATTAGAGCAACTTGTGGAGGGATGGCCCGAGCAAAAGGTCACTTCCAAACCAACCCCTAGTGCTCCACCCTTAATAGACCTTGGGGAGGAGCCAACTGGAGAAAAGGAGGTGACGGGAAACTAGACCCTCTGCTCCCCAAAGGTGAGGGGGGATGCGGAGGATGGATGTTTTTAAGACAACTCACCTGCAACACAAAAGGAGACTTACTGATTACTGTTGCTGTAGGACCAAAGAAAAGACTGGTGACATTTTTAATTGATACTGGGGCGCAAATTACCTCACTAACGCGGACTGAAGCGGAACAATGTGGAATCGCAATTCCATCCAAAAATTTAATTGTCCTAAATGCCCTGGGAAAAACACAGTCAGTACCTATGACTTCAGTAAAATTATGGTTACCAGGAGAGGAAAACCCAGTCAACACTATGGTAGCCATAGGATCTTTCCAAACAAATCTTTTAGGCATAGATGTTTTGAAGGGCAGACAATGGAGGGACACTCAGGGAAACTCGTGGTCCTTTGGTGTCTCCCAGATCAGGCAACTGACCAAAAGATCAAACACAGAGGTGCGCTTATTGCAAGCAGCACCTGCTCTGCCTCCCTCTAAAGTGACAAATGTTAAACCTTATCCATTGCCTCTAGGAGCAAGGGACGGAATTACACCAGTCCTGGAAGATCTGAAAAAACAAGGGCTTGTAGTTCCCACTCACTCCCCCTTCAATTCTCCAGCATGGCCAGTCCAAAAGCCTAACGGCAAATGGAGATTGACAATAGATTACAGGAGACTCAGTGCTAACACAGGTCCCCTTACAGCAGCTGTACCAAACATTGCTGAATTAATAGCAACCATTCAGGAACGGTCCCACCCTGTCATGGCTACAACTGATGTCAAAGATATGTTTTTCATGGTCCCTTTACAACCCGAGGACCAGGATCGCTTTGCCTTCACCTGGGAAGGGCAACAGTACACTTTTACACGACTCCCTCAGGGATATAAACATTCCCCCACACTAGCTCACCATGCTCTAGCACAAGAGCTAGAAACAATTCCCAGAAAACCAGAGGTAAAGATTTATCAGTATATAGATGATGTACTAATAGGAGGAAGTCAGGTAGAAGAAGTTAGGGAAACTCAGAAGGACATCATCACCCATCTAGAAAGCATAGGATTGACAGTCCCACCTGAGAAAATACAGACACCTTCAAGTGAGGTAAAATTTTTAGGGATCTGGTGGAAAGGAGGTATGACGTGTATTCCCCCCGATACTCTTTCCTCTCTTAATCAGATCAAGATGCCAGGGTCAAAGAAAGGCTTGCAACACGCACTAGGATTGCTTGTGTTTTGGAGGAAACACATTCCTGACTTTTCGATTATTGCTAGGCCTTTGTATGACTTATTGAGAAAGACAGCTCAGTGGGAATGGACTCCGGTCCATGACGAGGCTTTACAACTACTGGTGTTTGAAGCGACTGCCTATCAAGCCCTGGGTCCAATCATCCGACAGATCCAGTTCAAATTGAATGGGGATTCGCCAGAGTGGACTGTCCATTCACTTATGGCAAAAGGGTCCAGAGGGTCCTGTTAGGCCCATTGGTTTTTATTCTCGTAGCTTCAAAGACGCTGAAAAAAGGTACACCACTTGGGAAAAAGGTCTATTTGTAGTCAGTCTAGCTTTAAGAGAAGCCGAACGCACATTCGGCAACAATCTATAATTCTCAGAGGCCCATTTAAAGTGATCAAAGCAGTTTTGTCAGGAACTCCACCCCCTGACGGAGTAGCCCAGAGAGCCTCCGTGCGAAAATGGTATGCACAAATAGAACATTATTGTGAAATCTTTTCTGTAACTGAAGGAACCACAAAAGTGTTAAATATACAGGATGAGGTAGACCCGAGTAGGGAAACACCCGAGCTTTCACCTGTAATACAAGTAGCTCCTCCATTTTCTGAACAATTGCGAAATGTCTGGTTTACTGATGCCTCATCGAAGCGAGAGGGAAAAATTTGGAAGTACAGAGCTGTGGCACTTCGGATAGACACCAATGAACAGATCATTACTGAAGGAGAAGGTAGTGCACAAGTAGGAGAATTAGTTGCTGTGTGGAGTGTTTTCCAACACGAGGCTCAGTCTGCTTCTTCTGTCTATATCTATACTGACTCTTATGCTGTGTTTAAAGGTTGCACTGAATGGCTTCCGTTCTGGGAACAAAATGGATGGGAGGTCAACAGAATACCCGTATGGCAAAAGGAAAAATGGCAGGAAATCCTTACCATTGCCAGACAAGGGAAATTTGCAGGAGCTTGGGTAACATCTCATCAGCAAGATAATACCCCTGTGAGCCGATGGAACGCCAAGGTGGATGAACTAGCTCGGCTGGCTCCCCTACAAAGCACCCAGATAGCAGAAAATTGGGAACGCCTGTTAGAATGGCTACATGTAAAAAGAAAACATTCAGGAATTAAAGACCTGTATTGTGAGGCACAAGCCCGAGGGTGGCCAGTTACCAGGGAAGAGTGTAAAACTTGTGTATCTTCTTGTGAACAATGCCGCGTCCGTCTGGACAGACATCCACTGGGAAGTGACCCCCTGCACTTAAGAGAGGGAAAAGGCCTATGGGAGGCCTGGCAGATCGATTACATCGGTCCCTTTCGAAAGTCAGAAGGCAAATACTATATACTGGTAGGCGCAGAGATAGTGTCTGGGCTAGTGCAAGCTAAAGCATGTTCTAAAGCAACAGGAGAAAACACAGTAAAAGCTCTGAAAGAATGGTTTGGAATCTTCCCCAAACCACAGTCGATCCAATCAGATAATGGCTCACATTTCACAGCCAAAGTGGTCCAAGAGTGGGCAGCTCAGGAAGGAATTTCGTGGGTGTTTCATACTCCGTATTACCCACAAGCGAATGGAATTGTGGAAAGAACGAATGGTCTACTAAAACGCTTCCTCAAACCACATAAGCCAGGATGGGCTGAGAGGGTGTGGGATGCAGTGACCAGCGTCAACAGTCGCTGGGGAGTAAATGGATGCCCGAAGATCACAGCATTCTGTCCTAAACCTCCAGCAATCATGCCAGCCCCACACGGTCCCGACCATGCCAGCAATCCATCTCATTTCCCAGGACAACCTGTCTTGGTTGAACTCCCCACAGTGGGCAAAGTGCCACTGGTGTTGGACACACCTCTTAATAAATACACCTGGAAAGCAAAAGATGCCTGTGGGAAAACTCACAAGATTCACACTAGATGGATTGTTCCCTCCTTCTAACCCGAGAAGCGATTTGTTCTTTTGTTTCACTTTCAGGAGGAAGCAAGCGACGCAGACGCACCCACAGAAGAAGTGAAGCAGATGCAGATCTTAGTGTAATTTTGTTAGGATGTATATGCTGTTTTTTATTATAGTATTCTGTGCATTTACCTATGGGAGTGAAGGGAAACCAATTCCCCCATTTCCCCTCAACCCATATGGCCCCTTTGAGGACAATGAGGGCAATTTTTGTTAGCAAAACCTTTAATCTAAGTCACTGTTGGGTTTGTGGAGGACCTCTAGGATTGTCAAGCTGGCCGTGGGTCTCTACACCCCTTACCCCAGCACAAATTGTAAGTAACTATAGTGAAACTAGCAACACCACCTGGGATGACAGTGGAACATGGCCAATTCAATTTCCTAGTATGGGAAAATTTTGTTTAAATCGCACCCAGAAGGGAGGGGTCAACGTGGGAGAAAGTAAGTATCAATGGACACTCACACATAAATTGGTTAACAAAAATAGAGGTGTTTATATATGGATGTGGCTTAATGAAAATGGGCGTAACAAAGGATTTCAGGGGTTTTGGTCAAACAAAAACGAAACTGTATATGCTAAATTACAGAAAGATTATTTTTATCATCAAGTTTGTGAGTGGAAAACTGACACTGGTGCCTGGTACTGTACCGCTCGAACGAATAGTTACCTTAATGAGTTTTTTAGCCCCTTGGGGGACAAAAACACAACTTACTTTCAAATTCCAAAAACTGCAGCTGGACCATTTGCAAACGGTGCCAAAGCCCAAAAAGGCCATTATTGGATTTGTGGACATACTGCCTACAACTACCAGCAAACTGGTCAGGGATTTGTTATATAGGGATTATTCGCCCTCTGTTTTTCCTTCTTCCAGAGGCGGACGGTCCTCAATTGGGAATAAGACTATATGACAAATTAGGAAACAAAGGGATTGTCCGCAGCAAGCGATCTGTTGAGTTCAAAATTGGTGGAACTCAAAAGCGGGGAGAAAATGAGTGGCCTCCCGAAAGAATCATTAAGCATTATGGGCCTGCAACCTGGAATCCCAATGAACCAGTATCAGGGGCAAGAGAACCAATTTATAATTTGAATTGCATAATTCGACTACAAGCAGTTTTACAAATTATTACCAATAAAACTGCTAATGCTATAGACATTTTAACCCAACAATCTCAACAGATGCGCACTGCAATCCTTCAACATCGTATGGTCTTGGACTATCTGCTAGCAGAAGAGGGAGGGGTATGTGGAAAACTGAATGTTTCTAATTGGTTTTGGAAATAGCTGACGTAGGTGAAGTAGTCCTTCAACTAACTACAGACATTAGGAAACGGGCCCATGTCCCTGTTCAAACATGGAATGGCTGGAATGGTGATTTATGGTCTTGGTTACCCGGAGCACCATGGGTAAAACAGCTTTTATTTTATCTGTTATGTGTATTTGCTGCCTTGATGTTTTGCCCTCTATCATTCCTTGCTTTGTTCAGTTAATTCAACATGTTGTATCCAACATGCAATTCACATCTACTGCCTCACCTGATGGTGTAAAACAGATTCGTGCTGTTTGCCAATCAAAGTCTACCACTGTATTAATCATTTAAACCTTATATATATATCTCTACACATGTCTCCTTGTTCATATTTAGGATAGGCGCTTTGAGGCCTAAACAACACATGCGCTCTGGGCTGGGGGCGTGGAAATCCATTTTCTTGCGGCGTAGACAGACCCCCAACTCAGGCAAACTAGACCAGCATTTTGTAACTCCGTAATTTTTTACAATCTATAGCAACGATGGATATGGATTGCATTTCTGCATTAGCTTTAATTCTTGTTTTGTCGGCTATTGCCTTGTTTGTTATTGTTTCGTTTTTGCCATTGCCAATGTGATCTTCGTAAACTATCTTCGTCTTCCTCTGTCGCTTCACCCGAGCAACAACCGCTGCCTTCTTCTGCTGATTCCCCTGCGTCTCCTCCTCAATCGTCTTCTGCCGCTGTTCCTGAGCCTCAACCATCCTGTTCTTTTGCCGTTGTTCCCAAACCCCAGCCATCATGTTCTTCCGCCGCTTTACCCGAATCTCAACTGCCTTCGTGTTCTTTTGATGATCTTCTTGAATCTCGAGTCTAGTTTGTAAGATGTCTTTGTTTTATAAAGTTAATCAGTTTTAATATTGTTAGAAATAATAGTATTGTTTATTCGTTTTGGTTTAAAGTTAAAATAGAATTTTCCAGGCTCGGATGACGCATGCGCTTTGGGATAAGGAAAGCCCTTTTTCCCTCTGCACATACTGATCCTGATTCCAGCAGACCGGAGCAGCAGACCACGTGCACTTGCAGGGCCCTGAACATTTTTTGTATCTTTTGTTTATAATGGATTGCTTTTTAGCATTACTTTTAATTCATGTTGCCCTTTCTGTTCTGTTGGCTATTATTTTGCTTATCATTGTTATACTTCTGTTTTGTCCCTGTAAGTGCTTTCCATGGAGAATGTCGCTGCATCCCTCTGCGGATTCAGAGCCTTAAAATTAGTTTATAAAATGTTCTAGTTTTATAATGTTAATTGGTTTAAGTATATTTGTTAGAATTGTTAGATAAAAATGTTTAAATATTGTTAAAAATATATGTTTGTTAGATAAAAAATGTTCACTGTTGTCTTGTTAAACTAAAAATGTTTATTGTTGTTAAAAAGTGTTAAAAGGTGTTTGTCTATTATTGTTAAAAATAGTGTTTAAAAATGTTTACAAAAAAAAAAAAAATCATTTATTGTTGTATTTCGCACTTTTCTAGCCTTTTCTCTCTCCTCTTTCTGTACTGTTATCTTTCATACCACCACGAAGATAGCGATGTTGAGCCACGGGGTGGTGTAAGGAACTTTTTGGACTTTAAGTATGTCTCAACATCGCTGTCTCCACGACGTCTCATCTCCTGCTGTTCTTCCAGCTCCTCCAGCTTACACTTTATCTCCTGCAGTGTGGACCTGGTCAGTGAGACAGAGGCACAGGCAGGCTTAGCCTCCACAGAGACACTCAGGGGGTGTCCCTTGTCCCCCCAAGCTCCTCCTGCAGGGTAGGAAACCCTGTCCCATCCTTTTACCCCAGTTGGAGGGTGATCTGGTCGCTGACATCCCCTTTCCAGGTGGCTCCAGCTACCTCCAGCTTTCCAAGGGCATCTTCCAGCTGCCTGATCTGGGAGAGGCAGTGGTGGATGAGTCAGGGCACAGCTCCTTGTGTTGTCCCAGCCCAGGGGCCCTTCAGCTGCCTCCTCCCTGCCCAACTCCCCCACTGGCAACCCCGCAGCCCCCCAGGGACTCACCTTCCCGTTCTCGCCCTGCAGGTCGCTGGTCAGGCCCTGAAGCGAGGACACCCGGCCCTGGAGGTCGGCCAGGATGCTGGCAATGCTCTCCTTGTCTAGGTGTGGTCCAAGGGGACACACTGTCAGTGAGGGGGTCTCACCTTCGAGGCCAGACTCTGAGTACAACGAGCCTCCAGCCCAGGGTGTCCCCATGCCTACCCCCCCCCCCACCGGCCATCCCCCCACAGGGTCCCACCTCCCCCTGAGAAGAGTAGGCGCAGCTTCTCAAGCTCAGTGTGGTCTGACTTGGTGGCTTCCAGCGGGGCCACCTGCTGCTTCAGGGTGGCACAGAGGTGGCTGAGCTGCCCGATCTGGCGGAGAGCCTTCACCGTCTCTGCGTAGCGGTCGGGGACACTGCTGGAGCCTGAGGACCCCCAGGGCACGGGAGGCTCTTGTGAAGGGGACGTGGCTCTGGGATCAGCGTCAAGGGGGATCTCTAACCCCTGGGATGTCGGCAAGGTCCCCACCGCCGGGTGGCCTGTCCAGGCAAGCTGTGTGGTGGATAAAGCCTTGCCTCTCTCCTTGGGACTTGCATCATCCATCTGTGTCCCCAGAGCACCAAGGATAGCTTCAGCAGGGATTTTCTCAGCACCAGAAAGGCTGGAGTCCATGCAGAAGGGGCTTGGCGGAACCCCTGCTCCTCCTCCTTGGGTCCCTGGAGGTGTTGGCTGCACCCCTGGGGTGGTGGTTTGGGTGTCAGAGGACCCTGGCTGTGCCCCTGGGGTGGAGGTGTGGGTGTCAGGGGCCCCTGACTCTGTCCCCAGTGTGGTGGTCTTGATACCAGGGGATTCTGTCTGTGTCCCCAGGGTGGTGGCACGGGCATCAGAAGTCTTTGTCTCATCTGAGGAAGTGCCTGCCCCCTTCTCAGGGGCCACTGGTGCTCTCTGGGTCCCCAGGGAGCCAGGCTGTGTCTGTGGAGTCCCCTTGCTGGTCCGTTTGCTGGTCCTGGTGTAAGGAACTTTTTGGACTTTTAGTATGTCTCAACATCGCTGTCTCCACGACGACCACTTCCTGACTCAGCATAAAGGAGCACATCTTGAAGAAAACACAGAGTCCCCGACAAAAACCACATCCGCCCTAGACGAGGACGTCAGCAGTCATCTATCGAGCTGCGCCTGTGCGTGAGCGCGTGAGCCGGGTGGAGGCGAAACCGCGGCGAGACAGATCGGCCCCTCGCCAGCACGACCACCATGGACGCCCGGGCATGCGCGCACGGAGGACCACGGGGTGGCACCTACAACAACGAGCCCTGTGGAAATGGGCGGACAAACTGGGGGGACGGGGACTATAAAAAAGACAGACTGTGTACTCCTTGAGAGAGGGAAACCAACTAGAAGATGGGAACCAACTAGAAGAGGGGAACCAACTCGGAGCCAGGAACGTGGAGCATCATCGGACCGACAGAACATCGCCGGATCCCCAGTCGTGGTGGCGGTAATTAGTTGCGCCTCTACCGTGTTCTTGCTTAGGGACTCCGACCTTTTCCTTGCTTTTCCTCTCTGTCCTATCGCTCTTATTAGTTGTTATAGAAATAAAGTTCATAAGCTTATGCAGCATCTGACCTCGTTTGTGTCTTAATCTCGCTCTCGGGATTAAGAACTCTCCCCGATATCAGATCGGGACACCTGGGTACAGGCTGTGTCCCTGGTCCCTTCAGTCCCAGCACTGAGCTTGCCCCATGCGGGGTGTCCGTGTCTGCAGTGGGAGGCTCGGCGGGGACAGCCTGACCTGTACTGCCATCCTGGGAAGAGGAGGCAAAGGGGAGCAGGTTTATGGGCAGAAGTGCAGCAGCAAGGGCCACCCGCCCTGTCCCCAAACCCCCCAGCTCATGGAGCCAAACTCAAGTACCCCAAAGGCAGAGACTGCCCAGCCCACAGAGACCCCAGAGCACCCACAGCCACCCGGCCCCTCCCCAGCCTCCTTATAGTCCTTTGGCCACATCTGTGCCTGCAGAGTCATTTTAGCAGCCGATCCAGAGGATCAGCAAACCCCCTGCTGATGCCACCTGACACAAAAGCAAGGCATTTTTCTCTCCAGCCATGGGATTCTGTACTCCAGAGCTGCTAGACTAGACCCACTTCCCAGTCTAATGGGCTGCATCTTCATGTCAGGAGCAGCAGCCCCAGGTAGGATTTGGAAACCCTCTCATGGTGGGGTTCACCCCAGAATGTCCCTCCGCTGTCCCCAGCTCCCACCCACCAGCTCCAGAGAGACTATGAGGGCAGGGAGCCATGGTCCTGCCCAACGCTGAGCAAGGACATGGGGCTGTGCGGCCACTCCAAGGGTTTCGGGTACTCGCTTGCCCCACAGAGGGGCTGTTGGGGGCTGTTGGGGGCATAGACGATGAGGAGGTCTCTGTTGGGGCAGCCGAAGAGCTGCCCTGGCTCTGCCAGTGCCAGGTCCTGCCTCCCGGCGGGATGCACAAGGAAGACAAGTGCTGAGTAAACCTCCGCTGAGGCCCCGGGGTGCGCAGCAGCTGGAGGCGCTGGGGCTGCGGTCCTGCTCAGTCCTGCTCCCACAGCTGGGATGCCCCAGCACCCACCACCGACAGACCTCGACCTTCTCCTTCTCCTCCTCCTTCTCCTACTCCTCCTCCTCCTGCTTTGCTGCCCACCAGGCAATCCTCCAGCACCTCCCAGCGCACCATGTTGCTCACCTCCTCCGGGGCCGGGTAGAGGCTCAGCCTTTCCTTCAGCTTTTGCTGGGGAAAAAAGGGATCAGAGGGTCAACCCTGGCCACGTAGCCAGGTGGGGTGGGACCCACAGGAGCACTGACCCCCCCAGCATCACTGCCCAGCCCTGCTGGGCCCCTGACCTGACACGGAGGGACTGCGTGCACTGGTGCCACGGGGATGCAGCCGCCTCCATCCTGGAGCAGGATCCGGGTGTGCGTGGGGCCGTACCACGTCACTGTCCAACGCTGTCTGGTCATGGAGGGCCGGCAGCTGGCCGGCAGCATCCTGGAGATTCCCCCGGAGTGGGACAAGGAGAGGGATGGCAGCTCGGACACAGGAGCAGGATTTAAAAGGAGCATCCAGGAATCAACTTGGGCACAGGACAGAGGGATGCCAGGCAGGGCTGTGGCTGTGTTGCATCACTAGATCTTTATCTCCACTCCTTCTCGGCACCCGTGTTTCTTTGTTTACAGCTGTTAAAAAATGTCTTAGCATCTCTTTGGTTGATGCATGCAGTCACCTCTTCAGCCTTGGGACACCCTTCTTGCTCTTCCCTCCTGGCACCCTTGACACCCAGGGCCGCGGGGCAGGGGCAGCAGGGTGACACAGGGGCAGGGAAGGGGGTGAGGGCCCAGCTGCCTCCCGGGGACAGTGGCAGCATCTCACCATGCCAAGCGTCTCCTGGATCGTCCGGATGTCCTCTTCCATGTGGGACTGCGCCGCCTTCATTCCGCCGATCTCCTCGAGGAGATCCTGGGAAAGAGCTACGGCCTGAGAGAGGGGGGTGGCAGGGGTGAGTCCTGGGGGCACTGCGGGCAGCACTTACTATTCATCACGCCTTCAGCAGCCAAGGAAGGGCAGCAGCTCCCCAGAGACCCCCCCACCCCTGCCCCGGGGGGGCCCACTGTACAGTCCGAGTCAGCAGGGACGGATCCAGCCCCGCCTGTCCACGTCGGCCGATTCAAAGGGCAAAGAGCTGCTGCCACCCTGTCAACCGCAGCCTGGCCTGGGAGGGCACCGGCAATCGCCGCTAACAAAGCGAGGAGTGATCAAGCAGGGGCCTGCCCCGGGAGGGTGAGCTCACCCGGCCGGGAAACTCTCCCTGCTGCCTTCTTCCTAGGTGTCCCAGCCTCAGCAGGATCCAGCCCTGCAGCGCTGAAGGTGGCCATTTCCTTGAACCTGAGCTTATTTCTTCCCACTGGGGATGTGCGCAGCCGCAAGTGGCTCAGCACTGTGCAGGATGAGGCCCCTCTCCAGTCCCCACCAGTGCTGGGTTTAGTGCTTGGGCGAGCCAAGGGGATTTAGGGTGGGAGATGAGGCCCAGGAGATGCTGATGGAGCCTCTCAGATGCCTGAGGAGCAGATGCGGTACCCAGCTGTGGGTCAGGAGTAGGGAAGGAAGGGATGGATAGTGGTGGGGCAGGACCTCCACAGGTGCTGAGCTTCTGACTGGTGGAGCTGAGGGCACCAGGTGCTGTATTGGACCAACAACTTGATGGAAACTTGGGGAGAACCCTGAGCAACTGGAGCAGCATTTCAGCCCCAGCTCTTTCTCCCCCAAACTCCATCCTTTTCCCACAGTGAAGCTCCACACACCACCTTGAGCTTAGGCTTAAACCAGACCTAAGGGCAGACAATGGTGGTGCAGACCCCAGAGGAGGGGGTGTCTCGGGGGGGCACCCAGGGAACTGGGAGTAGCCTCTACCCTGGAGATGCTGCTCTTGTTCTCTTCCTTCTTTGTCTTCATCTGTCCCATGTCGGCAGCCATGGAGGCATCACGCGGGGTGCTCACGGTCCCCTGCAGCGGGTCCTTCCAGGGGGTCAGCAGCTCTGTGCCTCGGCCTCTGCCCTCTGCCCCTTCTGCTCTGAGGGGTGCCTCGGGGGGCTGGTCGCGCCCCAGGGCAGGCAGGTCCTCCAGGCCCAGGTGCCCCAGCACAGCCTGCAGCACGCTGTACAGCACCGTGAAGTTGACGGCCCCGACCTCGGGCGTCCCGATGGCGACGGCCAGCAGCTGGGACAGGCTGAGCGGGGCCATGGCTGCTGCCCTGCCCAAAAACACGAAGCCTGACCTAGGGGGGACACACAGCACTCCTTTTGCCTGGAGGGGACCTGGGCAGGTGGGAGGGATGGGCAGCCGGCAGCCGCCCGCCTCCTCCTCACCACAGAAAGTGGCCGAAGCAGCAGATGACCCGGTGACACCCCGAGGGCAGGGCTGTCTGGGGGAGACGGGGGGTGTCTCCTTCCCCGGCCACCCCCAGCCCCATACTCGGCTCTGCCTCACCCCCAGCGCCCCGAACCGCCCGGGTCCCCCGCCCCTCCAACCTCTGCCCCCTCCAACCGCCAAACTGCGCTCCCCTCCAGCCCTCACCCTGAGCCCGCCCCTCCCCTCTTCTTATTGGCCAGCAGCCGCTGCTGCCCACCGCCCATTGGCCGAGCCCGCTGCCCACGTGCCCGTGTTTCCAGGGCAGGACACAGCAGCGCCTCCCAGTGCTAGGCGACGCGGCGGCCCCGGCGGCGGGCAGGGCCCAGGCTCCCCGCTGCCTTCTCCGCGGCAATAACCCAAAATGCAAACGATGACGGCTAATTTTGACGCAGCTCCCAGCAGCCCGTGGCTGTGCCATGCACAGAGACCGTCCTGCCCGTCCAGCACCCTGCTCCCCCCAGAAAATCTCCCAGACAAGCCCAGCCCCGGCAAGGAAGCACCTCCATTTATTTATTGGTTATCAAAAGCATGACAGATTTCACCCTCTCCCTCAGACGTGGGAATGGTGGAAGGCTGCTGCTGATTGCATCAACACCGCCCTTGCAGCAAAGTAAAGAGCCGTGTAAGCGGGAAAAAAGAAACGCAGCTAAACACAGGCATCCAGACAGCCCCAGGAAGTGTTCAAACACTGGGAAAAAACTTCGAACCTGAGTGATCCATCGAAGTACTTACAAAAATAATCAACAAGAATTTCTTTTCCCTTAGAAACCTCCGGCTCAGACCACCACAGGGTCAGAGCACCCCCTTGGCTGAGGCACTCAAAGACCATTTCCAAGAAAGGATGAGGGTGGGCAGGCAGGAAGCGGAACAGACACCTCGTGTTTTTAAATGACACCGGATACCTGTTTTCAGACATTAAAATCAAAGCATCTAGATCGGCACTGTATTCTTCTTTTTCAGACTGGGAGGACTAAATTCCAAGAAGGATTAGAAAGATTAACAGATGGGAACAAGATGCACAGAGGTGAGATAGGGAATTTAAACAAAAAATGGGCGTAACAAAGGATTTCAGGGGTTTTGGTCAAACAAAAACGAAACTGTATATGCTAAATTACAGAAAGATTATTTTTATCATCAAGTTTGTGAGTGGAAGAATGACACTGGTGCCTGGTACTGTACCGCTCGAACAAATAGTTACTTTAATGAGTTTTTTAGCCCCTTGGGGGACAAAAACACAACTTACTTTCAAATTCCAAAAACTGCAGCTGGACCATTTGCAAACGGTGCCAAAGCCCAAAAAGGCCATTATTGGATTTGTGGACATACTGCCTACAACTACCAGCAAACTGGTCAGGGATTTGTTATATAGGGATTATTCGCCCTCTGTTTTTCCTTCTTCCAGAGGCGGACGGTCCTCAATTGGGAATAAGACTATATGACAAATTAGGAAACAAAGGGATTGTCCGCAGCAAGCGATCTGTTGAGTTCAAAATTGGTGGAACTCAAAAGCGGGGAGAAAATGAGTGGCCTCCCGAAAGAATCATTAAGCATTATGGGCCTGCAACCTGGAATCCCAATGAACCAGTATCAGGGGCAAGAGAACCAATTTATAATTTGAATTGCATAATTCGACTACAAGCAGTTTTACAAATTATTACCAATAAAACTGCTAATGCTATAGACATTTTAACCCAACAATCTCAACAGATGCGCACTGCAATCCTTCAACATCGTATGGTCTTGGACTATCTGCTAGCAGAAGAGGGAGGGGTATGTGGAAAACTGAATGTTTCTAATTGGTTTTGGAAATAGCTGACGTAGGTGAAGTAGTCCTTCAACTAACTACAGACATTAGGAAACGGGCCCATGTCCCTGTTCAAACATGGAATGGCTGGAATGGTGATTTATGGTCTTGGTTACCCGGAGCACCATGGGTAAAACAGCTTTTATTTTATCTGTTATGTGTATTTGCTGCCTTGATGTTTTGCCCTGTATCATTCCTTGCTTTGTTCAGTTAATTCAACATGTTGTATCCAACATGCAATTCACATCTACTGCCTCACCTGATGGTGTAAAACAGATTCGTGCTGTTTGCCAATCAAAGTCTACCACTGTATTAATCATTTAAACCTTATATATATATCTCTACACACGTCTCCTTGTTCATATTTAGGATAGGCGCTTTGAGGCCTAAACAACACATGCGCTCTGGGCTGGGGGCGTGGAAATCCATTTTCTTGCTGCGTAGACAGACCCCCAACTCAGGCGAACTAGACCACCATTTTGTAGCTCCGTAATTTTTTACAATCTATAGCAATGATGGATATGGATTGCATTTCTGCATTAGCTTTAATTCTTGTTTTGTCGGCTATTGCCTTGTTTGTTATTGTTTCGTTTTTGCCATTGCCAATGTGATCTTCGTAAACTATCTTCGTCTTCCTCTGTCGCTTCACCCGAGCAACAACCGCTGCGTTCTTCTGCTGATTCCCCTGCGTCTCCTCCTCAATCGTCTTCTGCCGCTGTTCCTGAGCCTCAACCATCCTGTTCTTTTGCCGTTGTTCCCAAACCCCAGCCATCATGTTCTTCCGCCGCTTTACCCGAATCTCAACTGCCTTCGTGTTCTTTTGATGATCTTCTTGAATCTCGAGTCTAGTTTGTAAGATGTCTTTGTTTTATAAAGTTAATCAGTTTTAATATTGTTAGAAATAATAGTATTGTTTATTCGTTTTGGTTTAAATTTAAAATAGAATTTTCCAGGCTTGGATGACGCATGCGCTTTGGGATAAGGAAAGCCCTTTTTCCCTCTGCGCATGCTGATCCTGATTCCAGCAGACCGGAGCAGCAGACCACGTGCACTTGCAGGGCCCTGAACATTTTTTGTATCTTTTGTTTATAATGGATTGCTTTTTAGCATTACTTTTAATTCATGTTGCCCTTTCTGTTCTGTTGGCTATTATTTTGCTTATCATTGTTATACTTCTGTTTTGTCCCTGTAAGTGCTTTCCATGGAGAATGTCGCTGCATCCCTCTGCGGATTCAGAGCCTTAAAATTAGTTTATAAAATGTTCTAGTTTTATAATGTTAATTGGTTTAAGTATATTTGTTAGAATTGTTAGATAAAAATGTTTAAATATTGTTAAAAATATATGTTCGTTAGATAAAAAATGTTCACTGTTGTCTTGTTAAACTAAAAATGTTTATTGTTGTTAAAAAGTGTTAAAAGGTGTTTGTCTATTATTGTTAAAAATAGTGTTTAAAAATGTTTACCAAAAAAAAAAAAAATCATTTATTGTTGTATTTCACACTTTTCTAGCCTTTTCTCTCTCCTCTTTCTGTACTGTTATCTTTCACACCACCACAAAGATAGCGATGTTGAGCCACGGGGTGGTGTAAGGAACTTTTTGGACTTTAAGTATGTCTCAACATCGCTGTCTCCACGACGTCTCATCTCCTGCTGTTCTTCCAGCTCCTCCAGCTTACACTTTATCTCCTGCAGTGTGGACCTGGTCAGTGAGACAGAGGCACAGGCAGGCTTAGCCTCCACAGAGACACCCAGGGGGTGTCCCTTGTCCCCCCAAGCTCCTCCTGCAGGGTAGGAAACCCTGTCCCATCCTTTTACCCCAGTTGGAGGGTGATCTGGTCGCTGACATCCCCTTTCCAGGTGGCTCCAGCTACCTCCAGCTTTCCAAGGGCATCTTCCAGCTGCCTGATCTGGGAGAGGCAGTGGTGGATGAGTCAGGGCACAGCTCCTTGTGTTGTCCCAGCCCAGGGGCCCTTCAGCTGCCTCCTCCCTGCCCAACTCCCCCACTGGCAACCCCGCAGCCCCCCAGGGACTCACCTTCCCGTTCTCGCCCTGCAGGTCGCTGGTCAGGCCCTGAAGCGAGGACACCCGGCCCTGGAGGTCGGCCAGGATGCTGGCAATGCTCTCCTTGTCTAGGTGTGGTCCAAGGGGACACACTGTCAGTGAGGGGGTCTCACCTTCGAGGCCAGACTCTGAGTACAACGAGCCTCCAGCCCAGGGTGTCCCCATGCCTACCCCCCGCCCCCCACCGGCCATCCCCCCACAGGGTCCCACCTCCCCCTGAGAAGAGTAGGCGCAGCTTCTCAAGCTCAGTGTGGTCTGACTTGGTGGCTTCCAGCGGGGCCACCTGCTGCTTCAGGGTGGCACAGAGGTGGCTGAGCTGCCCGATCTGGCGGAGAGCCTTCACCGTCTCTGCGTAGCGGTCGGGGACACTGCTGGAGCCCGAGGACCCCCAGGGCACGGGAGGCTCTTGTGAAGGGGACGTGGCTCTGGGCTCAGCGTCAAGGGGGATCTCTAACCCCTGGGATGTCGGCAAGGTCCCCACCGCCGGGTGGCCTGTCCAGGCAAGCTGTGTGGTGGATAAAGCCTTGCCTCTCTCCTTGGGACTTGCATCATCCATCTGTGTCCCCAGAGCACCAAGGATAGCTTCAGCAGGGATTTTCTCAGCACCAGAAAGGCTGGAGTCCATGCAGAAGGGGCTTGGCGGAACCCCTGCTCCTCCTCCTTGGGTCCCTGGAGGTGTTGGCTGCACCCCTGGGGTGGTGGTTTGGGTGTCAGAGGACCCTGGCTGTGCCCCTGGGGTGGAGGTGTGGGTGTCAGGGGCCCCTGACTCTGTCCCCAGTGTGGTGGTCTTGATACCAGGGGATTCTGTCTGTGTCCCCAGGGTGGTGGCACGGGCATCAGAAGTCTTTGTCTCATCTGAGGAAGTGCCTGCCCCCTTCTCAGGGGCCACTGGTGCTCTCTGGGTCCCCAGGGAGCCAGGCTGTGTCTGTGGAGTCCCCTTGCTGGTCCGTTTGCTGGTCCTGGTGTAAGGAACTTTTTGGACTTTTAGTATGTCTCAACATCGCTGTCTCCACGACGACCACTTCCTGACTCAGCATAAAGGAGCACATCTTGAAGAAAACACAGAGTCCCCGACAAAAACCACATCCGCCCTAGACGAGGACGTCAGCAGTCATCTATCGAGCTGCGCCTGTGCGTGAGCGCGTGAGCCGGGTGGAGGCGAAACCGCGGCGAGACAGATCGGCCCCTCGCCAGCACGACCACCATGGACGCCCGGGCATGCGCGCACGGAGGACCACGGGGTGGCACCTACAACAACGAGCCCTGTGGAAATGGGCGGACAAACTGTGGGGACGGAGACTATAAAAAAGACAGACTGTGTACTCCTTGAGAGAGGGAAACCAACTAGAAGATGGGAACCAACTAGAAGAGGGGAACCAACTCAGAGCCAGGAACGTGGAGCATCATCGGACCGACAGAACATCGCCGGATCCCCAGTCGTGGTGGCGGTAATTAGTTGCGCCTCTACCGTGTTCTTGCTTAGGGACTCCGACCTTTTCCTTGCTTTTCCTCTCTGTCCTATCGCTCTTATTAGTTGTTATAGAAATAAAGTTCATAAGCTTATGCAGCATCTGACCTCGTTTGTGTCTTAATCTCGCTCTCGGGATTAAGAACTCTCCCCGATATCAGATCGGGACACCTGGGTACAGGCTGTGTCCCTGGTCCCTTCAGTCCCAGCACTGAGCTTGCCCCATGCGGGGTGTCCGTGTCTGCAGTGGGAGGCTCGGCGGGGACAGCCTGACCTGTACTGCCATCCTGGGAAGAGGAGGCAAAGGGGAGCAGGTTTATGGGCAGAAGTGCAGCAGCAAGGGCCACCCGCCCTGTCCCCAAACCCCCCAGCTCATGGAGCCAAACTCAAGTACCCCAAAGGCAGAGACTGCCCAGCCCACAGAGACCCCAGAGCACCCACAGCCACCCGGCCCCTCCCCAGCCTCCTTATAGTCCTTTGGCCACATCTGTGCCTGCAGAGTCGTTTTAGCAGCCGATCCAGAGGATCAGCAAACCCCCTGCTGATGCCACCTGACACAAAAGCAAGGCATTTTTCTCTCCAGCCATGGGATTCTGTACTCCAGAGCTGCTAGACTAGACCCACTTCCCAGTCTAATGGGCTGCATCTTCATGTCAGGAGCAGCAGCCCCAGGTAGGACTTGGAAACCCTCTCATGGTGGGGTTCACCCCAGAATGTCCCTCCGCTGTCCCCAGCTCCCACCCACCAGCTCCAGAGAGACTATGAGGGCAGGGAGCCATGGTCCTGCCCAATGCTGAGCAAGGACATGGGGCTGTGCGGCCACTCCAAGGGTATCGGGTACTCGCTTGCCCCACAGAGGGGCTGTTGGGGGCTGTTGGGGGCATAGACGATGAGGAGGTCTCTGTTGGGGCAGCCGAAGAGCTGCCCTGGCTCTGCCAGTGCCAGGTCCTGCCTCCCGGCGGGATGCACAAGGAAGACAAGTGCTGAGTAAACCTCCGCTGAGGCCCCGGGGTGCGCAGCAGCTGGAGGTGCTGGGGCTGCGGTCCTGCTCAGTCCTGCTCCCACAGCTGGGATGCCCCAGCACCCACCACCGACAGACCTCGACCTTCTCCTTCTCCTCCTCCTTCTCCTACTCCTCCTCCTCCTGCTTTGCTGCCCACCAGGCAATCCTCCAGCACCTCCCAGCGCACCATGTTGCTCACCTCCTCCGGGGCCGGGTAGAGGCTCAGCCTTTCCTTCAGCTTTTGCTGGGGAAAAAAGGGATCAGAGGGTCAACCCTGGCCACGTAGCCAGGTGGGGTGGGACCCACAGGAGCACTGACCCCCCCAGCATCACTGCCCAGCCCTGCTGGGCCCATGACCTGACACGGAGGGACTGCGTGCACTGGTGCCACGGGGATGCAGCCGCCTCCATCCTGGAGCAGGATCCGGGTGTGCGTGGGGCCGTACCACGTCACTGTCCAACGCTGTCTGGTCACGGAGGGCCGGCAGCTGGCCGGCAGCATCCTGGAGATTCCTGAGTGAGAGCTGCCGCCGCTGCTGAGTGAGAGCTGCCGCCGCTGCTGAGTGAGAGCTGCCGCCGCTGCTGAGTGAGAGCTGCCGCTGCTTCTGAGTGAGAGCTGCCGCCGCTTCTGAGTGAGAGCTGCCGCTGCTTCTGAGTGAGAGCTGCCGCCGCTGCTGCGTGAGAGCTGCCGCTGCTTCTGAGTGAGAGCTGCCGCCGCTGCTGCGTGAGAGCTGCCGCCGCTTCTGAGTGAGAGCTGCCGCCGCTTCTGAGTGAGAGCTGCCGCTGCTGCTGAGTGAGAGCTGCCGCTGCTGCTGAGTGAGAGCTGCCGCCGCTGCTGAGTGAGAGCTGCCGCCGCTGCTGAGTGAGAGCTGCCGCTGCTGCTGAGTGAGAGCTGCCGCCGCTTCTGAGTGAGAGCTGCCGCCGCTGCTGAGTGAGAGCTGCCGCTGCTTCTGAGTGAGAGCTGCCGCCGCTTCTGAGTGAGAGCTGCCGCCGCTTCTGAGTGAGAGCTGCCGCTGCTTCTGAGTGAGAGCTGCCGCCGCTGCCTGAGTGAGAGCTGCCGCCGCTGCCTGAGAGCTACCGCCGCTGCTGAGTGAGAGCTGCCGCCGCTGCCTGAGTGAGAGCTGCCGCCGCTGCCTGAGTGAGAGCTGCCGCTGGTGCTGAGTGAGAGCTGCCGCTGCTTCTGAGTGAGAGCTGCCGCTGCTGCTGAGTGAGAGCTGCCGCCGCTGCTGAGTGAGAGCTGCCGCCGCTTCTGAGTGAGAGCTGCCGCTGCTTCTGAGTGAGAGCTGCCGCCGCTGCTGAGTGAGAGCTGCCGCCGCTGCCTGAGTGAGAGCTGCCGCCGCTGCCTGAGTGAGAGCTGCCGCTGCTGCTGAGTGAGAGCTGCCGCCGCTGCCTGAGTGAGAGCTGCCGCTGCTGCTGAGTGAGAGCTGCCGCTGCTGCTGAGAGCTGCCGCTGCTTCTGAGTGAGAGCTGCCGCTGCTGCTGAGTGAGAGCTGCCGCCGCTTCTGAGTGAGAGCTGCCGCCGCTTCTGAGTGAGAGCTGCCGCTGCTTCTGAGTGAGAGCTGCCGCTGCTGCTGAGTGAGAGCTGCCGCCGCTTCTGAGTGAGAGCTGCCGCCGCTTCTGAGTGAGAGCTGCCGCTGCTTCTGAGTGAGAGCTGCCGCCGCTGCTGAGTGAGAGCTGCCGCCGCTGCTGAGTGAGAGCTGCCGCTGCTGCTGAGTGAGAGCTGCCGCTGCTTCTGAGTGAGAGCTGCCGCTGCTGCTGAGTGAGAGCTGCCGCTGCTTCTGAGTGAGAGCTGCCGCCGCTGCTGCGTGAGAGCTGCCGCTGCTTCTGAGTGAGAGCTGCCGCCGCTTCTGAGTGAGAGCTGCCGCTGCTTCTGAGTGAGAGCTGCCGCCGCTTCTGAGTGAGAGCTGCCGCTGCTTCTTAGTGAGAGCTGCCGCTGCTGCTGAGTGAGAGCTGCCGCCGCTTCTGAGTGAGAGCTGCCGCCGCTGCCTGAGAGCTGCCGCTGCTGCCTGAGTGAGAGCTGCCGCCGCTGCTGAGTGAGAGCTGCCGCCGCTTCTGAGTGAGAGCTGCCGCTGCTGCTGAGTGAGAGCTGCCGCCGCTTCTGAGTGAGAGCTGCCGCCGCTTCTGAGTGAGAGCTGCCGCCGCTGCTGAGTGAGAGCTGCCGCCGCTGCCTGAGTGAGAGCTGCCGCTGCTGCTGAGTGAGAGCTGCCGCCGCTGCTGAGTGAGAGCTGCCGCCGCTGCTGAGTGAGAGCTGCCGCCGCTGCCTGAGTGAGAGCTGCCGCTGCTTCTGAGTGAGAGCTGCCGCCGCTTCTGAGTGAGAGCTGCCGCTGCTTCTGAGTGAGAGCTGCCGCCGCTTCTGAGTGAGAGCTGCCGCTGCTTCTTAGTGAGAGCTGCCGCTGCTGCTGAGTGAGAGCTGCCGCCGCTTCTGAGTGAGAGCTGCCGCCGCTGCCTGAGAGCTGCCGCTGCTGCCTGAGTGAGAGCTGCCGCCGCTGCTGAGTGAGAGCTGCCGCCGCTTCTGAGTGAGAGCTGCCGCTGCTGCTGAGTGAGAGCTGCCGCCGCTTCTGAGTGAGAGCTGCCGCCGCTTCTGAGTGAGAGCTGCCGCCGCTGCTGAGTGAGAGCTGCCGCCGCTGCCTGAGTGAGAGCTGCCGCTGCTGCTGAGTGAGAGCTGCCGCCGCTGCTGAGTGAGAGCTGCCGCCGCTGCTGAGTGAGAGCTGCCGCCGCTGCCTGAGTGAGAGCTGCCGCTGCTGCTGAGTGAGAGCTGCCGCCGCTGCCTGAGTGAGAGCTGCCGCCGCTTCTGAGTGAGAGCTGCCGCCGCTGCTGAGTGAGAGCTGCCGCCGCTGCCTGAGTGAGAGCTGCCGCCGCTGCTGAGTGAGAGCTGCCGCCGCTTCTGAGTGAGAGCTGCCGCTGCTTCTGAGTGAGAGCTGCCGCCGCTTCTGAGTGAGAGCTGCCGCTGCTTCTGAGTGAGAGCTGCCGCTGCTTCTGAGTGAGAGCTGCCGCCGCTTCTGAGTGAGAGCTGCCGCCGCTTCTGAGTGAGAGCTGCCGCCGCTTCTGAGTGAGAGCTGCCGCTGCTTCTGAGTGAGAGCTGCCGCCGCTGCTGAGTGAGAGCTGCCGCTGCTGCTGAGTGAGAGCTGCCGCTGCTTCTGAGTGAGAGCTGCCGCTGCTTCTGAGTGAGAGCTGCCGCTGCTGCTGAGTGAGAGCTGCCGCCGCTGCTGCGTGAGCTGCCGCTGCTTCTGAGTGAGAGCTGCCGCTGCTTCTGAGTGAGAGCTGCCGCCGCTGCTGCGCGAGCTGCCGCTGCTTCTGAGTGAGAGCTGCCGCCGCTGCTGCGTGAGCTGCCGCTGCTTCTGAGTGAGAGCTGCCGCTGCTTCTGAGTGAGAGCTGCCGCCGCTGCTGAGTGAGAGCTGCCGCCGCTGCTGAGTGAGAGCTGCCGCCGCTGCCTGAGTGAGAGCTGCCGCCGCTGCTGAGTGAGAGCTGCCGCTGCTGCTGAGTGAGAGCTGCCGCTGCTTCTGAGTGAGAGCTGCCGCTGCTTCTGAGTGAGAGCTGCCGCCGCTGCTGCGTGAGAGCTGCCGCTGCTTCTGAGTGAGAGCTGCCGCCGCTGCTGCGTGAGAGCTGCCGCTGCTTCTGAGTGAGAGCTGCCGCCGCTTCTGAGTGAGAGCTGCCGCCGCTTCTGAGTGAGAGCTGCCGCTGCTTCTGAGTGAGAGCTGCCGCTGCTGCTGAGTGAGAGCTGCCGCCGCTTCTGAGTGAGAGCTGCCGCCGCTGCCTGAGAGCTGCCGCTGCTGCCTGAGTGAGAGCTGCCGCTGCTTCTGAGTGAGAGCTGCCGCCGCTTCTGAGTGAGAGCTGCCGCCGCTGCTGAGTGAGAGCTGCCGCCGCTGCTGAGTGAGAGCTGCCGCCGCTGCTGAGAGCTGCCGCCGCTTCTGAGTGAGAGCTGCCGCCGCTGCTGAGTGAGAGCTGCCGCTGCTGCTGAGTGAGAGCTGCCGCCGCTGCTGAGTGAGAGCTGCCGCTGCTTCTGAGTGAGAGCTGCCGCCGCTGCCTGAGTGAGAGCTGCCGCCGCTGCTGAGTGAGAGCTGCCGCTGCTTCTGAGTGAGAGCTGCCGCCGCTTCTGAGAGCTGCCGCTGCTTCTGAGTGAGAGCTGCCGCCGCTGCTGAGTGAGAGCTGCCGCCGCTTCTGAGTGAGAGCTGCCGCTGCTGCTGAGTGAGAGCTGCCGCCGCTGCTGAGTGAGAGCTGCCGCCGCTGCTGCGTGAGAGCTGCCGCTGCTTCTGAGAGCTGCCGCCGCTGCTGCGTGAGAGCTGCCGCCGCTTCTGAGTGAGAGCTGCCGCCGCTTCTGAGAGCTGCCGCCGCTTCTGAGTGAGAGCTGCCGCCGCTTCTGAGTGAGAGCTGCCGCCGCTGCTGAGTGAGAGCTGCCGCCGCTGCCTGAGTGAGAGCTGCCGCTGCTGCTGAGTGAGAGCTGCCGCCGCTGCCTGAGTGAGAGCTGCCGCTGCTGCTGAGTGAGAGCTGCCGCTGCTGCTGAGAGCTGCCGCTGCTTCTGAGTGAGAGCTGCCGCCGCTTCTGAGTGAGAGCTGCCGCCGCTTCTGAGTGAGAGCTGCCGCCGCTTCTGAGTGAGAGCTGCCGCTGCTTCTGAGTGAGAGCTGCCGCTGCTTCTGAGTGAGAGCTGCCGCCGCTGCTGAGTGAGAGCTGCCGCCGCTGCTGAGTGAGAGCTGCCGCCGCTGCTGAGTGAGAGCTGCCGCCGCTGCTGAGTGAGAGCTGCCGCTGCTTCTGAGTGAGAGCTGCCGCCGCTGCCTGAGTGAGAGCTGCCGCTGCTGCTGAGTGAGAGCTGCCGCCGCTGCTGAGTGAGAGCTGCCGCCGCTGCTGAGTGAGAGCTGCCGCCGCTGCTGAGTGAGAGCTGCCGCCGCTGCCGAGTGAGAGCTGCCGCTGCTTCTGAGTGAGAGCTGCCGCTGCTGCCTGAGTGAGAGCTGCCGCTGCTTCTGAGTGAGAGCTGCCGCCGCTGCCGAGTGAGAGCTGCCGCTGCTTCTGAGTGAGAGCTGCCGCCGCTGCTGAGTGAGAGCTGCCGCCGCTGCTGAGTGAGAGCTGCCGCCGCTGCCTGAGTGAGAGCTGCCGCCGCTGCCGAGTGAGAGCTGCCGCTGCTGCTGAGTGAGAGCTGCCGCTGCTTCTGAGTGAGAGCTGCCGCCGCTGCTGAGTGAGAGCTGCCGCTGCTGCTGAGTGAGAGCTGCCGCTGCTTCTGAGTGAGAGCTGCCGCCGCTGCTGAGTGAGAGCTGCCGCCGCTGCCCGAGTGAGAGCTGCCGCTGCTGCCGAGTGAGAGCTGCCGCTGCTTCTGAGTGAGAGCTGCCGCCGCTGCCGAGTGAGAGCTGCCGCCGCTGCTGAGTGAGAGCTGCCGCTGCTTCTGAGTGAGAGCTGCCGCCGCTGCCGAGTGAGAGCTGCCGCCGCTGCTGAGTGAGAGCTGCCGCCGCTGCTGAGTGAGAGCTGCCGCTGCTGCTGAGTGAGAGCTGCCGCTGCTTCTGAGTGAGAGCTGCCGCCGCTGCTGCGTGAGAGCTGCCGCTGCTTCTGAGTGAGAGCTGCCGCCGCTGCTGAGTGAGAGCTGCCGCTGCTTCTGAGTGAGAGCTGCCGCCGCTGCTGAGTGAGAGCTGCCGCTGCTGCTGAGTGAGAGCTGCCGCCGCTGCCTGAGTGAGAGCTGCCGCTGCTGCTGAGTGAGAGCTGCCGCCGCTGCCTGAGTGAGAGCTGCCGCCGCTGCTGAGAGCTGCCGCCGCTGCCTGAGTGAGAGCTGCCGCCGCTGCTGAGTGAGAGCTGCCGCCGCTGCCTGAGTGAGAGCTGCCGCTGCTTCTGAGTGAGAGCTGCCGCCGCTGCCGAGTGAGAGCTGCCACTGCTGCCTGAGTGAGAGCTGCCGCCGCTGCCGAGTGAGAGCTGCCGTCGCTGCTGAGTGAGAGCTGCCGCCGCTGCCTGAGTGAGAGCTGCCGCCGCTGCAGCGTGAGAGCGGCCCCTGCTGCCTGAGTGAGAGCGGCCCCTGCTGCTGAGTGAGGGTGGGTGAGAATGGCATTTCTGCTGCTGTTACTGGTGAGAGACGCGTGTCTGTAGTAGAGAACTTGTTGTGGGTTACATGCTTGGAGGAGAAAGCGGGGTTTGGTGTGACCGCTGCCATCCTGGCTCCCAAGTGAGGAGTGCACTGGTGCTGTGAGTTACTCGGTGTCACAGGCAGAGCTGGGTACCCGCCGTGGTGGCGGGTCCCGCTGGTACTGGTTATCAGGAGGGGGATGCCGCCTGCTGACACCGGTTGGTTTCTTCCTCAGGGAAGGTGAGGTGTGATGTAGAGGCGCAGCTTTCCAACATGTGTCTTCAGTTTCACCAGTAAAGGGATAAGTAGTCGTATTTCAGAATGTGTTTTGATTTTAGAGATGTGCATTTCTGAGGGGAAGGAGCATCCACGTTCTCTAACTTCAGTCACAGAACTGGGTTTCTTGTGTTAGAAGCCTATTTTTCCTCTATGGTCGACATAGAGGCAGACAGAGAGGCTTCTCTGTAAAGCAGTTCAGAACATCTACGTTGGATTCCTGCCCTGAATTGCTCCCTGATGGAGCCCACTGTTCTTCACAGAAGGAGCTTAGGGAGGCTGGATTCATAATATAATCTTAAGTCAGATATGGTGGAACTCCTCTAACCAACTTAATTATATATATATTTGCATTTTATGGTGGAAAACCACCCAAAAATCAGTATTATGACACTAAGTCTTTCCTTTTCATTTTAGAAAAACGTTTCCATAAAACACTGGTGACCATCAGCAAGTCTTGCAATTACTGTGTAATGGTGCTGTCAGGATTTCTCAGTGTAACGTCACTGACAGGAACCAGCTGCAGATGACTTTGAACATCTCATTCCAGATGGGATCATGAAACACACTGTTGTGCTACATGCTTGAAAATATTTATTATGACAAGGGGGCAAAAAGAACCTTGTCGGTTGTAACGAATATGTGATTGTGTCTCCACAAAAATAGTCTTAAAGTCGTCCATGACGCGGGTATTTCAGTTTTGGATGTTTGCAATTGAGAGGGAGTAATGGTCAGAGACACTTTTTGAAAAGATTATGCACATGCTTTTGTTTTTATATAAAATAACTAGTTGCCTGACTTCAGTAACGCTTCTCTAGTGTGTGGGTTTTAAGGATGTGTGTACAGGTGTTTGGTTTGTCTGACTTACTAAGCCATTAAAATGGTGCCATTTACAGGGGAGGGGAGAAGTCCTGCTTTTGGATCTCCATCGCTGCCCAGCAGAACTGGCACTCCATGTCAGGAATGATTGCAAGCCGCCAGCCTTTCTCCCTGCCTGACAGTGAAGCAGATTTTTTGGTAGTTCTGTTGAGCTGTGTAGGATCACTTTGTGTGCTTGAAGTTAATCCTTGGCAAAATTCTCAGTTGGGTCAGGCCAGTGGTTCTCTTCCTTAAAGGTTCCCACCTCTATTCATCATCATCTGGTTTTCAGTCTATCTGTAATTTCCAATTTAAAGGGGGGCATGTTGGGTTGGGTTTTGCTGTTAGAAAAAAACCCCAAAACAAACCAGAAGAGTTTTTTGCCTCAGTGTCAGGCACTTGCTAACAGTTTGTCTGGGCTTGTTGGGGGTTTCCTGCAGTCCCAGGGGCAGGTTCCTGGCCAGGGGCGCGCAGCCTGCCGGGGGGCGATGGGAGCGGGGCGGCAGCGTCCAGCTGGCCCGGCCGGGAAGGACCCGGCGGTGGCTGCGGGAGGTCTCGGGGTGACTCCAGCTCAGTCCATGCATCCTGGTTCAGTTATCCCGCGGGGACAAGAGCTGCTCACTGACCTGGAACCAAATGTACTGAAATGTAAAAACACATTCCTGGACCTCTTGCTTCAGTGATTTTCATGTGAACTAAGAAATGTTAAAGATCAGCCCCGTGCTGACAGTGTTTATACTCTCTGCTGCTCTGTTCCTTGCAGTAGCATATTCTTAGTGATCTGGTCACACAGCGGGTGTTTTCATGCGGAAGTGTGCCATGGAGAGCAGCAGAATGGCCAGAGACACTTTGGCTGGTGTTGGACAACAGTATTAAATGAGAAAGTGTCTGTGTAGTCTGCTTGGATTTATATCTCTTTATAATCCCATAATGAAAATAAAATCAAACATATAAATCAGAGATGGTACATTCAGCTGACAACTGTGGCTTGTCAGAAAGGACATAAAAGAAAAAATATTTTAATGAACTGTAACTCTTTCCTGGGTGTTGGGATTCTAGAGGGCTTTCTGCGAGAGAATGGCCATGTGAGCAATCCTGTATGAGAACAAGACTGATAAGAGCCTCAGCCGAGCAAGAATGCGATAAGGATGTGACCCCGAATGAGGGGGGAGAAACTCGACGAGACAAACAACCCCCGGCAGGGGTTGGGACGGAAGAGGAGGTTCCACAGGGCAGGCAGCCTGGCAAGGCTGATGTGGCACCTTTTATCCAGTCATAAGAAGGTTTAAAGCGCGGGCTAAGTTACCTGTCCAGTCTTGAGGACTTGTACTGCATGTTACTCACGTGTGCGGGGGAACGTTATAAAAGGGCTTTCTGAGTTGTAATAAACGGGCATTGCTTGATCCCATTGGTCGTGTGCGTGCTCAGCTCTCCCGCGAGTGGCGTCCCTGGGTGGGGGCCTCAGGATTGGCACAAAGTCTTCACTAAGGAGGACTCGTCGGAGTGCAGTCTGAGGGGGAGAAAGCCAGTCGACATACCCAGACACTGCCCCGGTGTCTGAAGGTGAGAATCAGCGCGCTGTAACTTAAAAGGGAGAGATAGACAGTTTGAAGATAACAGATCCGCGAGAGGCGGCGGCCGGGGAGGAATGGGGCTACCTTGCCAAGGACGAACAGGCAGTGGTGAAACTCCTCCAGTGTGTCCTCTCTATGAGGGGGAAGAAATATAAGTTCACTCTAGATAGTTTAAGGTGGAGCCAAGAAAAGAGACTTATATCTACTTGGGAATCTATAGGGAAGCAGCTTTGGGATTCGATCAGTGATGGAGGAAGATCAAAAGAAGTGAGCAGCTATAGCACACTCTAGAAACAAACCCGTGAGACTTTGCAAGAGCTGAGCAGCGAGCGTGCTGCGGATGCTTCTGCTTTTACAGCGATCAGAGTAGCATTTCCTTCTGACAATCCGCCTCCGATGCCTGCGCCCCTAGCGGCTCTCCTCGTTAGCTCAAAAAAACCCCGAAACTGTTTACTTTGCCGGTCGCGCCGCCGGGTCCTCGAAGGGCAGCAGGGGCGAAACCGAGAGCTGCGCGGCCGGGAGCTGAGAACACCCGAAGGGCACCTGATGCCCTCAGGAAGGAGAATGAGGCGGCATCGGAGGAGTCCGCGGGGTCCTGCAGCGGTCGGGGCGCAGTATGGAGTTGGCGGCGGCGGCCCGGGGCCCCCCCGAGCCCCCCCGCCGCGGAGTGACCGCCTGCGGCCCAGCCCGGCACCGCGCTCGGACCGCACCCACCCCCCCAACCCCCGACGAAAGCAACAAGTTTTCACAGAGCAGGTGCTGACGCCGTCATGCAGCACTGGCTTTATATGTTCTTAATGGAGTCTTCGCATTTGTAATGTTTGTCATTTTATGTGGTGTCAGTAAGGAGTGTGGGAAACTTCTTGGTGTGGTTGTGGGATTGTTTGTGTATGAGATGCAGCCCAGCTGCAGAGAGTCATCGGTGCTGCTGTCTGTTCGGGCTCAGTGTTCTCAGTGTTCCAGGTAAAATACCTCCTCTAACGGGAGGCAGTAGTTCTGCGTTAATTGTTGTCTTGAATTTAGGTGCGTGCTCTGCGGGGAGAGTGCACCTCTGAACCATCTGCCTGACGGAAATATTGTCAAAAAATCTTCTACAACCTTACAGGGTTACAGGGTTGTTCGTTTTACCAGGGGTCGTAGATGTTGGTTATGAAGAAGAAAATCAGAATTATGGCCTGAACCCCTGTGTTCTGTAACAAAAGAATCAATAATTGTTCAGCTTGCTTACTTTACTGCGGTTCCCCCTAATAGTATACCAAGAAGCCACAATTACTCAGGATTTAGATCAGCAGGCACACCTTAAATATTTTAGGCAGTAACCAAGATTGACTTCTAATAAAATGTACTCTCACTAAAGCTAAAGCATCTGTTAGAACAACAAAAAAGGGGAGATGCACAGTATCAATCTACACCTCACGAAAGGCTAAATAAGGCATTATATGTCATGAACCTTTTAAACCTGTCTCACAGGTGCCACCAATATTGTGTCATTTATCATCACAGATACCAGATCAACAAGAAGTCCAAAGTAAAGCTCAAGTGGTAACAAAAAACTTAAAAAGTGGTAACTGGGAAGGACCATTTCCTTTAATAACCTGGGGAAGAGGTTATGCTTGTGTCTCCACAGGTCAGTCCCTGGTGATTACTGACAAGGTGTGTGCAACCACACCTGAGGGTGAGAGGCAGCCAGCACTCAGGATCCAGCTGTGGGTGCTGTGGGTGCCCCTGTGCTGACAGTTTGTGATCTCTTCGACTGATAATTTAAGCAGAATGTCTGGGTAATGTTTGCTACTGCAACAGAACAAACTACACTACAGTTGCCAATTTTTTTAAGAGAAAATGCTAACAGTAATTGCAACTCCTTAATGAGATATATAGGCTTACTAGTCACTAGTGAAAGATGTAGTTTAGATGAAATGTAGTTATTAATGAGGCTAAAATACTGTAAGAATGTGTATTCAACTTTCTTTGTTTAGCAATATTAAGAATTAAGAACTCAAGTGTTTAACCTTATTAGAAACTCCCTTGGTTTTCCCCTGGAGTGCTGGCCAGGCTCTGGGTGGAACCCAACAGGAGGATAAAATCAGATGTTTCTGATCACAAAAAAAAAAAAAAAAAAAAAAGGCAAGCCAGTTATTTTAGCCTGTTGATTTAGAGGCTGAACCTGCTTGCAGCAACTTTGGATGCCTCACCTATGGATAGACACATCGCGTAAGATTTCCAGTTTGCGAGAAAGGGCACTCTGAATTCTCGCTGCATCCAAGGTTCTCTAGCAATTGCAGATCTGAATGTTAGTACTCCTATTAATTAAGTGTGCTACTCTGTATTTTCCTTACTGTTTATTTTTTGTAGTATTTAGTCATATCCCTTTATCATAGGTAATGAAATTAACCTACTCTTTTTAACTAGTAATTGTAACTGCTGTATTCTTTTAACCTTCTGTGGAACTATTCTAAGTATGCTGTGTTTTGCAGGTGCCGCAGCAAAACAAAGAAAGGGGAGATCTGGGAGGCATCGGCCTTATACAGCTCTGACACATGGTTGGTATAATCAGACAGTCTAGCTAGGATAGCAAAACGTGACTCCTTCAGCAGTACCGGTAAATGACACTTGGTTTTGTAGTGATGCTTACACGATGAGTTTACATCTTGAAGAAGGAAGAGTATTTAATAATGATTCGGCTAAAAGGTTACCAATACTAGATGGTTAAATGATTTGGTTTTATATTGAATAACAGTTTTGATTGTCATTGTAATCTTTTAATGGTATTAAACTGTGTGTGGAAGTGTTTTATGAAAACGATGGACCGAACAATAAAAGGGGTCTAGATCGCTCAAAAACAAAAAGAGGGATTCGTGGAATGGTTAGAAAACAACGGACGTGTTATGAGCGATCCAGACCGAGTGGCCTCACGGTAACAACAGCCTGGAGCTGGTGTGAAGAACACCTGCAAAGCCAAGGGGCTGAGAAACTGCGTGCGTAGCAAGAAGATAAGAAAGCTGAACTGTTGAAAACAAGATGTTTGCTTAGCAGGAGAATGGCGCATGGACACCACAGCCTCTTTTTGGCAAGTGTCTCCAGTTGGGACCAAAAAGGCATTACAACTAGTCAGTCGCCTTGCATGTTGGACTGCTAAACAAATGAACTTGACATCAAATGTAATAGGTGATTTGGCTATGGATGTCAAGAGTCTTAGACATGCTGTACTTCAAGACTGGGCTGCCATTGATTTTCTGCTTTTAGCACGAGGGCATGGGTGTGAAGAGTTTGAAGGAATGTGCTGTATGAATTTATCTGACCATTCGGTATCTGTAAGAATCTGAGAAAACTGAAAGATAACATGAAGAAGTTAACTGTTGTAACATCACCCTTATCAGAATGGTTTGGTTCATTGGGAATGACAGGATGATTGAAAGAGTTGTTATAAAGGGGAATTGTGGTAATTCTTGTAGTTATCATGCTTGCTGTTATTTTACCGTGCTTAGTTTCCTGTGTTAGACATTCGGTACAAAAGGGCCTGCAAGAAATTCGGATTGCTCAAAAACAAAAAGAGGGATATGTTGGGATTCTAGAGGGCTTTCTGTGAGAGAATGGCCATGTGAGCAATCCTGTATGAGAACAAGACTGATAAGAGCCTCAGCCGAGCAAGAATGCGATAAGGACGTGACCCTGAATGAGGGGGGAGAAACTCGACGCGACAAACAACCCCCGGCAGGGGTTGGGACGGAAGAGGAAGTTCCACAGGGCAGGCAGCCTGGCAAGGCTGATGTGGCACCTTTTATCCAATCATAAGAAGGTTTAAAGCGCGGGCTAAGTTACCTGTCCAGTCTGGAGGACTTGTACTGCATGTTACTCACGTGTGCGGGGGAACGTTATAAAAGGGCTTTCTGAGTTGTAATAAACGGGCATTGCTTGATCCCATTGGTCGTGTGCGTGCTCAGCTCTCCCGCACCTGGGACTATTTGGGTTTGCAGCAGAGGCAAACCTAAGTAAAATATTCTTAGAGTAATTTCCTTGATGCTAAGCTAGTGAGCTCCGTGGGCTTTCAAGGCTTCATCCCTCTGGAGGATAACACCTACATACAGCTGGAGATAAAAACAGTGTCTGACTGACTGATCTTAGGAGCGGTCTCACTGTCAGAAGCACAAATCTGCAAAACGAAAGAATCCAAGCCAAGAAAGCCACTGCCCAGTTCAGCATTGAGCTACCTATAGCCTGCACGGGCCCTGCCGTTAGATTTTGCTTCCTTCCGATCGGTGAGATACCTGACACCCACAATCCGAGGTGTGTGGCCCTGAGAAAGGGCCCGAGAGCTCAGGGGGAGCATGACCGCGACCTCCAGTGTCCCTGGAGCTGGCAGCAGCCCCCGGCCGGGGCGCGGGGCCTGGCCGGGCCGTGGGTGCTCAGTGAGGCCTCTGTGCCCCCCGGCTCCGCACAGGCTCTGCCGGAGCCGCTCACGGCTGGGCTGGAGCTGGCACCTTTCTGGGCAGCGCTTCCTGCGCCCGCAGAGCAGCCCTTGGGACGGGCACAAACGCCCTGAGCTGGGTTGCTGGTGACCTGGGAACGCCGGGCACGGAGCGCTCGGCGTGTGGGGCAGGGACAGGTTCTCCTGGATCTCACCGCGTGCGTGTGTCTGCTCTGAGACAGCAGAGCTCCTCGCATTGTGCCGACAAACGGCGATGCTCCTGCTGGAAAGCTCCCGCTCAGAGTGCGGAGTGTCACGGGAACCGTCTGCGTCAGCTGGGGAGACACGAGCGTGTCTGTGCTGAACGGACTCGGTACAGAACCAGCCATCGGTGGGAGACTGTTAAACCAGTGGGCAAGCTGTTTGATCTGCCAGTACCCGTTGTGACACTGCCAACACCGGGTTCGTTCCGGACAGCATGTTACACAAGTCTCTGAAATCACCTGGGGCCACAGTCTGCTGGATCGGATGATGAAACAGGCTGTGGGGTTGGGTTGCAGTGATGGCTTTGCAGAACACTTTGATGGAATCTGTTTATTTTTTTTGACAAACAGTTTTAAGGATATTTTCATCTGTTATTTGGAAACCAATTATGTTAGGATGAAATGAAAAATTAATATGTTTTTAATATAAGTGAACTCAGATTAGCAGTCCTTTCTGTCTTCAGATTTAAAACTAGTATTTTCTTGGGAACAGGTATTTTCTGCAAATAATCCTATTTTGCCTTTGAAATGCATTATTTTGAGTATGCTTAAATGAAGAGGTTCATCCCACATCTGTGGAGTTTTCTTTTTTGCTCATTATTCGCAAAACTAGTCAGTCCAGTAAGATTCAATTGTACAGACGCTCCTGATGTTATGCCAGTCTGTGGAGACAGACCAGGGAGCGACAGTCCCCTGTGCTCACTCATCCGCAGACACTTGCATTTGCAAGTGTGAAATTCAAGCAGTTGTATGTGCAGCTCGTTGCCCTCAGTATAGATATATTTGCTCAGAAATATTAAAAACGTGCTAGAGATACTTGGGAAATTTAGAAGAAAACCAGGGAAAAAAGTGCATTGCAAAATTACTTGGGTCTCACTGATTCTGTCTGGCAACTCTAAAAGCAGAAAGCATGGGCTGGCAGGGAGGGTGAAAAGTGTGCAAGGGTTTTTTTTCTGCTTTTGTTTGGAGATAGTAGAGTTTTGAAAAATTTACTTTTTTTTTTTTAGTGAGGCCTTTTTTTAATAAGAGTCCTGCAATTTGTAAGACGGCGTAGTGTTTTCATTTCATTGTAGACTGTCTGTCAGTAAGAATTTGGAATGCTCTGTTTTCTGTTAGTATGTACCGGTACAGATATTGCTTACAGAAGAAGTCAATGAGTGGCATATTTAATTAAGTCTAATTGGGTGACCATACCCTAGTAGTGTGTGTTCAGCTTAGCCCGTTGTTCGGAGTTGTTTAACGGGTGTTTGCTCCCCGGTGGAAGGTTTAAAATCTCTCTGAGGCCGTGTGAGCACGGTGTGTGAGGCTCTGCCCTGTGCCGCAGGGACAAGCCGGGAGATGCGGCCCCTTCCCACGAGCCCCTTCTCTGTGCAGCACCGGCCGGGCCTTCGCAGAGCAGGGCCTGGGTTTGATGGAGCCTGAATTACCCTGGTGTGAATGTCTGTACCGAGGGCACCTGCCCGTCCCTGCAGGGGAGTGTCACATCACCGCTGCAAGCGCAGCAGCCGGGGTTGAGATGGAGAGCGCTCGGAATGCAGCGGAGAGGGGTTTGTAATCCCCTCATTGGAATCTATTTCCGAGTTACTTTTCCCATATTCATTCAGTTTAGAGCTGTGTCTGTAAGTTGCCTTTTCCTCAAGTGCATTTTCGCAGGTTCTTGGCTTCTCAAGGTAAGAATGAGGGAAAGGCAGATGTCGGTGGGATCCGCACACTGACCGTGAGCTGCCGCGCGGCCAGAGCGCGGCCAGCGCTGCCGTCAGCCGGCCGTGGGGCTGGGCTGTGGGGCTGGGGGATATCCAGTGGGTTAAAGTCTCATCAACAGCAGCTCGAGGCTGGCACCACCTGTGTAAAATGGGCTGATGCTCCTGCTTTGTCTCTGTGGGTGGAGGTGAGCCTGTGGGGTTTGTCATCTCTGCTGGCATCTGCTCTCAGTACCTGCTGAACAGAGCACCTTGGCTCAGGGACTTTTCTCATGCATGTTAGGTGATGACTGCTGGGAGACCTGTGTTGTTACTTCTTATCAAACTCCTTGTCAACAAAATACCTTTGAATATTGGAGCATTTTTAAGAAAGAAAAGAATGTGGTAGAATTTTTGTAGCTTTTTTTTTTCTTCCAAGCAATTGCAGTAGAATCCTAAAAGCATAGATCTAGAATAAGAAGAACCTGATTTTGTAAAACATGGCAAAAAAAGAAAGACAAAGCATTGAAGAAGTGGTCATAGAGCTCGGAACTGGCCTTGTTTTGGTTCTGTTGTTCTGACTTACCGAAAATATTCTGAAAATAAGTATTCAAAAGAATAAGTGGAAACATGCATCTACTGATTATCCTTAAAGATTCTGTAAAAGTGCAGGGAAATTTTATTACAGCTGTGCTCGTAGAACAGGAAGAGGAAGATGTATCCTCAGGATATTTTCCTGCAGTTTTGGAGCGTTTTTGCCAGACTTCCAGCAGTAATGTGATAAAAGCTTCCAGACATTCTGTTTGAGAGCTCTGTCTTGTGTAATTCTCCTCCCATCCTCAGCACGGGCTGAGGGCAGCTTGGGGGGGCGGTGGGGGTGGGGAGAGCGGGACAAAGGTTGGCAAGAACATGTTTTTTTTTTTCCCCTGCAACTTTGTCAAATGGCCCTCGAGAAAAATGGCCTTCACTTGTGCTTTAGACCCAGAGCCAGCACGGGATTCATCAAATGCATCTGTTATCTAAGTGCAGTGAAAGGTGGGGAAGGAGGGAAGAAAACAGGAGAAAAAAAATGGAGTTTATTTTTTGTGGTGGCTTTTTTGTTGTTGTTGTTTTTATTTGGTTTGTTTCTGTTTTGGTGGTGGTGAGGATGTGGGGTGTTTTTAATAACTATTTCAGTTCTGTGATGTGATTTATTCTATGCCCAGGTAGCACCCGTGCCCCCAGGAAAGGGGGGGGGGGTGAGGCCCCTGGGTGGGAGAGGAGGCCAGAGCCCATCTGGGGGGCAGGAGGGGTTGAAGTGTCTCCCGCTGTTGGCTGGGGGATTTGGCAGGCCTGACAGCAAACAAAAAGGAAAATCAATGTTGTGTTCTGTTCCTACCCTTAAGAAATACTTTAAAAGGGAAAAAAAAAAAATCAAGAAAACCGATGAATGTATTTCAGTGGTGAAAACAAGGAACAGATTCACACCGCTGGATGCGGCCTGCAATCCCCTTCCTTTCCGTTTTGAGCATTACTGCGGTACACCGCTGGTGAGTGATGAGCTTTCTCCGTGGAAAGCAGCATGTCCGGGCAGCAGCGTGGCAGCCGCAGGAATTTCCAGCGGGTGCCCCAGCTGAGGAGGTGGATCCCTTAGGGTGGAGGCTGCAGCCCCTCCAGATGTTGCTGTGACCCCTCCGCGGCTGCAGACCGGGCTGCACTCTGTGCTGGGCTGCAGAGCCCTCCCTCAGCTGCCTCGGGGGCAGGACTGCGCGGAGGGCGGGGGGCTCCCCGGGAATTCCCTGTCCTGAGACATCAGGGCTGGTCTGACCCGTGCTGTTGTGTTCCAGGGCATCGCCAAGCACGGCAGGTTCTGCTGGGGGCTCCCTGCCAGGTAGAATTCCCGTTTCTTAGTTTGAAGGACGCTGTTTCAGCAGCCCCGTGCAGCTGTGTGAGGTGTCTGTACACAAGCCCTTGAGCTCGCTCACGGGGCTTTGCAGTTCATTTAGTGCTTTACTGAGCGCAGCTGCACTGTTCATTTCTGAATCTGGTGTGCAGGCTGGGTCTTTTTTGTCCATCAGCACATTTGAAAAGGGTTTGACTAACTGCCGTTCCATAGTTCAGACCTGTTGTCTGTTGCCATCACTCTAACTGCATTCTCAGATCATACATAGAGCTCGATGGTGACGCTCAATGATTCTATTTCGTTGAAATTGCTGCCTCCCATCTCATCCGTGGAAATGCTCTCTATCTGAAACGCAGCTGCGTTAGGATTTGCTGTGATAAATGTGAATTGATAAATGACAGTCAGCGTGTCTTGTTTGAACATTATTATAGATTCCAAATTAAAACTCATAAAGCATTTTTCTAGATGCATGAATGGTACAAGCTATGGGGAAGAATAGGTTTTGGAAAATATGTAAAAGGTCCCACAAATGGACAGGCATCGTGTTTTTAGCACGGACTGATTCTTGCCTTAATAATTAAAGCGAACACTAAAGTGACTGCCCTGCTAATGGGTTGAAGCAATACACTTAACAACATCCTGCTCACTGATGTGTGAACAATCTTTGTTTCCAGCTTTTGTGAATATATCTAGGAAGGAGGTGACTGATGCTCCTGCTCCATGCAGTTTTATTGCAACTCAGAGCTGCAGCTGCCACAGGTTCAGCAAACGGACTCTCCAAGTGAAGGTTAAAAGCAGTTTCTGTCTGTGGGAATACAGTAATTGCTGAGCTGGGAGAGCTCTGGGGCCCGGTGCTGGTGACCAGATCTCAAAATCATTCCACTTCAGCCAGAAATGGGAGCTCTCTGGAGCAAGTTTCTATCTGTGTTCATTTATTAGTAATTGTGGAACTTCATTTTGAATGGACGATGTAGCTGATGCGTGTGAGGTCCACGTTGCCTCACAGTCAGGTTTCACATGTTTATCCGCATCAGGAGCCTTGTAGTGGGAGTACAAATGCACCGCGATCAATCTGAAGACTTAGGAAATGGTACAGCAGCTCTGGTCTGTCAGTCCAGTTCATGATTTCAGTCGTTGTCAGTGCAGGATCTGCTGGATTAATATAAAGGTGTACTGCAACACCAGGTTTATTTAGAAAGGGTAGGAAATGAATTTGTACTTATGGATATTCAGACTCTCCTGTCACTGGACTCTTCTGTTGATTTAACTGACCTTAATGCCATAATTCATCAGAACCGACTCTGTGGGTACGTGTACAGTAAGTGATGCTTTGTACTGAAGAGTGGAAGAGAGCAAGGCTGTTTTCTGTTTCTTTAATCTGTGTACAGCACACACGGTTTTGCTCATCTAATTCTGTGTGTGTATGGATCTATCTTAAGGTTAATTACTTGTTAGATGAACACCTGGTGTTCTGCATAGTGGAGCCTGTTGACTTCAGAAAGCAAAATTGCATGTGAAACCGTCACACAGCCCTTTCCACTTAGTTTTGTTTTTGCAGTAGGCAGGGTGCTTTATCCCAGCCTGTGTGATGGCGATGTTGGTTTGAGTTTCATAGGAGTGTGTGTAATATATGTGTTTAGGATGTAGTATCTGTGTTTTTATGAATGCTGACAGTGCTTACGTATGGTATAATGAGCATTGTCTGTTTTGGATAAGAGGATTGCTGGGTTTTAAGAATGAGGGGGAATTGTTTCTGTTCCTGTTTGGTGCATCAACGTCACTTCCTTATGCCTCTGGGTTGTATATGTTTCTCTGTTCTTACTCTCTTCATTTATTGTAGAATGTGCTGCTTCCAAAAATACTGAAGTCAGAGCCAAAAGAAAGAGTCCAACGTACAGTTAGACGGGTGAGGTTTTCAAGAAGTAATTAATCTTTGGCTTCTAGATGTCTTAATCCTGGAGAGCTGTGGGAGTTGTAGTGAGGTACTAAACCAAAAAGTCTGAGGTCTGAAATTTAATTGATGGTTAGTTTGGAGGCTGAACTGTAAAACAAATCTTATAAAAATAAATGGCTCAGCCAACAAGGATTATTGGTTCAATATAGAGCTGACCAAAATAAACTAATTTAACTTAAAAACTATTTTGTTAAGACACAAAATCAGCTTGTTTTATTCTAATTTCTGGACATTTTTAATTAAAAAGATTTAAGGTTCCCCTCAGTTGGCAGGAAAAGATAGGGCTGTTGATACTCTAATGTCTTTTGTCTTCAAACAAAATCTGTTTTTTAAAGAATTTGAAGACTGTAAATTAGGCATTCCATTAGGAAATTATATTTAGAAGGCTTTTGGTGCTTAAAGCCTCTTAAGCAGACGTTGACTGGGGCAGTTGCAAACTTGTGTTTGTGTGTGTGTTGTATCGTTTAGATGGTGCCCTGAATTTTAGAAACAATTACTATTGAATGACATTCTTCTGGTGTCATACTGTCACCCCTTGTCAAACATACATTTTTTCTCAGCGTTTTTGGATTAGTTAGTATTATCCCTATTTAAAAGGAAGGAGTGTTTGACTGCTGTAAGTCCTCAAAAATCTCTGTTAATGTCTCTTACAGCACTTGCTGGGCCTGAACTCATGCTGCTCCCAGTCTTCACAGCCCTGTCTGGACTTGGGAACCTTTCTAAGCAATTGAATTTTGAAGTTTTGTAGGAAATAAATGAGTAATCACATGTGACTTTTTGGTTTTGCTTAGTTTTTCTTGCATCATGCCAGAATTAATCACATCTTTGTCTCTGAAAACATCTCAGCTTCATGTTTTTCTTCCCTCGGCCTTCTGACGGAGAGGATTTGCACAGCTGACTTTCACAACTTTTAAAACAAAATCTTTACTTGGGGATCTGGCACACAAATGAAGTATTTAAATGAGTGCTTGTATTACTTTTGGATCATTGTCCTCCAAATCCGGAATAAACCTGGAAGGCAAAATCAATAGAGTGCATTAGCACTTAATAACAGATTAAAAAAAAAACCCCAACCCAAACACAAAACAACTGAGACACAGGTCTCTTAATTGTATTCTCAGTAGGTATATTTTCAGAAATTACCCTTGCAGTTGTTAAATAAAATTTTCTTCATCAAGTCTTTCAATTTCAGTGGAGTTACAGGCAGTCTGTAAGACAAAGTTAAATGTGACTAACTCTTGGTTTCCTGCTGTAAACAAAGGCCATGTTTATTAGCACTTGCATACTTCAAATAGAATTTTCAGAGCACTTACTAATGTAAAACTGCCCGTTTTGAAAGAAGAGATTATGCTGGTGGAGGCATAAATGTGTTGTAAAGTAAATCTCATGTGACTTTATTTTTCTGAGCATCTTTTCGGTAAAATCAGTCTGCACCAAATGTATATGAGTTTATAATCTCTCAGCCTTGCAAAAGCAATTTTGGCAGTACAGTGCAGTTTTAGGGTGCGAAGGGAAGTAGTGCAGTGCGATTTGGCAAACCCTGGATTTCTGAGATAATCTTTTCACCTGATGCTCAGGTGCTGTTTCTCCCTATCTTGTAATGAACCTTCCGTGTGTGTGGTGTTGTTCAGAGTAACTGTACCCAGTGCACTCGCTGACTTCAGATCGATGGGGAAAAGCAGTATATTAGCATGTAAGGTGGTTTGACTATTGGCAGAGTACTGTATAAGAAACGGGCAACCGTATTGGCTCGGGTTTGCTTCAGTAAGTACTGCTTTTACTTACAGCAAAGTTTTAGCCCCTGGGGATAGATTAAGTGTCAAAATAACTTTTCACATTTTCTGAGAGGTCACAGTTCTGAGTTCAACAGAACAGAACAGCTCCAGTGAGCTCTGGATGTTGAACTGGGAAAATGGTTATTTAATTAGAAGTTGAAACCCATGTTGTCTGGAAAGTGCAAGGAAGTTACTTATTCTGAACAAATAGTCAGAAGCTGAGGAAAGGGAAATAAAGATCGACGAAATCATGAAGACTTATGTAAACCAAAAACTGGAACACTGGGATGGCCAGCAATATTAGAGAAACAATTGAAGGCTGGAGTTTCTAATCATGTTTTTTTGAGCTAAATGTATGTGTGATATGCTCTTGTGAGAGAGAAAGGGATGTAGAACTTACTCTCTTTGTTTCTGGCTCCTGATTCACTAGGCTACACGTAAAGTCTAAAAAGTCATTTATGATCAGCAAAGTTTGAAGACTGGGTAGGAAGACTGAAAAGCATGTGGCAGCAACTCTCAGGGCTCAAGCACGCAGCGGCTGTGACATGTCAGCTGCTGCAAGGAATGAAGTTTGTGCTTACCGGCAGCTAAACAGATACTGAAACAAATTTTTACCATGTGAGGTAAAAATGCTTTGCTTAAACCTAAATGAGGTACAGCTGATATTTGATCCTTTTTTAAACTATAAGATTTATGTGGAATAACTTCTGTGAACTGTGGCTTTAGGAGAAGTTTAAAATGTAAAAATCAATAAAACTTTACTGAACGTGTATCTGAATAATCGTCTCATAAGAATAGGGCAGGCTGAATTTTGTACCAAATCTCAGATGACTTTGTCATTCACCTGATGTTATGGCTGTTTGATTTCCATTTTTAGTTGCTTGCAGCTTCAAAACGTTTTATTGCTCTGTTCTAAAAATTGCATTAATTTATCTGTTGCTGCCTTTTATAGTCTCCAAAGAATGTCAGACTTGCTGTGAGAAATGCAAGTACTCCGAGGAGGCGATGAAGCAGTAACTTCTCTCCTAAAGACTCAGCTGTGTGATCAGTCTTTTCTCGGGCTTGCTCACCACAGAACCACGTGTGGAAACAACAGGCAGATCCGCCACCGTTTCAAGCATGTGCAGAGGCAGGATCTGTGTGCTGGCGGTTGTAGCTGTGCAGCTCTCAGCAAAGCCAGGATTTAGTAGAGTGTCTAGTGATGTTGTGGCAGTTGCACACTCTGTTTTACCCCTGTGAGCTATTGCTAGTAGTTTATAAATGTTTATGGTTTTTCCTCCTTTTTTCATGAAATACAGAGGAAATAGTATTTACATCTTGAACTTACTATTCAAGTCAAACTTGCTGAACTCAGCTCTAATAATAACAGAAAATGGCATCCTTAGCAGAGTGGATACTGCCTGCGATCTCTTGGCACCACTCTGGTGCTGCTTCCTTCTCATCCACTGTTCTCTTCTGAGTGACGATACCACCATTATACTGATTCAGCATGACATCACTTGTTCAAGGGAACGTTGATAAAAGTTAGCTTTCGGCAAGTTTAAAATGTGACCATTGATCATTGTGACTTTGATCACTGAGTCTAACAGCTGACACAGTTTTCACCGGCCTTTCCCTGGTCTTCGAAATGCTGAAGAAAAGTAATGTTTCCCAGACTGGAAGTTTATGCTCCCCTCTTGTTGAAAGTTCAACAGCAGTTCAAAGGTTCATTAAGGAATGCTCATTCTTTCTGTATGCTGCAGGGGCTGCTGTGTAGATTCAGTTAAATGTGGTTAGAATTGCAATGCCTAGTTCGTAATCAACATAACCTTTCTCATATGCTCATATTTAATATGTTTATTAACTTTAATTTTTTTACATATTAATTTTATGCATGGTCTATTATATATGTTAGTAGTCTCTAAGAAGATAGATTTAAGACCCATCTTCTCCACTGAACATTGCAAATGTGCTGCCCCTTTTTTTTCTTTCATTGTGTGATCTCTGTGTGTGATGGGTAGCTGCAGCCTATACGCTGTCAGATTGGTGCAGTTCATTTTCCATGAGAAAAATTGCTTGTGGACTGCAGAACAACAGACAGTAACTTTCAAAACTCCAGAGTTTCTGTAAAGAAATGAGATCAGTCAATGAAATTTTTAAAAAGATCTATTGAAAATAATAAAATCTTTAGGTACTTTAAAAGCTAAATTAAAAGCAGCTTGTAAAGGTATAAATGGAATCATTCAGCTCCCATCTGTTCCTTTTTGCTAGGCTGTCGTAGTGTCTTTCGATTAGATGCCCCAGCCGTTTCAGGCAGTCTGTTATTTACAGAGGAATGTGTGAGCTATTTGTTCTGAATCCGTGGCAAAAGCTGCTCTGCTTCATGGTTTGTAGTTAAAATATTCTTGTCCTTTTCAGACGCTAGAAGGGTGTCCTCTGTGCAGAAGCTGATAGCAGTGTTCCTGTGGTCGTGTTGTGTTTTGTGTACTTGGGAAGCCGAGGATGTTGTGTGTGTGTGTTTTTGTCTTTTGCTGTAAGTTTGAAAAATGCTCTCAGGTTTCCCCAGTCCTGTATCTTAAGTTTCAGCACAATAGTTGGGCAGTAGAGTACGAGCTGGTGGTGACTGAGCATGTAATCAAATAGGTACAAATATTTTTTGTTTATTGGCAAGGGAAATTTTGAGAAGAAAAAGAGAATAACGGTGTGGACAGATGTTGACAGACTGTTCCAAAGCTGTGTTTTGTCTGTGGTTCCAGAAGAAGAGCTGGGGCTGTGCATCTGTATGTATTTGCAGGTTTGAGCATAGTTCAGAGCCAGATTTGTTCATACTTACGACCCGCTGTGTTAGGCTAGTGTCTTAACCAGGCAAAATATAATTAAGGGAATCCGAGCTACTTCACGTTGTGCTTTCAAGCCTGTTTTAACGTGATAGGGCTGTGACAGTAAGCTTGTAAAAGGGAATGAGTCAGCCTTCTTGAAAGAGCGAGTTACTTCCTTCCTTTTTTCCCCTCAGTTCCCCATGAGATTCCCCAGCGTGTTTGGCTTTGCTAAAATGGGTCACTGTGGAAGTACTAGCAACCTTAGCTACAGAGAGTGAGAACAGAGTGGTGCAGTGAATGTAATCCTTCTAGCCTTCATACATAAAATACAAAGACTGACAGGATTATTAGTCAAGTATTAATGAAATCCACCACACTGTGCATATGTCTAAAAAGCATAACACGTACGAGACAGTGAAGTTCCTTTCTGAAGTTCTCAGAAAGGTCGTGCTGTGACAGAGACAGCTGAATGGACAGTTGCAATCAAAATTAAAGTCCCTGTCTCTCAGAGACAGAAAATGTCTTACCTGTATGTGGCAGATTTTTGACCCTCACTTCCCAAAGGAGTAAATGTGGCCTGTCAAGTAGGGTGATAGAGAAGGATGGTAGATCTAGTCACTTTAATTACCTGGGTTTGTTCCACTGAAATGGGGTTGCCAGGATGTTGTTGCCCGAGTTATATAGCAATGCAGATGCTGTACTCTTGCGTGCACAGAGTATAAGGATGACAACATTTTTGCAAAGTTTTCACATTTGAGCATTTGTCATGCAGTTCAAAAAGACTGTTTAATAGTTGTATCTGTTTACTTAGTGCTGCATTATTTCTGCTTCATACCATGAACAGAGAAATTACTCTGTGTGTGAAGAATCCATCCCAGATGAAAGAAATGAGAGACCTCAGCAAGGCAAGAGGTTGAATTTGGGACAGATATTTTAATTTCCTTTCTGGTTTTGTGCTATAACTCAACATGTTCAGACCATTAGCTGAGCATACTGCTCCACCAAATCTCAGTTTTGTAGACTAACGCAGGATTACACAGGAGCTAAATTGAAGTAGACCATTTCAGGCTGCTTCTTCAGATGACTTACCTTGTAAGAATTTATCAAACTGTAGCCCCTGCGCACTGCAGGCTGGAGTGTGACACTTGGGACTGAGGCAGCACAAATGAGCTGGCTTAAGCACTAGCCCAGCAATCCCAGCGCAAAGCTAATTCAGTTACTGCAATGCCCAGACTGTCTTCAATATCTCACTTAAAGTGGGCCTAAGAAGGTTCAGAAGAGGTTCAAAGGAGAGCCTCTATTTTTTTTAAAGTCAATTGATGACATTGAGTTCGTAGGAAAAAGAATAAAGTTACTCCTGCAGGGCAAACATGCAGTTACCCCACTGTAGGTAAGACAGCACATGGGATCAAAAGCTCATAGGCTTTAAAAAGAACATCTGTCGTTTATTTCTTCCTTCCACTTCTTAAATTTGTGTATATAGATTATTTGAATGTAGAGCATGTCTGGCTTTCTTTAATTAAAAAGAGCATAACATGTATATTCAGCATAGAAATTGTTGAACTGTTGTTCAGCAGTTTGGTTTAGGGGCGACACATTTGGATGTAATTTCAGTGATTTTAGATTGTTTCTCTTCTGGCTAAGAATTAGTTCTCATGTTGCTGAAGGCTTTTGGGGGTTGGTGATTATTTTTTTCTTTCTTTAAGTGTTGCATCAGTAAAACATTCCATAATCCTGTTTTTAAAATATGTTAACCTGTGGTCAGGATTTTCAATAACTTCAGACCCTTCCCTGGGCAGGACGTCAGCTTAACATTCCTTCTTTGCAGTACTGTATCTTCATTCTCCCGTGCAAATGCCAACAGCCCTTCTTCCCCACTCCTTGTGCCTGTTGCTTTGAAAGAGTTAAATTCTAACAGTCGGAGGAATTGTCCTAAAGGTCCTGTGATTTGGCTAAAAGGTAACATCTTACTAGCTTAAGGCTTTTCTCATGGTCAAGCTAAAAGAAGTTTTTCTTTAATATTCTTTAAAAAAATTATGGAGTTAAAGAGCTCATGTTATAGTTCATGTGTTTGCCATATGTTTGTATGTATACGTATATATTTTAGTAGCACCAAAAATTCTCTCATGCAGTGTCTAGAAAACAGAGGGGGTTTGTTTTGGAGGCTTTCTCTGGATGTCACTGTCTGTGGGTGAGGCATTTGCAGCTTCCTGTTGAAAACCTGGGATTTCAGAGGCATGTCAGGGGACTGTGTAATTTGCTGCATCTTTTAGGACACCAAAAGGTACTGGTCCAAGTCTGAAGTTGCATGAAGAACAAAGAGGAATCTTGCAATCTGGACCAGAAATAGTGTCAAGAAGCAAGGTGGTAGGTTGAAAGATCCATTAAGACAAAATGAATTTTTCATCCATGCTTCCAACTGCTGTGTTAATCCACCTTTGAAAGAGAACAGGGTGGCAAACAATAGCAAAATGAAGCCTTCTAAGTTACTGCTACTGATCAGAAAATGTGCTTGATTATTGTAGAGCATCAGGAAAAAGTAATTTATAATAGGCATCCACCGTTTATCTTCAGTTTTACAGCACGTCACAAGGATTCACCTGGTGATCTATGGCAGTCCCATCCCATCGGTGTGTGGGTCAGCACAAAGACTCAACTCAGCTGGCAGAGAATCTTTTGTGCAAAGTGCTGTGGGAACTAAGGTCTGGGGAAGAAGGCAGAGGTGGAATTTTTCTGAGTTAATAAAAAGGTTACTACATGTAGCAAAGAAAATAAAATTTATTAGTTTAAAAAGCAATTAGGAAGAGAGGGAAGAGGAGGGGAATTGGCTTCAAACCTGGGAAAGTTCAAAAAACTCACAAAAACAACCCAAAACGTCAACCCAAACCCAACCAGTTAAATTAAAAAAAAAAACCCACATTACTTTTGGACTTCAGGAAGAAACTATCCAACCTTATCTGAAATGATCTCAAGGTCAAAAATCACAAATCTCAAGGTCAAAAATATATGCAAATTTTTCTCTTGGCTGTATGGAGGGATTGCCCTTCTGCTGCAAACACACACAAGCTTTGCATTCTCCAACATTCTCTTGACGGCTGTGATCTTTATGTATTTCAGTCTTTCCAATCTTGTGCTTTCTTACCTTTCTTTTTTTCCCTCCATCTGCAGTACTCTCCATGCAAGTTAATTTTTCCTGTGTATTTGTGTACATATGTATATTCCACGTTTCTGTCTCTAATGCACTTTGTAAATGGGTATTTTTTTCTGTCTTGTGTTGGCCTCTCTCCAACAACACTGTGACATCCGTGTGCTGAAGGGTGTGTCTTGCCATTGCCAGTAGCAGCAGTTTGGGACGAGGTTTTTCAGAAAACCACTGTACTGTGTGGGCAGTGAAGAAATGGCAGCTATCCTTGTAGCAAGCTTCTGCCCTAGAGACAGCATGGGCGACAACTACCACTTTCCTCAGTGGTTCTGATTAAGTTTTGCTGACAAAAATTTTATGCAGTCGCTTTTAAGAAGCTGTTTAGCAAAAAATCTTTTTAAAAAAAGTAGCTGTTGTACCACATCATTCTTAATTTATAAGAATGACAAAATATTAGAATACTTTCTCTTAAGAAGACAGCATATCCCGTGGATTATAGATTGATCTAGCTAAGTATAGGGACAGAACATGAAAATTAGTAGTAAATTATTACAATTTGTTCCTCTGCAGGTGAGTGGAGACCCAGTCACGCATTATATAACAAAATTTACTTGTCATAGCATGTGTTACCAAAATGTCCAAGCAAATTAAGATGTACACAAAAGGCAAGGCAGTATTACCATACTAAAAAGGGACCTGAGGTGTTCTTTGGTAACCAGACCCGATATAGAAGAATTATATTTTGTCCAAAGGCATCTTTAGCCTTCTGACTGAAGTGTTGAAAAACTGGATAGCAATATGGCAAGTAACTGCTAAGTCACTCTCAGGAAGGAAATAATTTGAGGAAATCCGTTTGGAAGGAATTATTAGAGGAAATCCTGGAACTTTTCAAATACCATTTCTGATTTATGAAATTTTCTTCTCTTTACATGGCGGTCTTCTGTTAAGTGAATGTGTTTTTTTCTGTAATGCAAGGGTAGTTTGGTTTTAATCATGCTGAAACATTTTTTTCATTCTTGGAAAACCTGAGAAATGAACTTCAATTGAATATATGTTTTAGCAAACAATAGATACTTTGATGAGGTGCCTCATGACTTGGTGTGCTTGTAAGAGTTTAAACATGTGATCTGCTCTCAAATTTTGCTGCAAATGTGGTCATCCTCTTCTTATTCAAGTTTTTGCTACACGTCTGTACTGAGCCCATAAGGCTTGGATGCAGTAAGCTTCCAAGGGTGTTGGTACGCACTGACATGCTTTCCTCCTCGGGCTCCGGTGTTTTTCCTCTGCTGCTGCTTCACAATAGGAGTCTAAATCCCAGCTGGTTTGGAAACATCTTGAATGTTGGGTTTTCTGTCCTGCTAGTCAGTTATTTGTCCTCAAACAGGTTCCTCACATTCCTCCACAGCTATGTTGTCTAACGGCTGTAGTTCAGCTCTTCCAAAAATGATAGAAGCAATACAAAAAACAATAGTTTGAGGGAGTCCTAAAATAACATCAGCGTTTATTTAATGGCATGAAAAATACCCTGAGGGATGAAAGATGTCCAGGATCTCTCTTGTCATTGTCTTGTAAACCATGAAGTTGTCCAACTTGGTACATTTTATCCTGACTAGGTTTTTGCTACTTACCTTGCATGTTCCTTATTCTTTCCTTTTCCCAGCTTTATGAAGATTTGAAGGTTATGCTAGTCTCTTCTTTGTTTCTGTGGACTTAGTGCATGACTTCTTCCCAAGAGACGACGACTTCTTTTTTTTTTCATGTTTAAGGAAGGGTGACTCCCAAACTCCATCCCTGAGGATAAAAGTAGTAGCTCTTTCTAACTCTAGTCAATATCCTTAACATTATACTTTTTCATTCAGATCAGTGGAGAAATTTCAGCCTTTTCCATTATTCCTAGCTTGGTGAATATATTCTCGCAGAAATAAACTTGTTCTATGGGTACAGCAGTTTTCATAGTGATAGTACTGTATGATTTATTATTCCTCACTGATACATATAACAGTTCCCCAAATCATTACATATGTTCTGTTGACTTCCACTTAATTTGCATGTGTACATGTGGTCTGTAGTAAAAAATGTAGTCAAAAACCTTAAAAGCACTTTCTAAGCAGCCTTTTCACTTGTCATTATCTTTTTTCAAATCTGTGATGCAAGAACAATTACACATCACTCCAGTAGGATTCCTGCTGGTAAGAAGACTTACTAACACAAATCAAAGGAATCCCAATAGAATTTTATATGTAAAATTCAAATCGCTAAGGTGACTTCCGCACACCTTTTGTTGGCCCCTCGTGATGTCAGGTGCTTTAACAGTTTAATCGCCAAACCACTTGTGTAAACATCTGTTTGTTGGCTCTTCTGTTTGATGGTGAGCTGCTTTCTCCTTGGAAGTAGCAGCAGACTTCGTATAGCTTAAAATAGAAAGTATGGGAGGGATAGTCTGGTCATCTAGGGATAGAATGGATTATAATTGGTATAGATTAGTAGTTATGATTTGGATTTGAGAGGAATTTTCTCCAGAATGTACAGATAAGAAGTTCAGTAGCTGTACTTAGAGATTTTTGTTTGTTTTGGGTGGTGGTTGTTGTGGTGATTGCTTTTCTCTTCCCTTCTAAATTTAGGATGACAATGTGTAACTGCAGAAGAGCAGAGCCCAGGTAGGGGCTGAATTCCAGCCCCCCCCCGTTTCCTTCTGTTACCTGTACAATAGAGGCATAACTGGGTATTTTGGTTTTCGTTTCAGAACACAAAAGATCTTTATTTTGTTCCAGATTTGAATGAATCCCGATGAAATTCAAGCTGATCAAATTCTGCTGAAGCTTCTTCAGCAGTCTAGTGTAGTTTTAGGCCCTATTTATACAGCTCTGTCTAGGTCTATCTAGTGTATCTTTACCAAAGGAAAAAGATGGAGCTGTGCAGAGCATTGACTTAGTTATATCTATATTCTGATTTCTGTGGCTTGTGAAATTCTGTGGTATTTGGACATACTTATTTAAAGTTTCATTTCTTACTTTTTTAAGGTGGCAATCTGATAATATGAGATTTTACATCTTAAGTTCTTATATGTATAATTGCTATCAGATAATTGTGCATATTCTTTTCTGTAGGTGAAATAGCTTGTCTGCACCTCACTGTCCCATCGGCTGAATTGCTCCTGATTCATGCTGTTCCCTCTCAGTTGTTTGCTTTGTACTGAAGGTTTTCAGAGCTCCAGTTCAGCTGCACGTAAACTCGGTCATCACAACACACCGTGTGTGAAAAGAGCCGTCTGAGTGAAAGGGCAGGGGGCTCTGAAGCCCAGTATCCTGATGTGCTTGCTCAGCATGCTTTCTGTTGCTGTCCTGTGGGCCAGGCTTTGCCTTACAGAAATCAGGGGCTCAGGTCTGTTCACAGCAGCTGTCCCTGTAGTCTGAAAGTGAGATGGGTACAACATGGTATTCAGCACGCTTTTCTTCACCCAAGCTCTGTTTTGTTGGGGGGAAAGAAACTTTTGTACCTGATAATACTTCTGATTTAATTGTATCCTATTCTTTTAAAATGATAATTGCTTCCTGTCAAAATTGCAACTGCAGGGTTTTCCCAGGAGGACTAAGATTTCAAAAGAAGGGATTGTTAACTTATTGGCTATTTTTAACAAAAAATTAGCAGGTAGGCTGTATTTATCTCTGTGCCATAGTTATTTTCCCTGGCTTTTTTCTCAGTATCAAATGAAGATTGGTGTTTGTGAATCGATTGAACAAAGGATTTGGGGGCTTTCCTTATTTTCCTTTTCCTAATTTATGATTTACTACCTCTCCCCACAAACTCATCTGAAAATATTAAAGGCTATACCATACTTTCTTGATGGGCTACTCAATTCTTTAAAGTGATGGTTATAGAGGAACATATTTTTAGGTAAATGCCTTTGGTAGGTGGTATTTCATGCTTGTAACTGAGTGTAAAAAGTATGTTACATGTATTTTAAAGACGTAGTTGTCCATATAAATAATCATATGCAAATTGCAGTCTGTAGCTGCACAAATGTAGGTTGTATTGCTCAAATATTTTAATTACATTAATTTAAGAAAAAAAAAAAAGGATTGTTATACCAAGACAGTGTCGTCATACTGTTAAAGCAATTTTTAGAAGTACTGCAATGCAGAAACTTGTAGTTTGTGGCATTACTAGTATCTGGCATAACTGATTCTGGTATGAAAGACAGCATGTGGGTTCCGAGGATGAGGACAAGGATGAGGGTTATTTTGTTGTGTTTATATTGAGGAATCAACTAAGAAAAACTGTTTTTCTTGGTGTCTTGAATAAGTTCCTTCACCCCACACAGTTAAAATATTTTCTAGTATTAATAAAACTGTTCAAAAGAAATATGGGTTTCAATGCATGAAGAGGGATGAAAATTGTTGAGTATTCTTCTCAAGGAAATAACTATTTTTTGAACTCTGTATTGTTTCAGAAAAGAAATATCATCTTAATGTAGGGGTGGGGGGTGGGGGTGGGGGAGTCAAGTGAAGTTCTGAGTATGTTTGCAAAGCGTGGAGCAACAGCTCAGGGAAGGGTGAGTTGTATTTAAATCTCCGGCTGCCTGGAACGCTCTAATTCTATAGCTACGTCATGTGTGCGTCTCGCAGTGTCATGCAGCTCAGCGCTTTGGCTGTGGAATTGGCTGCTTTACAGCTGATACCCTCCTTGGTTTATTTCTCTGCCTGCAGCTGCCTTTTATTCTCCAGTTCTTCCCCCAGGGAACATGTGATTGAATTGTGCTGTACAGTCGCCAGGCTTCAGGACCCAGAAATGCTTTGCAGCTCACAGTCAGGGAGGAAGGGCAGTTAGAAGCTTCAGTTGACACGCTGCTTTGGAGAATGATGCAGGCATCCAGGACAAGTACATAGCTTTTCTGGGAAACAGAGGCCGCACCCCAAAGAAGACAGGTGATTAGCTCAGGAAACAGTGGAAGTGTTTCCAGGGAAAGGGAACGCCGGCAGTCATTTTTCCTAACTGAAAGACTCCTCTGCAAATATAACCGATGCTGACTGTCACGGGAGAATGGTGAAGCAGTACTGAGGAGTTTTCTTCCTTCCCCTGGTAAAAGCTCTGCAGCTCGTTCTAGGGAACACACTGATCTGTCCAAGCCTACACCGCCGTCATCTCCATCCCTGTGCGGAGGGGTGTGTTTTGGGGGCATGTTTTTGTCCATGCTGTGTTTACATTCCTTAGCCTATGGTGCACTGCTCGGGGGATTTGAGCACATGCTTGTGTTCGAATCCCACCCAGGGTAGGAGAAAGGGGCTTTCGATGCCAGGCTGCTGCCAGCTGTTCTCGTCCTTCTGGTAAAAGCCTGAATGTTCTGATGAACATCTGTGGGATGGGAGGTAAAAGTGGAGTCGCTCTCAGCCTGCCCTATTTGATCTCTATGATAAAACCAGAAGAGCTGTTTCCAGTCTGTTCCAGCCTTACTGGAGGGAGGAAGAGGTAATGTGAGCTCGCTGCCAGCCTGGGACCTGCAGGGTGCTGTGCCCCTGTCAGCACTGGCACCTTGTGCTACAACATCCGCTGCGCAGCCCGGTACTGTGACACTACCAGACGTGACACCGTCGTTAGTGTATCTGCATGGCTGTACTTGTTGGCACAGTCACATATCATGCGGGCAACCTTTTTTCTTACTCAACTTTACTACAATGTTGGCATCAGAATATATTATACAATGGCTGGAAGCAAGGCTAATTAATAGGCTTAACATTTAGTTAAACTCTGTCAGTTCCAGGATCATTTTATCTGGTCAAAGTTACTGGATTCTCACATGTTCCCTGTTATATTTATGTTCTCTTTCTTCAGGTAGGTATCTCTGACTAATACTGGAGTTGTTTTGGTTTTGTCTTGGATTTGGGTTTTATTTTCTGTTATGGGATAGAAGGTGAAAGAAAGATCTGAAGCAGTTCTGGATGGAGACTGTATGTTTTAAATAAAGCAAACACTATCTCAGAAAGCAGAATCACTTGCTCTGGTGATTAAAACCCAACACCGAATGTTTCATTGACTTCTTGCAGTATGACATGATCCAATTCTGAATATGAATTGCCTAGTAAAAGCATGTCAGTCTCTTGTGAAAGTTCAGTGTATCATAAAGCGCCATTGATTTTCATTTGTTGATATATAGATATTTAAATATAGGCTAGGGTATCTGCATATCAGATTTTTTGGTGTTGATTTTCTTTATACAAGACTGGTGATAGAGGCTTAAACATTTCTTTTAAATGGATAGATGAACATTTTTTAGAATTCTGCATATGATGAATATGTATATGAAAAACAGAAAATCTTGCTCATAACTAAACAAAATCTGTCTGATTTTGCTGATGTTTTTGACCAAAAAGACTTGTGTCTTTTGGAACTAGGACATTCACCTTGAAGAGAATCCTAGAAGAGAACACAGAGAAAAACAGGTCACCTGGTTGTCCATTAAGAAACACCCACCAGGAAATTACGATCAGACTGAAGTATGGGAAGAAATGTAGAGGGGTTATTAAGTTTTAGATCTGAGGTCAGAGGGAAGCATGAAAAGAGGAGCGTGATAAGGAGAAGTCAGAGAAAAAGTATTTTGGAGTCTCATGATACCCGTATATCTTTGCAACGTGTCATAAAACTGTGCTTTGGGCCGTTCTGGAGGCATGACAGAAATGCAGTGTGCTTTGAGGGTGATCTGACCAAAATCTTCACTGGAAATGCATCCTTTTAAACGTTGGCAAAGAATGAGGCAACTGTCTTATGCCCAACAGGTACTTCTATGTGAAGCTAGGAAAAAGCAGAATAAATGATTCTCTTGGTCCCAGCTTTCTCCTTGCAGTGCTTCTTTGAGGCAGACAAGCATTTAGCTGTGCACATGTGGTGATACTGAATATGCACAGTCCGTTAATGTTGTATTCTGACACTGCCAAACTCTTAGCGTGTGTTTAGTAGAAATGTCGTATGCTATTATATGCACATACATCCATGTGCAAAGAGAAGCCTGTCATACTTCAGAATTTTTTTCTCCTAGTCCTTCACTTCTGTCTGACTTCTCACAGACAAGGTAAGATGGAGCTTAGTTATAGTGACAACTAACTTCTTCAGGTTTCTAAAAAGATCCCCAGAAAAGTGATTGTAAAATTTCATCCTTCCTCTTTTTCTGGAATCCTGCTGTTGTAGATCCTTTTCAAACCCTCATACGCACCCCCCACCCCCCAAATCCAAACAGAAAATGAGCTCTGGGGGGAGATGTTCTCTGTGGAAAATTACTCACCCAGTGGCCATGATTGTGTCAAGTCTTCTGGAACATCGTCTTTGCTTTGAAAAACCTTCTCTTTTCAAAAATATGAAAGGGTATGAGTGCAGTTTTTTTCATTTAGATCATCTTCCCAGAAGATTTTTCCATACAACACAGACAATCATTTAACCATGTATTAAACACATTACTTGGACACATGCTAAGGTTTTAATTGCTATTAGCAGAAATTGAAGCTGAACCTCAGAAAACAGTCCAATAGACTAAGTGAAATGTGTCGATGACCTTGGAAGACTCTGTGTGTGCTAAGAAGTATTCAGTATATTTAGCTTCTTGGCAGGCTAGATTTAAAGGGCATGGAAACAGAATAAATTCCTTGCCCACAAAAGTTTAAATTTTTGATACTATTTTGCTTTCCCTGTAAACTATTACAAATGTCTTAATATGGTGCTTTTATTAGAACTTCACTTTTCAAACCACTTTCTTAAAGGGAGGAGGAAAAAAAAAAGGCAAGGCATGAGTATGGGAGATGAAAATACAATGGTTTCTGTAAATGCTTTGTGTAACATTTGTCCAGAAGGACGGGGCCATTTAAACTGTGTGTGTCAATCTGGAACACTTTATTGATTATCTGGCAATGAGTGCTGCTAAACAGACTGACATTTTGTTTCTTGGACTCTGTTTCTCACATAGAGTTTATTAGCTGGCTATTTTGAGACTGAGAAAAACGTTAGCTTTATAAATAAAGAGACTCGCTATGGCTTAATTAGTTTTTTTGCAAGCATTTTGAGTATTTCTCTCTAAGGTCTCAAATCTTTCCACGTAACATGACCGAGTTTACAGACTTATGTGTATGACCTCAGAGCAAGCTTTATTTACGTTGTTGTCAATATAAATGTTCTCCTTAAGATGCTTGGTCTCCAGCATATGTCTCCTTATCTTGTTCTGCAGACTTTTATTTTATTCTGCAGTTGCATATTTTTTAACCTTCCTGATTCATATGAAGTGCTTCTCTTCTGCTGTAGAAAGTTGGAAGCAAAACTCCTGCCTCTCAGAAGGCTCATCTAGAAAAGTTGCTGCATAAGCAGGATTTGAAGTACCATAAAGTTTTGTTAGGTTTTGGTAAATAATCTCTCACAGCTGCTCGGCTGACTGGCAGAGTGAATGCTGACTGACACCGTCCTGCGGAACCAGCATACATTTCAGCTGGAGCATTCTAGATTCCAGCCAGCATTTAGTATTCAGCAGGTGCGTGAGTCCCAGATGTGGAAAGTTTATTGCATGTTTTGCCTTGTCTATTTTTTTGCCATGTATTTGCTTATCAGACCTGTTGTTGTTTTGTTTTTTCCTCCTGTCTGGATGAAGCTGGCAGATGAGATTGCCCCAGCGCTAGAGCCGCATACACAGTGGATGCACAGTGGCTGGCAGCCGTGAGATAAGGTGACTTGGCTTGTATGTACACTGTAGTGGTAGCAACATACAAGCAAGAAAACCCCCAGAAAGCACAAATCGAATGCAAGATTAAATCTTGAAATTAGAAAAAATATTCTGTGCGAGAAAATGAAGGCACACAGGAAACCTTGGGCATAACTTGAACTAGTTAATGTTTTTCATGCAGTTGAGGAGAAATAAAATGAGGATGGCTAATCCAATTAACTGAGTAAACAAAATTGTCAGTGCTCGTTGGCACTTGTGAGGTGGACCTGAGATTGGCAGAAATGCATTCTACATGTGATAGGACAAAAGTTTTAACTGATAGAAGTACTTTTAGAATGTTGTTAAAATGAGGTGTGAAGAATCTATCATAGAACTCTGGTTTTAAGTGCAAATTTTATCACTTCTGCTGCAGATTTTTAGCCTGTCTGATTAAAAATCTTTATACTTCAGTCACTGAATAAAGAATAGAACATATAATCATGTCTTGCCACTTATATTTTGTCAGCTACAACATGCTTCTTTTTTATCCCATGGAGGGCAATTATGTATGTGCACAAAGGATAATGAACAACATCTTTAATACAACATCTTTTAAATCCTGAAGGATAAATTCTTCAAAATAGTATGAGAATCTTCTTGTATATAATTATTTTCTAAGCATTACTTTATGCGTATGATGGAGAATTTATGGCTTTATCCCGCGCCCATCAGAAGCTCAAATGAAAACATGTACGACTCTTTCTACCCTAATAAGCCTTTTGAGTTAAAGTCCTTCACTCTCAGACTGCCCAATTAAAGCCAAAACTAGGGGGAAAAAAAAAAAAAAAAAAAAAAGTCTAGCAAGATCACTCATCTGCTGTTGTTCAAAGTTTGTACTTGAAATGGTTGTGCCCCAAAGGTGGAGTTCCTATATGAAATCTTCATATACTTCATGAAATCTGTACTTCAGCCCTAAAGGCAGAACTCTCAATTATTTCAGTATGACCAGGATTTAGGGCTTGTGTTCATCTCTCCAAAGGCACAGATAAAAATCTTTAAACTTAGGGAGCCCAACTCATGAAACTTAGCATGAATATGTACTGAGCTACTTTTGTAAGCCAGGGCTGTGAAAATCAAGAAAATAGGGAGTTAATTGGTGGGGGCACATACATCCCACTGCCAAGCCGTATGTATTTCTCTTGGAGTGATTAGACAGTAGTTGTTGTTTATGCTGTGCAGAGATGAGGTGAATTTAGAGTCCTGAGCACAGGCAGTGCTCCTGCAAGTGCTGACAGCTACTGCATTGATATTTGGTGTAGTAGGTGTTGTGTGTGCTGTAACGAAAGTTCCATTCATCCAGCTCCAAGAGAAAGTGATGAATGAATCTTTCCTGTTAAAACATTTCAGATCTGGTTGCAAAACTTGTAATTAATTTTCCTTCAATTTTTCTCTGGACTATCATTAGTGAACAGCTCAGTACTTTTGGGTTAATCTCCTGGCTGACCTTCATGTTTTAAGTCAGCAATGGTATCCCAAATCAATAATTATACAAACGTGAAGCTTAATAATCCAATGATACAGTGCACAGAAAGTGTATTAGGACTGACAGTGGGAATTCAGAACAGTCTAGTATATCAGATGCTGAATACTAGAGAGTGCTTACTCTTTTAATGTTCTTGTATTTTCGAGCCTCCAAAGGCCATCCTTCTGACTCCCTGGTGTTACGTTACTTGTACGTAAGGGATACATTTTATGTATCCCTTGAGCTTGTGCAAGGATGTTCTACTGTAGACAGTATTGAGAAGGCATTTAAGTTTTAATAAGGTATTTTTAACTATGTCTATGGACTGGAATAACTAATTGTGTCTAACTCCTCCACGTCTGAACTAAGTATATATTTCTAATAAATGATCTTCTGTAGCATTTCAGCAACTATTGTTCTTATTCCATGCAATCCTTTATTATTGTGTAACTTAGAATATATAATATAGTGCCTATGTGTAAATTTATCTTCAGTAACGATGTTATGATGACAGTAAGTGTAATTTAATACAAAAAATACAAGTTGTTCATTTCTACATAGTGAAAATTGTGTTTTAACATCAGCGCTATGATAAATTATCTAGGATTATCAATGCATTTAACTTCTATAAATCCATCTGCTTTACATCTCTCTGGATTAAGCTCTAAACTGTCTGTGGACGTGAAACCTGTACACCTCCCTACCTCCTCTCTTTTCATATATTTGAGTCCGTTTTAGTAACTGTAGTCCTATTTTTCTGGGACAGAAGCAGTGGAAGTTAAGAATTATCTAGCAGCCACATTGATAGTTCCAGCCTTCAGCCCCGCCTCCTTTCATCCTCTTGTGGCTCAGTCTGCTTTCCGACAGCTTTTAGTGATAGTGTGGTGAGAGATCACTTTTTGAAAAGCTGGATAAGACACGAGTATGGCGTAAGACAAAGAGTATGAGAGCTGAGGTGCAGGGAGTTGGTACCGGAAAGAGACAGATGTGAAAGCTTCTCGTTTCAGGGGTCCTGTGTGTCTGTTCCTTCCATGCCATGGAGTTCTCTTGCCTCATCTATTTGCTGTGCTTAGAGAGGTGTGTACCTGCAGGAAAAAGAAGCGTCAAATGTCTTGTGCCTGGAAAGGGAATGCTGTTTCAAGGTTTGTGATCTGTTTAAAGATCTGGGGGATCTGTGGGCAGAGGGAGATCTCTTTTCTGTCCTAACTTGTAAGCCTGCCTGTAAACTATGCAGGAGAATTTCCTTGTCCTTTACAAAGAATTTCCTTATCCTTTACAAAGCTGACATATGACCATAACAAAAAAGTGAATAATACCTAAAGATCCCCCAGGAAATCTGTCCTGTTGCTGCTTGGTGTTTCCATGTCTAGGAATGTGTTCAGAAATTACATTAAACACCAAGAGGTGTTTTTCACTTTTCAGTTGCAGGAAGGATAGAGAACCTAAAGGACCCACAGAAGGATACTATACCGGAGAAAAGTAGCCCTTCTTATTATGGAAATGATGAATTGTATCAAACCACATAGCAGGTCGAACTCTTGCTTCTTGTACATCACTGTTGCTGTGTTTGTAATGTGTGGAGCTTTGCCCAGGCGTGTGAACTAGGGGCCTGTCTCGGTGAATTTTTATCCCTTCTGAGAATCTGGCTCCTCTTAATATGAAGACACTTGCCCTTTTTCTGTTGCTTAAAGATCAGAGTCGATGGAAAGTTTTTCCCTTCAGAGCACAACCTTGCACATTTCTTGCCCATCTTTTTACAAAATGGGCACAAATCAACAAAGTTTTTCACCTGATCTTGTCCTTAGGTAGTAATGATAAGCTTTCTCAGAACAAAATCCTTTGAACTAACAATATGCTTTACACTTCTCTGTCTCTCACATGATTCAGAGGTTGTGAAGTTGGGAGGTTTTTTCTTCCTTTTGAAGGTGAGTACTGTACATTCGTATTGTGTACTTATCTTCTGAGCATCGGCTTAGAAAATAAGACAACATGCTGATTTGATATCCAAGAAAGTGCTATAAAAGGTCTGTGGCTATGTTTAAATGCCTACACTCAGTTTCTATGGCAATAAAAACATCCAAAACGATGTACGAATTGCCATGGTGCATTGCCAGCCCTTTCTGGCACAGGGAGATTGTGGGACTGAGAATATGACAAAGCTGCTCAGTGTGTTAGAGGGTGGAGTTGTCATGTAGTTTCAGGTGCCGGGTGCCTCTGTGAGCAAAATGTGGCCTGTATAAATCCCAAAGTGCTGCGTCAAAAGGGACAGTTACATCCCTGCTTAAATCAGTTGCTTCTTCATGTCTTGTGTGACAGTTCAATACTTTGAGCAACCTCCCATTTCTCTGCAAGAGGAGTTGCTGAAGACATTGACCTTTCTCTGAAATCCTCCAGTCCCCTGGTAGCGAGTGTGACAGTCAGCACACAGCGTGCGCTGCCCTGTGCAGATTGCCTCTCTGTAACATCACAGCAGTCAGCCTGAGACGCCCTTGCTCCTGGGGCAGCTGTGGGAACCCTGCTGTCGAAAAGAAAAGAAACTAAATAGTAGCCAATGGAACCCTTAGCATCTCTCTGGGGCTCAAAGCCTTGAACATTCAGTTGCTTCTTGAAGAGAGCAGGAAATGCACCTTCCTTCATAGAACACAGCAAGTAAAGTAAGGCATGATATTCTGGCAACTGTAAGTTCAGTTGTGGAATTGAACTTCAGGCATTTCTATGCCTTGTTCTCTCTTCTACTGAGGAGCAAGTGAGGGAAAAAAGACTTGGAAAAATTGGAACTTGGTCTGAAAGCAATACAACTGTTCTGTTCTCTTTATTCCAAATTTTTGAAGAATCCTCAAGGTTCAAGTGAGATTGACTTGAGCTGTGTAAGTGTGCCGTTCAATTCAGATATGGGAACAGTCACATAATTATTTCAAGCGTTTTCCACAACATATGCTTTGAAGTCCAGTTGAGAGGTCTGGTATCAAGAATGTATCAGTGGTAGAAATACATATTTTTAATTTTTGTTTCAGTTTCTAGATAGTGATTACTGTTCTGTTCAAGGGTCGTTCTGTTGGTAAACATTGAGATGAAGTGACTCTTAGGGGCACGATGGTACTCTGTAGTTTGAGGGCACACCTAAATCCTCTAATACTTCTAAGTGCATTTGGGCTACTTTGTTTTTGTAAAAAGTCTGAATAAACTACTACCATGTACACGGCTTACAGTTTTTCTTAAAATAACAGTTGTAATGTTACATAGAGAGTAGCACCCCTCTCATTTCTACTACAGAATAGCTTGTATTTGCAACCTCATGACAGTTATTTTTCTGTAATGAATTTCGAGTGTCTTTGGGATTTTTTTCCAATATTTCAATTTTTGTTTTAAATAAATTTTGGTTTTAACCAAATTTAACCAATTTGAGAAATTTTAAGTTTTGTAGCCTTGCAGCTGCACAAACTTCCATGCACATGGCAGCATGTGTCTTCTCAGCCTCTCTGTGGATTCTCCGTTTAATTTCCTTCTCAACTGTTGTGCGTGGGGTACTAGAAAATCACCTTCCAAATGGGTTTATTCTTCAAAATGTCAACAGGGCTGATTGTGGGTTTGGTTGTTGTTCTTTATTTGCCAGATCTCCTAGAGGAGTGCATATGTTAGATCCATAAATATTTATTGATAGTTTATTAATTTTTTCTTAGAATTCCAATTATTAACTTTTTATGTCAAGCTTAGGAGATGCTTCTGTCCTTACAAATAGCGTGCCTGTAAAATTAGCACATATATGCTTCTTTTACAGTATTGTAACTTTTACTGCTGGCAGCACATAGTTATATGGATAACCTAACTGGGGAGGGGGTAAAGACGGCAGGAGGAGGAAATGTGTAAAACTTATAAACTCCAGCTTTTATGTTTCATGCAGTTGCCAAATACTTGACATACAGAAACATGGTTTTCCTTAGAACTGGGTACTACGAGTATCCTCACCACAGTGGTTACATCAGTTTATATTTTAAAGCTGTTCTATATAGTCTCTGTTTCGGATGGAATGGCATCTGCCATGCCCTGGGTCAGCTCTGGTTGGAACTGGTCACCAGCTTCCAAAGCTGTCGCAGTGCAGGGGGGAAGAGTGAGAGTTGAACAGACAACGTGACCACAGAAGCTTTTTTTCCATGGAAAACAGATTTATATGGCTATTGGTTAGAGACACATTTCTCATTGTATATTGTCTGCTCGGTGCCTTTAAGTGTTAGCTGTGCATTTATTCTCGCCAAAATCTAGTTTTGGTCTTGTTTTCCTTGGAATAAAAATTATGCTGTTATTCTGGTTGTCAGCCAACTATCCTTCCCTGCCTTCCCTTCGTTCCCTCCCGGTAGCCTTTGAACTTGTCCAACTTCTTGAATTTGGCAAGAGAGGGTCTCAGAAGTCTTATGTTCTTACAAGAGAAAACCAGTGGTGTGGTGAGAGGAGAGACCCAGCTTAGTGCTGCTGAGGGGGAAAGGCTGCGCTGTGAGCTGAAATTATCATTGATTCTGTTGCATCTGCCAGCTGGCAACCTGGCCTGTGTGAAGCTTAAAACCAGGCACAGCAAATGCTGTCTCTTGTCCCTACAGACTGGCAGGAGACTAGGAGCCAAGGGAGCTTGTTATGAGGGAGATAAATACAAAATAGAATACCCGAAGAACAGGTGTTGTTGGCTCAGCTGCTTAGAAACAGCTTGTTTCTTGATGTAGAGGGACAGAGGTTGCAAACTGTCTGTTTGTGCACTGGTATCTTAACTTCATTTTGGAAAATTGTTGCAAATACATGTGAAACAGATCATGAAAGCTCCATGCTGATAACACTTCTGTGATTTCATACTAAGTTCTAATAGTTGTGGCAGTCCATATGTTTGTCTTCTTTCCAAAGCAGCGTAGAGCCCTGTTAGATTGTAAAACCAGACCCTCATCGATTTTCCATCAAGGCTGCAGTGCCTAGAGGGAAAAGCTCTGAGGTCTCTGCAGTCCTTGGGAACAGGCTATGGACTCAGTCTGCTCTTCAGGCGTGGCAGTCAGGCTCACGGGAATGCTGTTAGCGGACAGGTTCTTCCCGTGGTGAACAGGTGTCAGCCCTCTGGGTCGAGGCAGCCGTTCTCATTAGACTTTGCTTATGAACAGATGCCTTGGAGCTCAGCCAGGGAGAATAGAGCGATATCCAGAGACAGTGGCCATCGTCTGCTTTCTGGTCATTTGGAGAAGGCAGCGGAGACTCAGGAATATGTTTCCTGAAAATTTCCTTGTGTCTGAAATGGTTTCTCCACCGATGATGTCCCTTTGTTTGGGCATATACGAGGTCAGTGTGCAGGCTCTAAGGCTGACAAAACTCCAGGAGTTCCACATCATGGACACTGCTCACTTGCATCTGCTCCTTCCAGTACCCTTTTAATCACCTGTCATCGATTGAGGCTTTTCTTGAAAATATACCACAAAATACTGGACTCTTCCTCTGAAGATTCCTCAGAGTATGCAAATATTGGTGTCATGGATCAGATTGTGTGTGTACTTGTTGATTTCATGAGTTTTAAATACTATGGGGAAATCCAGCAACACTAAACAGATGCTCACAAAACCAAAGAGAGGCGGTGATCCTGTTGAAGTCCCTCTGGCTTCCTTCAGCTCACTTTAGAAATTTCTAGATGCCTTTTCTGTTGAAGTTGAGTGAGTCTCCATGAAAGCTCCACCTTATACATATTCTCATGACTCTCAGTCTGTTGAAAGCCTGTGGCTCTTACTGCAGGTGATGTACAGAATGGAATACGTCTAGGGTTTTTTTCTTCCCTTGCTCATTCCCCTGCAGAGAACATCAGATTTGGTGTTACTGGTTTTGGTAGAAACATTTGAAAGAAATCTTGGTATTTAGCAACTGTATCCAGCCATATCCTGATTGATGAATCTTTGAATGAAAGCAACATTATCAATTGACAAGTAAAAGCAAATTTCTGCATTGCTGTATGGTAAAAAACCAAACCCAAACCAAACAAAAACTTAGCTTATCAAGTTTTTCTTTCTATCAACTCTGATAACTACAGTAGGACTAATGTGAAGCCAGTGTTCACTTCAGTTTAATTGAATTGATGGAGATACAAGTAAACAGGAGAAAGTTTCATAACGGGTCCCAAAACACAATTTCTAAGGTGAAACTAAAGACATGAGCTTCAAGGGAAGGAGGGATACTGGGATGCAATTTTAACTTTTGGATGTTGGAAAAACTCTCTTTGGAAAAGTTCTCTAATGCTTTTTTTGCCAAAGCAAAAAAAAAAAAAAAAATTTACAAACTCTCTTCTTTTTCCTTGAAGAAATTGTCATTGTTCTGATAGAACAAACAAGCTATATTTTGCTCCTTGTAGCAAATGTGTGTGGATGTGTTTTGTTGAGATAAAGTTCTCAATCCTGATGACTTTTAATTGGAAGAAAATATACCATTTTAAATGCTTGATACTAAAGCATTGTGTTGGTATCACAGAAGCTTTGAAATTGGAATATATGTGTGATAAAGATGATGACTAACAATTCCTCCCTCATAACAATTTTTTCCTAAGAATTTTCATACTGGCCGTATCCTGAGTAGTCAAGCAAAGCTCTTGTGATGTCAGTGGGTAAGAATTTTGCTTTTTTTATTTTAGAAATTATGCATTACTATGAGTTCCTTAATGTCCCCCACTCCAAAAGACAGAGGTTTACTGCTTTCTGAGTAACTGTCTCCTGGGTGAAGGTAATCACGGAATAGGTACTCACAGAGTCACTCCCAGCTTGGTATCACGTTCCTTTGCTTGTCTGTTCTCCCAGGACTTGGTGAGCTTTCCTCGCTTAGTTCTGTCCTGAAGCCTTAGAGCAGGAGGGCAAGATGTGGCCTCCTGAGGTTAAAGGCATAATAGTGAGTTTAGTGTTGTCACAGTCCGGCTCAGGGAAAATGTGGAAGCTTAGAGGCAAAGAAAATGTACAGCCTGTCTCTTCAAAGCCTTTCTGTAGTGAGTGGAAGCTTTGATTGTGCTTTTCATTAATGGAAGAGAGAGTCTGTTGCTTACAAAGCTTGGCAGCCGAGAACCAAACACCGTCTGTCTGCTCTGCCCACGTGCAGGGGCTGTTAGCTGTCTGCGGGCAGTCACCCTCTGGGGCAGAATCGAGCAGTAGCGCGTCAAAAGTGACAATGGTCCATATTATCTCTTCGTTGTTAAAGCGATCTCTGTTGAATTTCTCTTACAGATTCAGCTTACTGGGTATACATGGAAAATATTACTTACAGTGTAAAATAACTTTTAGAGTTGTAAAAACACGTGGCTGATGTACAGTATTTCTAATTTCTTTTTTTTCAAAATTTGAATACCTTAGTGGGGAAGGCCATCCATCATATCTGAGTCCATTTTTTTTTTTCCCCTACATTTCCTTGCCTTCTGAGACCTGATTTTTATACTGGCCAAACTAGAAAGAAATATTGATGGAAGAAAGAAGAGATACTTCCAGCCTCTATCTCGGAAAGTTTGATTTATTCCTTCGCACTCTACTGGCGTAGATCCTGTGGTAATAAAACAGTGGGAGTTGCAGGAGCATCTTAAAACATCCCCCCTGTTTGTACCGCTGATTTAAGAAAGGATTATTTTCATGTTTTTTCTGACTCAGACACATGTGAGGCATTGGGGGCAGGAGTGTCGGCAGCACTGTGCAACTGGGTATGTGTGATAGGGAAGGGGATGGCAGAGGAAGAAACTGGTAGGCTGAGATAATAAGAAAGAAAAAAGATGGAGAATGGCAATAATCCTTTGTAATCGAGGAGGGGTGTAAACCTTCGTGCCACCTCCATTTCTTGATCTTCTGGGGAAAGAAGGAGGGGAAGAAGATTCTAACAGGGATTTGCACCTGCGTCTTCTATTAAATAGTATTGCAGTCAAGTGGATTTTTCTTCACACAGCTATAAAATTGGGAATGTTATTTAGTGTGTGTGAGAGCAAAGGCATGTATGTATATGTAAGACTGCAAAGTTTGTCAAGTGCTGGTTTACTGTCTCCTGTGAAATCCAGAACTTGTCAGCAAATAGCCTCTTAAAAACATCTGAAGTTTGCTCAGATGCAAGAACTAAAAGATGACAAAGCAGGGAGATACCTTCAGACTGAGATATGTTGACAACTTCAGGAAGGCTGCTTGGGAATCCAAGACAGTACCATCCTGTGGCAGCAGGGGCTTGGTCCTGGCTGTTGTCTTAGCTTGACTTCCTGCTTGTTCTTGAACTTGGAGGTGATCCCTGAATATTCAACCAGCTCTTGGACCCCTTTTCTCTCCAGAGCCATACCCCATTAGATACTCATTGGCAGATCCATGAAGAGGCTAAAGTCTACTCTCCTGAAGTCTAGGGCTGTGGTCCTGTTTTATGTCTTGCTCACTCCTCTTACACTCCCGAACTTATCCCGATCATCCTCCTGACCATCTCATAGTCACTGTACCCCAGCCTTCACATCCATCCTTGTCTGTAAGTATCAGGTCCAGCAGAGCGCTTGTGTTTGACTCATCAGTCACCCGAGTGGGGAAGTTTTTATCAGTGTGTTACAGAAACGTCTTGAGTTTCTTGTGCCTTGCTGTTGTCCTTACAGATACAAGGAGTGTTTCAATTCCCCCACGAAGACCAGAGCCACCAAATGTGAGGCTTCTGCCAGTTGTCTAAAGAGTGCCTTGTCTACATTCCTGATCAGGTGGTGTATGACAGACCCTCATGTTGGTCTGCTCAATAATCCTGACCCGTCAGCTCTTGACTGGCTTGTGACCTGTGCCCAGACAGAATTCCATCCCATGTTAAAAAGGGCAACTCCGCGTCACCATCCTGGCCTGCCCTTCCTAAAGGGCCTGGAGCTTCTCACTCTAGTGATCTATCTTATCATCTTAGCACTCCAGTCATGTGAGCCAGCCCACTATGTCTCTGGGATCCCAGTGAGGTCATCGCCCTGTAACTGCACACAGACTTCCAGTTCCTTGTTTTTCCCCACACTGTTGTTATTCAGAAAGTGAATTCATGCCCGGCATGCAATAAACCAATCTTAACACACTCAGGAGAGATACTGTATTTATTCAGGCCTGGGTGCTTGGTGGACTTTTCCACAAATCAAGCACACAAACAGCAGGTTTCATGCTTCTTTTATAGACAAAAATTAAAGGTGAGTAGTTTTCCATAACGTGCCTATTAGATACTGATTGGTTTGTAATTAACAAGCACTTATAATACGGCTTACCTAATGCTTCTACTGTTACGCATGGTCAGGGGAAGGTGTTATCCTGGGCATAGGTCTTTTTGACCTGTGGTGTGGTTTTTAGTATTATAATGAAGGTAGTTCACTTTCAGGACACTCAAAAGTTGGTTTCATTGCCAAGTGAATGGATGGATTAATCACTTTGTCAGGTTGTCAAATAACTGATTCTTAACCCAATTCTATACGCTCTTTATGATCCCAGCTGAAACCAGGACATCCAGGACATTCTAGTTATTTTGTAAGGTATGGCCTATGATAATAAGAATACAAAGCCTATTCTTTATCAATTTCAGTGTCTCACCTGACCCATGTTATGCTTATCCCCAGGTGTGCAGTAACTGTAGCTGCTAGCATAATCATTAGCCATGGTTGTTAGTAAGTTTTAAGTATCCTGTATTAGTATGTGCGTTACTGTAGAGGCTTTTCAAACGCACTGAAAAAGGACATGAGAGCTTTCTCCATGTGGCTGCTGATCCACGGGCTCTTCTTTACTTGGATTCCTGCACTTCAGGAGACTCGACTCCAGCCCTGTTTTGTTGATTGCCGTGTCCCTTTGGTTCACATCATCCTGGGGCCTTTTGCTTGCCTGCCCCATCTACCGCTCTCTCTCTTAATGTAAGATCTCTCCTGCCCCGTCATTCCCACTTTAAAGCTGCTCTTACTAAGTTGGCCAGGCAGTTGGCAAAGATACTTTTGTTGGATTTATTCAGAGGATCCTGTCTCTTCCACACAGCTGTCAGTCCTCAAAAAGGGTCACATGGTCGTACAAGAACGCTCTGCCGTGGATGCCTGCTGTGCAACCAGTTGTTGGCCCACAGGATACGGCCGGTCTTTCTCATGCCCTTCCCCTTCCTCCGCAGGCTCAAGGAGGAAAATCACTTGGGCCCTCACGCCCTCAACCATCACCCCCGGAGCCGTGTCACATTGGATAATTTCCAGGTCGCCCCTGTCAGTTGCTGAGCTTGCACAGAGTTATTTATGTGGGGTGATGGTTCACTCATCTGGAACTTTTTAAAAAAGTTACAGATTCAGGATGGTGTTGTACCATGAGCTAATATATCTAGCTGTTGAATTTAACACCAGGTAAAATCTGAATGGAAACATTTGTTTTAATTTCTGCCTTTACAGCTGTGTTATCCTACCATGATATTTATCTTAACGTCTTTGCTGATGATAGATGTGTTGCACTAGGCTTTCTAACAATCCTTTTAGACCGTGCTTTTACTGTGTATGTATACTCATAATATGAGTTTTATCTTTTATTTTTTACTTCATGTAAGGGTATTGACTACAAAGATATTTTATTTTTTACTTTTTTAAACTTCCTTTCACAGATAGCAGGTGTTGGCATTTGCGACAGATGCTGATGAAAGACAAGAAACAGAACAGCAAAACTTAGTTCTGGAAAAAAACTTGTGGTAAAACCTGTTTATTTTACATAACTAGTATGGTACATTGCATATATTTTGAAAAGACCAGTGCTAAGTAATGGATGGAAACACTGTCTGCTGACAAAGGACCCAATCCAATTGCCATTAAAGGCAATGGAAAGACTCCAGCAGATTTCTATTAAGATTTCTTTGAGCCTCAGTTGTTGAAGGTTGGGCCTTAAAACTCACTGTTGTTCTAAGGAGGAGGAAAAAAGAAAGAACTGTGTACTGGAAACAACTATTTCTTTCTAATGCAGTCTTTGTAATACAGGACCTAAACTGTAGTAAAAGACATATACAGGTATACCTAAAATATTTCTCATGTTTCCAATGTAAGACTATTTGTGACTTTGTATTGAATTTATTTACAAAATTAACCTCATTCTACTTGGGGAATCATCTGTACTCAGAGAAAACTCAGCAGTGAAAAATGTTTCCATAAATAGTCAGTATCCTGGATTCTTTGTCAAAACCCTGTGGTTTCAATGGTCTTCAGGAGGCCCCTGTAACTGTTTCGTATTTGATCTGTCTCCTGTTACAAGGAATAGAATTTAATTCTCTGTAGTCCTGCAGCAGAATTGCCTGTCTGCTAAATGTACTGCGTAAAATGCTAGATTCAGCATATCTCAGGTATGACAGTAAAACATTGGGAGAGCATCTTCCTTCCAGTCTCTAATCATAGAAATTTTTCGAACTGTAAGTCAGTCTGAATCCTACATCTTGAATTAGGAGAAGACACAGTTTTTGAATAAGAAATTTGGAAGATTCATCAGATATGCTTCAAATTAAATAAGTTTTTAAAATCTAAATTGAGAAGCATAGGTGGAGAAAAATGTATTAAGCCTGGCTTTTTTTTCCCTTTGATTGTTAAGGTGGAACTTGCCACTTCACATATCAGATGTGCTGGTGTATTTACTCATTCATTCTATGTTCTTTAAGCAAAATTAATGATACTGTTCATATAGAAAGTTGAACTTTGATACTTATCTACTTGAGAAATTCTGAATTTCTGTTTAAACAGCTTGGCACCAGTCAAAAGCAATTTTTGCATGTGTAAATTAGTTGAAATTTCTCAGAGGAGCTGAGTAATATTGTTTAAAGATGGAAGGATACAGGCAAGGCCGGATTTGTAAGTAGTTGCTTATGATATCAGTGTATGTAGTTGGAAAAGTAGAGAAGCTACGATACACACAAACATTCCTCAGATTGAATGGTGTGCATTAGTGACTGCAAGCATGAATATTGGCTTGTACGCCTAAAACTTCATCTGTTTTTCCATTTACATGTAGTGGTAGAAGAAGTTATCACCTTTTGCTCTCTAATCTTGCCCTTAATATCTAAGGACATGTACGGAGGCAGATTTAAATGATTCTAATATTCTGTTCTTGGGTTTAATACTTTAAGTATAAAGCATTTTCATTTTGAATGGGATGTGTCTTCTAAAATTTAAATATACTTAAGTGAACTACATATAGCCATCAATTCATGACTATTTCAGAAAGTGGATGCTTTTGCTGCTCTACTCACAGTAAGGAAAGTTACCAACTGCCTTCAAAAGAAGATGATAACGCTCCTTCAAAAAAGAACTTGATTTTGCTTTTCTATCAATGTTAATGATATTCCTGTACCTTGATGAGTTCTGAGTCTTCTCTTAAGTTTTGTCTTTAAGATGCAGCTGTCAACTGATCTCTGGAGCATGTTTTTTCATTTGCAGGTGGATTGGGTTTTAAACATCGGAGAGCAAGCACTGGATAATGCGTTGTCTCCTTTAATGAGGCAGTTTATTCTGGTTTTGTGTTTGGTGGGAGAAACTTCTTTTGCCTTAAGGATAATGGGCAAATTCGATTCATGAAAAAACTTGATTACAGTTCAAGTTGCTTCATTCCTTATTGTTCAGGTTTGTAAAAGGAAAACTCAACATTACTTTTGCAGCTAAGATTTTTTTTTTTTTCAGTGAATAAATATATTTTTCTGAATAAGCTGTTGATGTGTACAAAATCTGGAATTGGAGCTCTCTTTTTGGATGAATCGGGTTTATTTTAAGATGTTACTTAGTGTGAAGTGTCAACATTTTTAGAATCTAAATAGATATTTTCTTATCACCAGGTTGCGGTACTTCTCTAGTGTAGATGCATTTTCCCAGGCTACCAAAACAACAAACATGTAAGAATGAGAGATTTTGGAAGAGTAAACTAGTGTTTGAGGAACTTCTGTCATTTACTGATAGGTAAAAAAATCAAATAAAGTTAGGAGATGAAACTAATTTCTTATATTGTGTGGAAGCAACTTGGTTGGATTCCACTATAGAACTACAGATTCTTAATGTCTATTCTATATTAATGTTTCAAAATCTATCTGATATATTTTTGATCCTGTGTTTTATTTTAGACTTAAAATATGATTTTAGACTTTATGATCTTAATGATCTTCTTATTTTATAATTCTGATTTAAATTATACTATAAATAAGCTCTGTTAATGCACACATTTTAATTAGTATTCATAAATCAATGAATTAATGAAGAGTATAAGTAGCTGATATTTAACCAGTGTATATTTTGTCATATCTATCCTGGCATGCCAACATGGCAGTTATGAGTCTTTGTTCATCATGTTTTGAATTACCAAACATGGCTGGCTAGAACCTTGGAAATTTGTGGCATGTGTTGTGTAGTATGCAGCTGAAATTTGTATCCACAATTAATCACATACGTCCTTGGTTATTGTCAATGTAACTTTCATAACTTTTGACACTTGAATATATATTAAATTCATTTATAACAAGTAATGGCTTAAAAGGAAAAGAAAAAGTAGTGTAATGACATAAGCCTCAAAGAAAAATACTGGCTTTTGAAAATCTTTCATCCTAAAACTATTTTTATATCTTTAACAGTGAAAGAAGGAACAATAAACACTCTCATTGGAAGCCATAGTAAAATGTTGAATGTTTATCAAGTTGTTACCCTGAAATGGGCCACTCAACTTCCCCACATTCCTGTATCAGTAAAAGTAGCCACTTTACAGCAAGTAACTTGTTGAAGTTTACTTTTTTCAGGTTAATTTCCAGTTGTGAAATTTGATTTTAGATCCTAACAGTTCTGAGGTATGTAACAAATACAGTGACTTGTAAAAGGAAAATTCAAGGTGTTTTTTCTTTGCTTTGTAAAATATTTGTTTCAGTAATGGACATACTGTTAATTTGAGAACAATATTAGAATTGCTGTACTGTGCTTGCTGTACTGTGCTTTAATGTTTTTCTCGGGTGAAGGTAGAACCTGGGGTACCATGCCCCCAGTGGAGTAGTGTCTTCTTTAGAAGAACAAAAAGTGAAGCTTTGCAGTATGGCAAGAGCCTTCTCTGAGACAGGGTAATAGGAAATCTCACTGAAAATCTGTTCTTCATGAAGCATTTAAGAGCATGTGAATTCCAGAGATGATTTGTTGGAACAGACTATTAAACTCCAATGTTAAACTGTGGAAATTAAGGAACTGTTTGGATTGCTCAGCATTGCACCGCAACGGACCAAACCTGTTTTTTAATACGCATAAGACAGGTCAGGGAAAAACTGGTTGGGCAGGGGATCAAGTGTGACATATTGATAACGTGTGCTGAATCTGTCACTGGAACAAGCAAGCTACAGAAAAGTCAGAACGGGTTTACAGTCCAGTTTATGCCTGTACTGCGCGCCACTGGAGCTGTGGTGGGTGCTGGCTGCCCAGTGCCTGTGGCCGTACGGGCGGCAGTAGAAGTGTCCTGGTCATATGGATTACTTGTGATCCCAGCAGGCTTGTGGCTGCTGTGCCAGCATACACTGGATTGTTGAATATTTGATCAGAAGTTGTGCATTTTATTTCGTAACAAAGGAAAATGCAACATCTGACTAACTGGCTTTACTGACTTGTGCAGAGTAATCTAAGGGGTGTTTGTGTTTTGTTTGGTACGAATGGTTGCCTAATGATTTTTAAATAATTCATAATATATATATATATATATTTTTTTTTTTTAGATTTTGTAGAGTATCTTGCTGGCTTTCATCCAACAAGTCTTACAATTAAAATATAATGAGTGGTCTCAGTGGGCCAGTTAGTATAAACCAAAAGTTAATTATACGTGATATGACAGTACAGCTTTTGAAGTTTGGAAAAAAACATTTGTGTCAGAAAAAATTTGAAAAAGGCATTGATTTTTTACAACAGAAGATTGTACTAACATTTGTATGTACTTTTATTTGTTTGGAAACTCATGTTATTGAACCTTCACTTTAAAGAAAGCCTCTAAGAAGTTTATGCAGATGCTGCCTCTTCTGCCTGTGTGAACTTTAACACTCTAATTTGATCTTAGTGAGAATTTTGAGAGCCAGACCATTCTGCTTATTAGTTTCAGAATTCTCACCGACCTACTAATGCTAGGGTTTGGTTTGGAGTATTATTCCATAGAGGGTGGAGAGACAGCAGTCGAGTTACGCAAACCTCTTCATACAGGTACTGATCAATGAAGGGACGTCTGTGTGTCTGGAGCCAAGGCCTGAGAGGTGGGGAGAAGTCCAGGGCATACGTGTTTCAGAGCTATACTTCTGTCTTTCTACTTAAAAATATGGATTGTTCTTGTGGTATTCTTTCTGACATTAAAGATGAGCTAAACAGCAGAACCTGTAGTAAAGCTTATAGAGGTAGTAATTTGGCTTAAATAAAACATGGTTTGTTTTTTTTTAATAATTTGAAAGGCAATTCTTTGCGAGTCAATGTGATAATGGTTTTCTAATACTCCACTCAGGAGAGGCCTCAGTCTCAGTTGGGGCCTGTGGGCACTGCTGTAACATAAATAACATGAAGTACTTTAATAAGCATGGAGTTGTTAATCCAAGACTGCTGAGAGATTGCAGTGCTTTAAATATGACGTATGTCGATTAATTACTTTCACATCCTTTCCACTTCTATTGCAATAATATGTACAAAATAAATGGAGCATTCTCACACTTTAAAGTCAGTATTTCATGATGTCCCTAACTTTGTTTCTGTGTGCTTTCAGCTGCCCATCAAAAAATGAAGTCTGATGGTATCTATATGGCAAAAAAATACGGCTTTCCTGTGAATTGTGTCAGCAGGAACAGTTCTAACAGTAAATCAGCCTTCTCTCGGGGTTTAGGGGATGTGTTGTAGGAATGGTGTTTCTTCCGTCTATTTAATCTACTGGGGACTCTTACTGCTTTAGGCACCAGCTCATCAGTGAACTTCATGTTTAAATGAAGGATATTTCCACCTTCAGCCACATTGGAATTTGATTAGAAATATCCAAAAGAGAAAACTTTCGAGACACCTGTAGTGCTTGTCTGTAGGTAACTGGATGCTTTGCGTTTGTGGTACCTCTTGCTTTTAGGAATTACATCTGGGAATTAGAATGTGGGGACCAACTTTCTTTGTGAGCATTTACATGTACTAATATCTGTGAGCAGAAAGACTGTTCTTCATGGAAGAAGCACTCTTGAAGCAAATAACCCACAAAATGACGTGTATGCCTTGTAAAATGTAAAGTTCATTTTATTACAAGGGGTTGACAGGTATGGACAAGTTGGTGAAAGTTACTAGAATGTTTGCTTTCAGTTTCATTTATTTGACAGATAAATACCATTTTACTTGGTAATGGAACAGTATGTTTTCTGAAAAGGAAATATAAAGCAGTCTGGAAAGGGTTTTTTTTATGCAAAAGTAATTTATCACCTTTAAAGAATAAGAACTTCTGAGTTTCTTAAAATATTAGTTATCCATAACCCAACTTTGTAGCTTGAGTTCAGCTAGTAAATAGATTTTCATTATTTGAGATAGGGGAAAAATAAATTTATTTTTTAAACAAAAGTAGCTGTTGAAAAGCTGGGAAATAAAAGTAGATTTTATATGTTCAGGATGGCAAGCAGGGCTACTCAGTAAGCTTTATCCACACTTCAGGTCTTTATGAACTTCAATTCTATCTCAGTTTATACTGAGGAATGATCCCATAAAAATATCACAGGGTTCCAAGTCTTCACCACTGATTCTGTTTTGCAATCAAAAAGTGCTTTTTTTGTTTTGTTTTATTTTCCTGCAAATTGCTAGCACTACAACTGACTGTGGTATTTGAAATTTATTTATGTAATTTTTTCCTTACTGCTTCTCCAAGTATGATCACTGCAGGCTTGACTGTAGGGATCATGCCTGAACTCCTAACGTCAGTGTTGTGAACCACCAGCCCATTAAGACTGTGTCACATAGTAATGTATTTATGAGCCATCTCTTAAAGCCAGCAGCCACCCACAGGCTGTCAGTGTTTGTGTTTTGACTTCTGCTGTTCCATATTTCATGATGTATTTTACTGAATTAGAGACCAAGTAATAAATTCAAAGTCGTGTTGCGTAGGCTGAGATGCAGGGAATACTGCTGCTTACTGAATCACTTCAGGGTTGCTGACTTATGATGCTACAGTAGTGTCCAATTTTCTTAGTACTTTGTTTTACAAGTAATTGAGTAGGTCTAAAATTTCTAATGTTCTTGTATAAGTCCTTCTTTCCCTTTGCAGAAGCAGAGACTGTTTAATTAATGAAGGTACTGAAAATCAATTTTCCGTGTAATCATATTAATTAGTGTTTGAATATTTGTATTGTCTCGTGGTGCTGATAGCCATAGCTACTGCACTTTCCTGTCTCTTGGAAAATACCACTTGTGTTACAGTTACACAGGTGCATTACAGGAGAGTATTTTACAGTATTTTCAAATCCCTACGAGTTAGTTTTGGAACAGTGACTTCTAATTTACTGAAGCAATATTCTCTCACTATGTGATGAGTTATCATATTACTCCTAGCTGCCTCTTTCCATTTTCTTCCATCTTTTGAGACAAAAGCATGTGTAACATGCATAACAGATGAGTAGTGTAAAAAGACATGTCCAGTGTTGTTTAGTTACCTATTCATTTCCAGCCTGTTTTGCTTGAAGGTAGTGATTTCTTGCTACCTGATTTTGACTTTTCTGGTTTGCCATATACTACTACAGGCATGTGGCATTCATTCTTTATAACCAGAGATGACCACTTAAGGATAGTTAGAGATCAAAGTGGGAAGGAGTTTTGGCTTGGTAGTCTGATGTGACACCTTGTATTATTGTTGGCCTTGGCTATTTGAGGACCATATGAGCAACAGTGAACGTCTGCAGAAAAAAATCCTGATGCTTTAACCCTAGATTCAAAAGAATATTTGAGGAAGGGTTGGGTGGTTTGTATGGCTTACTAGTGTGCTGTGCATTCCAGTGCTCTGTTCCTGTGCAGTCTCTCCCTGTTGTTAGTCTGCAGCTTGACTGCAAGGCTGCATTGCTCTGGTGACTCTGACCAGTAGAGATTGTCCCCACGCCACCTCCAGTGCACTTGAAAAGCCAAGTGATATGTGCCGCTGCACTTCAGGATTACTAATCCGTTTGCATGTTGAAGGGGAACACAGTACTGAAAGAGATATTTGTGTTTATTGCACTTTAAAACAATTCCATCTTTACCCCAACACCAAACAATTAAGTGTTTTATAGTTATTGGAGTGTACATCCATGGAGAGAATCACTTTTTTGCCTTCTAGAAAAATGTTTAATAGAAGAATCCTTTGGATTTTCTGTTTTGTTAGTATTTCATAATATTAGAATGACTGGTAAGAAATGTGTGGTTTGTATACTTATTTCTCTAATGCAGTAAAGTTCCTGAAGACTGTTGTTCACTGGCTTCTTGGAACCAGGACTTGTCTTCTGTATTTGAGTAATAGCTTGAGCCTGATGTAGTTAACATGCTTGTAACTTCATGACACTTTATCTGAATAAATTTGCATATAAAGTCTCTGATTCAGCAACCTGTCACCATAAAGAAGAGCACATAAGGTAGTGTTTAAATTCTTTGTTTTGACACAGGATTAATTCCCGGGTTTGAACTCATGCAGCTCAACAGACCGATCAGTTTAATTTAAATGAGGTATGTGAATTTAAAGATTAGAGTTCAGAATTTTGGTGTGTAGCCATTCGTTGAAAATGTGCTTCATGAAGTTTTAGCTTCCAGTATTTTTTTTAAAGACAATTAAAATCTGCAATCAATTTGCAAGTGAGAAAATATTGGCCTCGTCCAGGTATGAACTTGAAATTAGAAGTTGTTTTCTGGCACAGAATCACAGTACATTGGGTGGTTAGATGAACGTACTGTGTGTAGCTGTGCTCTCCAACCAGTAAAAAAGCAACAGGAACTGAATTGAACTGGAAAAAAAATGAAAAAAATACTGTATTTGAATTAAGCATATAAGGTGTAAAAGTGCAGTCACATATAGGGTAATAGTGGGTGGAGACAAAGTAAACGCCTCTCATTGAATTTTTTAGCTATCCAGATGCTTGAAAATACTTTGTTCTTCATTCCAGCCTATCTGTTATTCCTTATTATAATTGACATCACCACAGCTACCACAACTGTTAAAGAATCACCATATAAAAATGGCAAATCTTACATATAAAACCATCAAAACTTAGCACTTGCTACATAATTTTATGGAAAGAAAACTGCAGGAATCAAACTTTATCGTTTGAAAGATTTTTCCTTTTTCTGTACAGTGGTACTGTAATAGAAGCAATGCCAGTTATGACAGTTATATTTTTATCTGAGAAGTTAATGCAGAGAATTCTAGAATATATCTACTTAAACTTAATTGCATTTTAAAGACATGTTCTTAAGAAAAAGAAAAATACTGCATTTGGTTTTATCACTAAATTGCCACTGGGTTGTCAAGAGATGGCAGTACAAAGTATTAGCCTGTGTTCATTTCCCGGTGAAAAATCAAAGGGCTTGTACCTACAAATGCCCGTTTTCCACTTGGCCAGCTAGCTGGCAAGTGCGAGCACCGCTGCATGCCGGCTGTGCACAGATGTCCGTGGGCTTTGCCATCTGCAGGCCATGGGATGATGCTTTCTCCTCGCGTGGAACAGCAGTTGGAGCAGGCGGAGGACAGGCAGAGAGCACCTCTGATACCCTTAAACGAAGTTTTAAAAAATTTCCTTCAACCACTGTCCTTTGATCTTTCTCTGACTTGTGGTTCAATCCAAGGAATGTTGTTTAACTTTCTTCATGTGCCATTTCTGCAGGCCTGTTTGAACTTAAGGAATTGGGGGTTTCTTATGACTTCAAAGCCAGGTTTAATGGCTGTCAAGAGCAGCACAGCTGTGGCACTCCAGGTACAAGACATCCTGTCTCAGAGATTGTCAGGGAATAATAAAAGCAGACATGGTAGAGACATGTTGCAAGTCACCTGTGCTGTAAATGAATGTGCTGCTGCTCTCAGCATTGACTTCTCTGCATTGTACTCAGAATGACTCTCTGAATTGAAATGCTCTCATATCTGAAGGGAGGGGATGGGGAGGAAAAAAAAAGGTTCCCTGAAGATAAAAAGTGTAATAGTCTATCTTATTTTCCACTTTCCACATCAATAATGAAAAGTTATCCTCTAGGGACAGCCAGCAACATGCTCAACAATGCCTCTTATGCAGCAGCAGCACAAATATCCCTGGATGTGGAAGCTGTGATGCAAAGCGCCAGGCAGGTCAGAGCTGGGGCAAGGAGGGGCAGCGGGGGCAAGGCAGAACCTGCTTCCAGCCTGAGGCGTCTCAGTTCCCAGCTGAGAGGTGTTACCACTGAGCTCATGCCTTGGAGTCATGTCTACAAAAGCAAATGGAGGCAGAGTGGCTCTGATAGGATACCCTCACCCCTTACCCCCGCCCCCACCCCCCCCCAAAAAAAAAAAAAAAAAAAAAAGAAACGCCCGAAAACCGGGAAAAGAAAAGAAAATGTCATAAAAATCCAGGCAGAAGCTGTCAAACAGCAGACCATTTCTTTTTAAGCCCCAAATAAAGAATATATAAATAAGGCCTCCTGCTGCTTGCTGATACTAGAGTTCACCAGGGGCTCAGATACCTCAAGGAAATGGGCTTTGTTCGCTTGATTTCTTCCTGTGACTACTCCTTTTTTCCCTCCCTTTTACTCCAGCTTCTCCCCAGCTCTCACTCTGCAGTGACATTATACCCTTCAGAAAAAAATTACCTCCCTCCATCTGGACAAGCACTGACTCAGCTATTGCTCAAGTTTCTCCTAAACAACTGTTTAGGAGACAATATCTTCAAATTGGCTTTTAGACTGGGAGCATGAGATGTCAGGGAGCAGGACAAAGATGTGACAGGCTGTGCCGAGGTCACGCAGGGACTCTGTTACCTCTAAGGTGAAGATCAATTCACAGGGCCACTAAGTCCACCCTGACAGCAGATGACCCCTCTAGCCATCTTCAAGCCTTATTTCCTCTCGTTGTATCATAATTATGATCGAGTTGATCATCTTCAAAATTATTTCTGCCAGAAAGGGCGATACTCACCTGATCAGTGTTGGCGTCCAGACCAGGGAACAGCAGCACCATGCTCTTGGCCTCAGCAAGGCGTGTCCCACTATTTTATGCAAGACTCTAACTTTGGGATTCACAGTCTTCCCCACAGCCTGCCCTGTGGTCTCCTTTTTGTGCCCCAGTTGATGTTTTTCAGCTCTATGAATCTCAGAAGCACAGTGACACACTATTAGTAGCCTTGTGCTACTGCTGAATGCCAGTAAGTTGGCCAGCAAAAGCAGGGAATCATTCTGGGCAGCTTAATCTTTGACTGCTTAAATTAAGATCTTTTACAAGGGCTTTATTTTCAGGGAAAGAGCGATCAGCTTGTCCTGAAAATGAGATTCTTTTGAAGTGTTTCATCTGCATTATCCACTTTCGAAAGTTTGATGCGATGAAGTCTTATTTGAGTATGAGGTTTGGTGTAAATTCTGGGCAGGCTTCTCAGGGAATGGATCTTCAAGTTACCCCACAGTCAGTTACTGACAGTGACCCACCTCTTCTGCCTTCTGTAAGCAAATAAAAGCTGAATTTGTTTTTACATTCTCATCCCTCTATTTTTCTGTGCAATTAAGTGCTGCTTTTTAAATGGCTGCATCTAGTGCCTCGGTGTAAAATATATCATTCTAAAGCAGAAATGATGGTTTTGCACATATCCCTCAGAGTCACCAACTAGCCAAAGCTGCCACACCTGTTGAGCCAATATGGCACTTGCTTGGGACTTGTTAACCATAAAAGCACTTGCGTCCTACTCTATCAAGGTGAGAGGGAAAGTTGTTACCTTCATGTTCAATAAGGAAGTAACAAAAACAATAATAACTATCTTGGTGAATAAAACTAATGGACACCCCACAAACAGCCTATCAGGACATGCCAGCCAGGTGGAAAAGGCAAGTAACAAGCATCTTTCCATATTCCAATTTGTTCTTTCATTTTCCTCAGTTTAATAAGGCAGAGAAAGTGCTTTGTGTGTGGAATGGAAAAGAGAAATCAGGCAGCAAAGGTGCATTTCCCAGTGTGCACCACTAACAGGTCTGTGATGGATGGAGCTCCTCCCGTGTGCCAGCAGGCACGATAGTAACTGTCACCAATCACAAGTAAAACCCAAGTAATTAATAGTGGGGGTACCACGGTCTTTCACTCTCATGCAGTTGGCTTCCGTTTAAATAATGAGCATCTTAATTTCTTGCTTGACTTGGGCTGGGCTTGACTGTACTTAGGATAATTCTAGCGCAGAGCTGAAGGACCTCCTTGGGCAGAGCTGACCCACAGGGACACTGATTCCTCAGGCGGAACGCTGGGGACCACTCCTAAGAGGTCACTGTTGCCGCAGCCAGGACCCTCACTGCATCATGGATCCATCAATTATCTCTGTCCTTTTCTTTTTTTTCTTTTCTTTCTCCTGAATTAAATAAAAGCTGCAGCAACAAGTTCAAAATGTTGGTATTATTTATTATACCTAGGCGGGGGGTAGAGCTTCTTTTATTGCATTATAAAAAACACACAGCAGATTTGACACAAATCCCTGGCACTCCAAAAGCTGCATCAGGAGCACAGTCCTCCAAAAGCCCGCTCCAGGGGAGGACACGCTGCAAGAAAACAGAAGGTAGATCTGGAGGCGGAGGGAGAAGGGGAGGCAGGAATGAGCCAAGCGCTCTGCCCTGCCAGTCCCGTCGTGCTGCTGAGAGATCCCCACGCCGCAGCCCACGGTGGGGCTTGCCCAGCGTGTTTCTGCACTGCGGGGAGCCCGGCCAGGGTGCTGAGTGTCCAGCCCTGAGCCCCGCGCAGCGTGATGGGGCATAAAGAGCTGTCCCTGGTGCAGAGATGGGAAAGCTGCAATAGAGCAGCCTGCAGTGAGGAGAATTGCAGGAGAGCAGAGAAAGCAGGAGCGTAGCGCTGCCCCGCTCCAGCACCGAATCCCGCTGCCCGCCGGCTGTGTCGAGAACTAGAAGTCTGTCGCTTCAGCCCAAGGGAGCATCGTCAACTGACCTCAGTGGGAGCATTTATACACTTGGATGGCCAGCCGCACTTTATGGCAGCTCTTTGTGCAAGAGATGTCCTTGTGCATTTACTGCTCTGGGAGACTAGACTGGAGTTATCAGCGGGTGAGGAAACCCTGCCACGCGCAGGAGCACCCAGGACAGAAAGAACAGAACAGGAGAAAAGACAGAGCTGGCAGACAGGCGTGACTTTGGTGATAAGGGCAGATTCAACAAATTCAACACTCTCCAGCGAGACAAGACGATCTGGGCCAGATCCTTAACGGGTGTAATCCCCGTGAGTACTGCTGCATTCACACCCCCACCGCTGCTATCTGTGGGGAAGCAAAAATAAGTAATTCAGTAGTTACTGTGCAGGACCGAACACGATTCTTAATGCAGCAGAGATATCTACAACCTCTGATTTTCCATATAATTTTCTGAATTTGGCCCTTGTTTCTTGCTATGGGCTGTACAACTGTGGTTGACAGCTCTTGATAGCAGGTTTTTAATGTCCCCATCAGTGTCTTGGGCTGCACCAGCAGTAAGTGTCTCACCCACCTGCAGTGCTGCAGGAGATGACCTGAATACAGCACTGTGCTAACTCACAGCGACCCGAGAAACATCCCCCACACAACCCGGGCTGCCTTTCAAAACAAGGGGTAAATACCTTATTTACAAGTACAAAGGAGAGGAAGGAAAAAACTCAGCTGGAGAGAGCCAGCTACAGGATAAGAGAAGGTATAGGTCCACTCTACCGATTCCTGTAAGGAAACAATTAAAAAAAAAAAAAAAAGTTATAATTAGTCTTCCTTCCTGAAAGCAGACTGACACATATCCTCAGAGGAAGAAAATTCATAGTGAGCCATTCTGAAGAGAAAGAAGTTAGATTCAGAAATCGTGGTGGAAATCCTGCTGAGTTTAGGAGAAGAGAAGGCAAATACTTATTTACCTAAAACTTCTATCTGTTGTAGCTACTGGATTGCACCTCGGTAAGCTCAGGGTGAGTGCTGAGAAGATGCTGCACTTATACAGAGGGCTGAGTAGGCATTGCTTATTCGCTTGGCGAACCCGATTTACACAGCAGAGTTGGACTCACCCTGTGCCCTTACCTGCCTTGGTGCTGCAGCGTCAGAGCAGATTCTCTGCAGACCACTCTGCTCCCAAACGCCACCCGAACTGCGGACAGCGGGGTCCGTCCTGCCAGCACCGACAAAAGAGGCAAAGAGCAAATCACTGATTTCGGATGGAGAGAGGCCTCTCTCTTTGCTTACCATGACATGAGTTTGACAGCAGTTATAGTCAAGCACGTGCAATTTAGGTATAAAAAATTAAACGCAATGGACGTTCTGCATGACTGTGCTTCAGGTCTTACAGCCTCCAGGGCAAAGTCAGCCACGGAGCCTCCGCCTCGGGATGAGATCTCCGCTGAGCGTCAGCACCTGGGTCTCACAAAAGCCCTTGTGCTACCTGAGCTCTTACTTCTCACTAGAGCTCTTTGCAGAGCCACGGGCCCTCTTTTTCAACAAAACCAACTCGTTTGCTCTTCCGCTTGCAAGTCCCTTCCTGCAGGTGACACTTGGAACATCCTCCATCTCTCCAGCATCAGCAGCCTGCTGTGGGGCACTCCTTTCAGCCTGGGGAAGGGTCTATGACCAGGCAGAAAATGTGGATCCCATTTCCTTTGTGTGGTGGGGAGAGAGAGGTGGGTGAGGGAAGCGTGACTGGTGCCCAGGGAAAAGCTGGTGGGAAGACAGCAGCTTTCACACTAGCGCCCAGGGGGTTTATTTGCCTCTGTTTAAATCCAGTGTGTAATTAACTGATCTCTGATAACATTTGCCTTGTCAGGATGGAATTCAGATCTTATCTTGTCTAACAGCAGTGTTTATGGTGTTAATGCTGGGAAAGAAAGGGGGAAGCCCTAATTGTGGAAACCCTATTTAATTTGAGGATTCTATTATCTTGTCACACGGGCTGAGCTTTCACTAATAGATTCTGACTCTGGGAGAATTATATACTCAAATAGATGGGATTTTAACAGACAAGATCCCATTGGTATTTATGTGAAAGTACAGTAAGCTGCATTGAACGTTTAGAAATGTGGCTTTGCTTAGGAAAACTAAAGCTGAGGGTGCCAAAGGATCCTACCAAGAGCTGCATCCTTTCAGGGTGGCCCAGGACAGGACCAGAGGGTCATCAAAGCAGAGAGTGGTCCAGGGAGTTTTGATGGGTCAGAGGGAGCCTTTGCCCCCATGAGTCAGTGAGCACAGGACTTACTGCCACAGACCAGAGAGCAATGAGCTTTAAATGGAGGGCACATAAACCCTCATATAAAGTTTCCAAGACATCGGCTGTGACTTGGTCATTCTGGTTTAATATTGGATTCTTTTTTTCAGTTTTTAAACATTGTTTGCCATTGTCATGTGTTCTCATAGAAACCCTCTCCTCTGATGTGCAAAGGGAATTTTGCCACCCTAAAATGAGGACAAAATAATGAAAACGTGCCATGCCAGAGGAGAATGAGGGAGGAAGAACAAAGCCCACTGCCAACCCTGTCCCGTTAGTGGACAGCAGAGTGTCTGCTCCCAGCAGAGGATGGCAGGGGCAATGATGGGTGCAGAGCAGGGCCACCCACTGCCACCCCCCCTGGGCTGGAGAGATGTCACACAGAGGAGAGGGACTGTGGGGAGGCGCTTGCAACCACCATGGATGTGTGAATCCCATCTACCACCTGCGCGCCCACCCCCAGGCTCCGCTGCTTCCACATCCCCGCGGCACATTAGCACAGCATGAGGTGGCTGCATGGAGGGGCAACAGTCGCCACCGCCAGACTCAGCATCACCTCCCTCTTTGACCAGAGCAGGTGCGATGGATCGCTGATGTGGATCTAGCTTGGGTTCACCGGGAAAGTTATTTGCCTAGAAGAACAAATGCCAAATGCCCACAGAGTATCTACAGTACCCTTCATAACCATGTTAGCTAATGGATGATAAATTATTTCTATTTATGACAAAATCATAAACTCTGGACTACAGAAACCCACTGCATCTTCATTAAGACTATTGATTACCTTGCAGCTTGCTAACTGTTCTTAGGAATAGTTAGCCTGACTCCAGCACAAAAGTTCCAGCCTGACTCCAGCACAAATCTTGCAGAAACAGATTCTTTGTGCATGTTGTATGTGCATGCGCATGTGCAAGGCTTTGAAAGACCCTGCTTGCACTTGAAAAATATTTGCCTGGAAACTGAACTAGTGATAAAGCTGCCTGTGCTTGCTATCAGCCAGGAGCATGAAGCAGATGTCTGCTCCATAGCACTGAAATACTCGGGTCCAATAGCACAATCCAGCCATGCTGCATTTACCCAACATTTTTATCTTCCTTGCTGTTTTACCCCCTCCTCTGTGTAAAACAAGAGGAACACTAAAAAAAAAAGTAAAATAAATGTATAAAAAAAAAGTAAAATAAATGTACAAATAGCCTTGGTAGTAGATATTGGAAGGGTTTTATCATTATTATTTATTTATAGCTGAATAATTCTTATTGGTGATGCCAGCTGTCAGCAAGACCAGTGTGACACCCCATTAACACCCGATTCCCTGGGAATGCTGCGCAGATGAATTCTGTTTTGGTGTGGCACCCATTTGGTCTGGCTCAGGTCCCTGAGGTCCTGGCTATCCTGCTCCCTCAGGAGCGCTCCAGAGCAGGGGTGCCGAGGGACCAGCCCTCCTCCCCTTCCCTCTCTCCCTGCCTCCCATATTTTCCTCCAAGAAGGGAGAAGCCCCGGTTGAAATCTCCCTGCTCTTGGACAGCAAGCAGAGCCGTGGGAGCATGTTCTGGGGGGTTTTGGGCTGTGGTATCTCTGAGTAAGGGCTTTGTAGAAGCAACAGAGGATGGGAGGGTCTGGCTGGAGCCCAGCTCTAAAGCTGCACTCGGCTGAATTTCAGCCAGGGCTTCCCACCAAATCTGTGTCCTTGTAATTGAGTTTTGGGCATTTTTCCAGACCAAAGGGATTCTGAGGATCAGGAGTGCTAGAGAAAAGCGGAGGACAGATGCCTCCGCAGCACTCAGTGCCTCTCATAAGTCCTCCTCCACATTTCTGAGCTCTGTGCTAAGCAACTGTAAGACATTTCTCCCCTCAGCACCTGTGCAGAGAGGGAGAGCATATTCTGCATGTGGCATGGAGGGTTTTTTCAGACCAGCCCCTCTGCAAGGCTGTCTGTTGCTGTCTTACAGAGCGATATAACAGAGGCCCTAGTAGGGTCAGCCCAGTGTCCGAGGACAGACCGTGAAGGGAAGCAGCAGATGGGAAAAAAAAGGACATTTTTTAATTAAATACCTGTGTTTCTGAAACATTTACATGAGGCCAGTTTGATGTTTTTCATTGCCTTCATGAAAGTGCTGTAAAACCTCAGGTCTGTCTGGGCATCACGTCACATGCTCCGTCTCAGCAGAAACCCAACCGTCTGCTCACAGCCCAGACGTCACAGCTGCTCCCAAGTGGCCTGGAGCACTGGAGGAGTCTGGGATCGGGGAACATGAAGCTACAAGGCTGTAAGGGGCAGGGGTTCACACCCCGAATACTGGGATCAGCACCATGGGCTCTTCAACTTGTGCAGCCTGAAGGGGCACAAGTCCATGGGGCCTGACGAGATGCATCCTCAGGTCCTGAAGGAACCGGGGGATGAAGTGGCTCAGCCACTATCCATCATATTTGAGAAGTCATGGAAGTCCAGTGAAATTCCTGTTGACTGGAAAAAGGGAAACATTTTTAAATTTTTAAATCCCTTTTTAAAAATCCCCCATTTTTAAAAAGGGAAATGAAGAAGACCTGGGGAACTACAGGCCAGTCAGTCTCACTTATGTGCCTGGCAAGATCTTGGAGTGGATCCTCCTGGGAAATATGCTAAGGGCACATGGAAAATAAGGAGGTGATTGGTGGCAGCCAACATGGCTTCACTAAGGGCAAATAATGCCTGACAAATTTGGTGGCCTTCTACGATGGGGTTACAGTGTTGGTGGACAAGGGAAGAGCAACTGACGTCATCTACCTGAACTTGTGCAGTATTTGACACTCTCACACGACATCCTTGTCTCTAAACTGGAGAGACATGGGTTTGGCAGATGGACCACTCGGTGGATGAGGAATTGGCTGGATGGTCGCACTCAAAGAGTTGTGGTCAATGTCTTGGTGTCCAAGTGGAGAGCAGTGACGAGTGCCGTTCCTCAGGGGTCAGGGTTGGGACTGGCAGTGTTTAACAGCTTTGTCAGTGACATGGACAGCGGGATCGAGGCACCCTCAGCAAGTTCACCAACGACACTGAGCTGTGTGGCGTGGTCAGCACACTGGAGGGCAGGGATGTCATCCAGAGGGACCTGGGCAGGCTGGAGAGGTGGGAAGTGTCAACCTCATGAACTTCAACAAGGCTAAGGTCAAGCTCTTGCCCATGGGTGAGGGCAGTCCCAAGCACAAACACAGGCTGGGTGATGAGCGGGTTGAGAGCAGCCCCAAGGAGAAGGACTTGGGGGTGTTGGTGTGTGGAAAACTGACTGTGAGCCACCACCGTGCACTCACAGCCCAGAAAGCCAAGGGTGTGCTGGGCTGCACCCAGAGCAGGGTGGGCAGCAGGGCGAGGGGGGGGACTCTCCACCTCTGCTCCGCTCTCATCAGACCCCCCTGCAGGGCTGGGTCCAGCTCTGGGGGCACCAACAGCAGAAGGACACGGACCTGCTCGAGCGGGGCCAGAGGAGGCCACGGAGATACTGGGGGGGATGGAGCCCCCCTGTGAGGACAGGCTGAGAGAGTTGGGGGGTTCAGCTGGAGAAGAAAAGGTTCTAGGGAGACCTTAGAGTGGCCTCCCAGGGCATAAATGGGGTATAGGAAAGGGGGGACTTTTGATCGGGGGGGTAGGGATAGGACGAGGGGTAACGGTTTCAAACTGAAGAGGGGAGATTTCAATTAGAAACAAGGAAGGAATTCTCCCCTGTGAGGGGGGTGAGGCCCTGGCACAGGCTGCCCAGAGCAGCTGTGGCTGCCCCCTCCCTGGAAGGGTTCAAGGCCAGGCTGGACGGGGCTTTGGGCAACCTGGGCTGGTGGAAGGTGGCCCTGCCCGGGGCAGGGGGGTGGGACTAGATGGTCTTTAAGGTCCCTTCCAACCCAAACCTGTCTGTGATTCCATGATAGCTGACAGGGAGATGTGGCTCTGACTGCAGGGAACTATGTCCAACTCTTCCCCATGCTATGCCCGGGGGGACGTTGAGCTCGGCAAGTCACACCGTCATTGCAGGTTCCCCATTTGTCACGCCATCTCATCCCCCACTTAAGCAAAGAGATAACTGTGCCCATCTTGCCTGGGTAACGGCAGAGGTGAAGCTGTCCACAGAGGTGCTCCTCTGGAGACCCCAGAGGTGACATGTGTGACATTGCCTTCAGCAGTGGGGACATCAGCACTGCCGGAACGCGCTGCAGGGTGACTGCTGCTTTCACCTCCCCGTTACTTGTGTCAGTGGGGAGGGAGATACGAGAGGGTGACACGAGAGGGTGGCACACAGATGCGAGTGGCAAAGAGCGATTCCATTATGCAGAACAAGTCCCATGTGCTGTGTTGCTCCCACAAGTAATAACTTTCCCCTCCTACCACGATCCCTTTTGGGGATGATGGGGAATGCATCTCTGAGAGTCACTGCAGGACGAGCCGGGACAGAGGGACGATGCAGTCCCCACCAGGAACAGAAGAAGGGGGAAGCTCTCAGGACAGGCTCTGCAGGGGTTACAGACCTTGTTTTGATTTTTTTCCCTTCTCTGAGTCTGTTTAGAAATGACAGCTAATGGAACACAGCTCTGGGGCCTTTCTTTAATAAGCAGTTTGGACTGGTTTTTTCCTTGGTAGCGCAGCCCAATTTCTCCCACAAGAAGAAAGGAGTGGAGCTCAGGTCTGGGGTCTGGGCCATGGGCCCAGCCCTGCAAAGGGCAGCTCGCTCAGAGCACCTGGGCTACACCTCACACTGACCACTCCTGTTAGGAATTGCTCTCCTCTGTCTCCCCACCTGCTTGGAGGGTGCTAAGAGGACACTGATGGATGATGCCAGTCTGTCCTGCCAGACAGACAGCCTCTGTGGAAACTGCAGCAGAAACACCTCAAGGACTTTGTGCCGTTGGAGCAGATTTGACCCAGGCAGCTGTCTAATTTCAGACCGCTGCCTTTGGGCACATGCTTGCCCAAACATAACTGGAGCATGGAGGGGCTCCAGGCTTCACTGAGAGCACAGCAAGAACATCTGACCTTCCAGAGCACCTGATCCTGGCTGGGAGTCCCCTTTGGGGCTGGGCCACAGGATTTCCCTCCTCACAGTCATCCCATGAGGAACATGACAGCCCTGGAGAAAAGTTAGCAATGGGTTATTATGGTTTGCTGGCCTTTAAGAACCTGGGCATAAAGTACCATCTCAAAACCACATGAATCCCATCCTATGCATGGAGATGCTGGGCTCAGATGGACCTCAAATTAACATATTAGGTATTGTTTTTCTAATTGCTTCTATGTCAATGGGTATGTAGTTCTCTTAGCCAGCTCTAAAATCCCGAAGTTTGTAACTCAGCATGTTTATGCATGTTCCTATCCCCCATCAAATCCATCTGACTCCACAAATTAGCTTTTGGTTTAAACATTCACTTTACGCCATGCTGAATCAGTTCTATTTCTTATGTTTCCACTTCTCTGAATCTCTAATTAGAAGAAAAATATTCATCTTCTTCATCTAGTTGCTGTGAAGCTTAACACCTTCATGTTTGTTTGCAAAGTGCTTTCAGTTGCTTGCTTGAAATGTGCTTTAAAAGTTCAGCTTAACCCGTGCTGTGATTCTTACATCCAGAGCCTTACAGATGGTGGTTAGAAATGAGATTTCTCTCAGTACAACATAAGCACTGTCACAGCACAGAGCCCCTCTGCTGCTGCACTAAGCTGAGATACCACTAATGCTGCTGGGAAATTCTGTCTTGAGACAATTTGGGAGCCAAATTTTCATACTGTCCCTCAAAAGCATAGGGCAGCCTCCCATCTTTTTTACCGCCTGCTCTGTGGGCTGCTTTCACAGAATTACAGTATCATCCAGGTTGGAAAAGACATTGAAGTCCAACCATGAACCTCACCCTGACTGTTCCCAACTGCCCCAGACCCCTCAGCGCTGGGTCAGCCCGACTCTTCAACCCCTCCAGGGATCCCGGGGACTCCCCCCTGCCCTGGGCAGCCCATTCCAACGCCCAACAGCCCCTTCTGCACAGAAATCCTTCCTCAGAGCCAGCCTGACCCTGCCCTGGGCAGCTTGAGGCCATTCCCTCGGGGCCTGGCGCTGGGGCCTTGGCTCCAGAGACTCATCCCCCCTCTCTGCCCCCTCCTGGCAGGGAGTTGCAGAGGCCAGGAGGTCTCCCCTCAGCCTCCTCTTCTCCAGACTAAACCCCCCAGTTCCCCCAGCCGCTCCCCAGCAGACCTGTGCTCCAGACCCTGCCCCAGCTCCGTTGCCCTTCTCTGGCCACGCTTGAGTCATTCAATGGCCTTTTTGGGGTGAGGGGCCCAAAACTGAACACAGGAATCGAGGGGCGGCCTCCCCAGTGCCGAGCACAGGGCTAAGATCCCTTCCCTGTCCCTTTGCTTCAACACCCTCTCCTACCTCCACGTTACTGGGGATCTGCCCATCCTCACTGTCTGGCCAAGAGTGCTGGTGGATGAAAGTGCTGCTGCCTCTTGAGCGAAGGCTTGAGACGATGCTGCTTTTGAAGGAGGCAGGTAGTCCGCATGGGTAGGGCACCTGCAGACTCAGCTCCTTTCTTCCTGCTTTCCTTCTCACTTTGGCCTTTCCATGGATCAAGGAAAGAAGTTATGATGCTTCCCTTCACTGAGGTAACACCTTGAAAACTCTATAACAAAAGTGTTGTTGCAAGCCCTCATCGACACACTATTTGCAAGAGGCATCCGTTTAAGGCACCTGCAGGTCAATAGGCCTCGGGCTCCTCGGCTGTCCAGCTGCCGTGGCCAGGCAGCGCAGCGGCCCCAGTGGGACTCAGAGGGACACGTGGCCGGGAAGCTGCTCTGGAGCTCTTCTGAGCTTCATTTCCTTAGGAAAATGGACTAAACATCTGCAGAAAGTGTTCCTACCCACAGTCATACCTGTGTGTAGGGTCTCACCAGGGAGATCATGTTGGTGGTCAACTGACAGGCACAGCAGCAGCAAGTGGGGCAGACCCTGCCCCAGTTTCCCTCCTGACAGGGTAGGGATGATGGTTCTAACTCCTTTTTTTTTTTTTAAACTTATTTTGAGACTGATATATGGAAGAGCTACCTAAGAGCAAGGCACTCAGTATTAATTCACCAGTGGCCCATTTTGTACCTGGGAACAACATGCGTTTGATAGTGCCAGTGCCAGTAGATTGCATTTCATAAGGGTGTCCCTGGAAGGTGCCAGAGCTGGGATCTTTCTCAGTGGGAACAACCATGAGCTGTGATGGATCACTTCACTCTGGAAACATTTACAGCGTGCTCCTCGCAGTGGGCATCTGCAAAGCAGCTTCTTAAGCTTTTATCACAGCAGGGTAATATCGACAACCAGTGAACTTTCCCTTTCCGTAGCAGTTACAGAGGGATAGGTATTAAAATCCTCCGCCCGCTCAGCTCCCCGTTGACTTTCATCCCCGCTGAGCAACTGGCTTATCACAGGGTTATGTCTCGCAGGAGAGAGGTTTTCAGCAAGGCACTGTCCCGAAGCAAAGCGGACAGGGGGGTGCAGCAAACCATCCCCAGGCATCCCACCACTGCACATCAGGGGCCAGCGCCCTCGGGGTGGGAAGAAATACCTACAGATTTCCCTAAAGCTGGGAAAATCACCTGCAGCTGCAGGATGACACCCAAGAATCCTATTGCAGCACCCACCCACCCACCTTACACCCAAGAATCCTATTGCAGCACCCACCTTCCACCCTGCCCGAACTGGTGACTGTCAGGGTGGGTCCACCGAACTGCGTGGGGCTGTGACGATTCACACACCCCAGTGCACATCCAGTGGGAGGTGAGTAAGGGCCGCAAAGGCATCCTTACACCTAGGGACTGGTGAGCTTGGCACTGGGGCATGGTAAGGGAGAGAATAAAAAGGTGGAATAAGATAAATTTGGACAAACACGCTATGTCCCTTTGATACTTTGCCTCTGCTCTGTCCGCCTCTTACTGTCTGTCTTTTGTTTGCTGATGACTTCAGCCCAAGGTCATTAAATCAATAAGCAGGTTTCCTGGTATCCAACCATTTGGGGTCAGGATATTTTAATACAAGAGAGGGACTGTGCTCCTGTATGTGAGCGCAGCCTCCAGCACATCGCTGCATTTATTATCGTGATCGTTATTATTGAAATATCACTCACGATTCCTTTATCGATCTAGGCATACAAAGTGGGGATTCAGATCTGTGTTAAAATGACAGCTCCGCTGCAGCGCTCAGTATTGGTGGATGGGGAGCAATAACACCTACTGGAATGAAAGGCTCAGGGTGCTGCGGGGCGGCACAGCAGTGCTGTGGTGGTGAAGGGTCATCGTTTTGGACTAGGCTCCTTTGCATGGTTTTGGGATGGGGTCTGGAAGAGGAGAGGACCAAGAATTGGAGGGATGTTCCAAGTGGGATGCCCGCTGGAGATGCATGGCACAGCACTCAGCTCCTAAAAATCCCTACATCTGCATCCTTCTCCCTAAAGTATCGGGGAACCTACTGATTAAAAGCTCCTGGATCACCACTCCCAAGACAGAGCAAGGCTGCCTGCTTTCCAAAAACCAGCCAGCGATCTGCTGTTCTCGCAGATGAGCACATGTCTTTGGGGTCAGCCCCTGGAGCTGCCACCTTGGGGTGGTGTGCTGGTTTAGGCCCTGCCAGGACCAGAGACCACGTTGCCATTGCCCCTCCCCCACCCTCAGCCGGTCGGGCTGGCAGTGAGGCACAAACCCCGGGTTAAAATAAGAAGAAATTTAATACAACAGTGTGATAAACAATCTGAACAGTAGCAATGATAACAACAATAAACAACAATAACAGTGAACAAGACAAAAGATATACAGAGAAATACCGCAATGGATACAGACAGCCCGCTGTGTGCTCCCCGCTACCAAAGCCACAAAGGAAAAAGTTCCCACGCTCCTGCGCTGGACCTGACATCAGCATGGTATGAATAACCTGCCTGGAGATTCCTTCCCCCTCTCTCTCTGCTGGGGAAACTTAACCCTATCCTAGCTGAGCCAGGACAGGTGACCACAGACATCTTGGGGGCAGAGCAGGGCCTTGTGTGTGTGCAGGCGGGAGGACCGGGATGCACAGACTCCAGCCGTCTGCTTTGATTCATGCTGCAGTTTCAGAGGCTCTGAAATACCGTGTTATTTATATAGAGAAAGCCAATGCAGTGACTTTCCCAATAACTTTCTGTTGAATGATCCCACATTCAGGCTTGAGGAAAGGGGACATTAGCATCTGGCAAGGCAAAAAAAAGATATTTTTTATTTCACTTTTTTTTTTTTTTTTTTGCCTTCCTCTGAACTATATTCCCTCTGAAGGCAGAGCCTGAGCGATCAGGGAGCACAGTGAGGTTGTCAGCAGCCCTCAGCATGGCCAGGGCAGATCTGTGGCCTCGCAGGAACATGGGCAGGACAGGCATGGCTGCTCCAAAAACGCTGTGTCCTCTCTCCTTTTCATTCTTACCATGCATCTTTTGGGGATGAGTGTAACCTCTCTCTCTCCAGACTATGCTAAATTCTTTCTCTGTCTAGCTCTCTACTTAGGTTACCAGCTATTTATCTGCTTGCATCGACGAGATTAGATAAAGATTCAGGTGTAAGGATGGATGGAGATGAATTGGTAGAAAGCTCCCTAACCATCCATCTGTCCTCCACCTATCCATCTCGCTTCTTAAATCCTGATACCTTTCCCATCACAGGGAGCGAGCTCTCCTCCTAGATGAAGACTGAGGACAGATGGATGGATGGCTAAGTAGATCTTTATTTAATCTAGCCATCTATCTACCCTCCCAGACCGACCTATCAGCCCATCTCACCTCCTAATTTTTTCTTTGCCTGTCTATGCTCAGAAGCCCTGATCCAGGCAGCTCCCAGTTAAGGGTTTACTACAGTTTCTCTCATCAAAGAGCAAATGTGTTTGACCCTTTTCATTATTCATAAAATTATTTGCATTTCTCCTTGTTTAATGGAGAGAAGCAGAACCTGAAAGCTAGCGAATACGTAGGTGCTCTCCCCAATCAAATATCAGGTTAATCCTCAGCAGGAAGACACGAGCAGCATGCTGCAGCCAGGCAGGGTGCAGTGGAGGGTGCATGAGGCACCACAGCCTGAAAGATCATATAGAAAAACCCCATAGTCCCCCCAGCATCAGTGAGTCACACTCATGTGGATGGCACCAGCTTATAAATTTCTAGTTAAAAGCAGCCCTCCCCGGGGCAATTTTCCCATGAAGGAGTGAAGATTTGGTTCTACAGCTTCGTGATGTGGCTCTGATTAAACTCTGCTTCCATCCCCTCTCTCTCTCATGCCGTGCCAGGTAATTTATGAAGGCTCACAACACACTACTGCAAATGTTCCCTTCTGCTCTGGCAGCACTCTTCTCTCCCTGGTATGCTATTCCCCCGCTGAAGAGAAAAGAGCTCAGCTAGTGACCATTGCTGCTGCCCTGAAAACATTCCAGCAAGACTGTATCAAACCTTAAGAATCAAGAAAATTAAAGGAGGAGGAAAAAAATATTGACCTGGAAGCCAATTAATTCCTCAGCAGAAGAAAGAAGGTGGGACCTCCTCAAATATCTACTTGGTAAATATCTATTTCAGGAGAAGCTGGGACTTCATAAAAGATCTACTTGGTGGGTTGCTGGCACCAGGATGCTTTTGCCGACTGTGACCACTGCCGTAGCATTCACAAGAGAGTAAGTGAAACCCTGCAGCAAGGAAGAGACCATGGGAATTTTCTTTTTGCTTACATTCTCTTTCCAAATCAAGAATAAAAACTAAAGACCTTAAGTTTATCTGTGCAATTAAATATTTTCAGGACACTTGCTTTCACCACATCTGGAGGTTTCCAGGGACATAAATAGTTCAGGAAATAGGAAAGAATTAAACTGGCATTTTTTGGTAATTTTCTAAATTATTCCTCTGGCTTTCAGCCGTCCCATATCCACTCAGCTGAGACATGTCACTGCAGACACAGCTTTTCGCTCCCTTTGGGAAAGGTGTTGGGGGTGGGAAGTGTACCGCCACTCTCAGCTCATCGGTGCATCTGCAAAGCTAAGACAAAAAATGTTGTATTTAGGCTGCATTAAACCCCACTGAAGCTGGTGACCAGAACAGCTGCCTTTCACGTTACACAGCTGTAAGCCATTACGGGCACCTGGATCTCAAAAGCCATCTACCCTTTAGGGACCTGGCCCACCCAAAATCTTGCATCGGGCCCCTCTGCCCTACCCCACTGGCTAGATAAGGAACATCCTTCCAAGACTGAAGTAACTGTCTTCCAGGAACGTTCAGTCCCAAAATCACATCTCTGCTGAGTTTGAGTCAGCTTCTTAGACAAGATCTCCACTGAACTACTAAGCTTCATGCTTGAAACCTTGTTCCTGTGTTCACCGGTCAAAAACCAAGCAACAGAAAAGTTTTTGTGATGGAGCACATAGATACCTGCATGCATTCATACCCACATGTGTGCGGGAGAGCTGAGCACGCACACGACCAATGGGATCAAGCAATGCCCGTTTATTACAACTCAGAAAGCCCTTTTATAACGTTCCCCCGCACACGTGAGTAACATGCAGTACAAGTCCTCCAGACTGGACAGGTAACTTAGCCCGCGCTTTAAACCTTCTTATGATTGGATAAAAGGTGCCACATCAGCCTTGCCAGGCTGCCTGCCCTGTGGAACCTCCTCTTCCGTCCCAACCCCTGCCGGGGGTTGTTTGTCTCGTCGAGTTTCTCCCCCCTCATTCGGGGTCACATCCTTATCGCATTCTTGCTCGGCTGAGGCTCTTATCAGTCTTGTTCTCATACAGGATTGCTCACATGGCCATTCTCTCGCAGAAAGCCCTCTAGAATACCAACACATGTGTAGCCCAAAAGGCTAATGGGGGCAATGATTTTTAATACCGCCCATGAGAAGCTCCAACTTTCCTTAAGCCAAGATCTGAGGCTAGGAGGTGGAGATGGGGTTAGTACCCAGTTAGCTGCAGAAATATCCAGCCAAGACTTGTTTCCATTGCCCAGCCAGGGCAAAATATGGAAAAAAAAGGGGGTGGAAAAAGTCGATTTTGTGTTATAATTCTTAAATTTATGAAAAAAATCTATGAATTCCAGAACATTTTTAACAGTGTCTGTACTAAAATAAGCATTTCCTATCCTTTCATTCTTTTAGCAATATTCTGAAGCATTTTTAGGGTGTAAATCTTCATTCAACAGAGCTGGGGACAGTGGGGTGGCTGCTCAGTTGCTTCCCCTCCATGTGACACTGATCGCCCCCCCAGCCCTGGCTGTGTAACAGCGGTGGCAATGAGGATGTTGCCCCCTTAGGACTCCCCACTGAGCAAGACATGACCACTCAGCCCTTGAAGGAAAGGGTGAAGGAAAGAGACAGTGGGAAGGAGAGTGAGAAATAGAGAGAAAAATGAATAGTTTAAAACCTCTATTACTCTTCACTACCTTCTGCTTTATGTAAGTTCCAAGGTTCATTTACCAGCTGTAAGTAGCCCGATGCCTTTGTGTGTGAGAGCTGTCGTGCCGATTGCTCCCATTAATGTGCTGCGTGAAACTAAATGTACCCGGGCTGGTGCTGCAAAGCCAAATCAGCGTAACTAATGTACCTCGTGCAACAAATCCCTAACTGTCCGTTGCTGGACTAGATGGATGGGCTTTGGGTATTGTTGAGAGCAGAGACAGAGAGATTGCTGCCGGCGGGAGCTGGAGGCAATGCTTCCCCTGAAGCTTAGATTGCTTGAAAATCTGTCCTTTCTCTCCAACCTGAGACATGGCCAGGACATGTTGTACCAGTGGCCTGAGTGGTCCATTTGAATGAATTTGTCTTTTTTTTTTTTTTTTTTTAAGATTAAAATGTGCATTTTGCAGAGAATCCTCAGGATTCTTTTAAAATCTCTGTATCTCTGCACAGACTGACGGGTTGGGCATGGCCAGGACAGCCAACACCCTGGTTCTGTATAAAACCAGCAGTGAAGTGAGACAGCATGGTCTGAACACAGAGAAACATTCATCTTTTACCTGAGGGAATATAATTTTTTAATGGATTTTTCCTAGCACATATTTGTAGGTTTGCTCATGCCCTGCACTCCATTCCCACAGGAGGCAACTTGCAGGATTTTTTTCTTTGAGCTCTCTTAAATAAAAGGAATTTTTTTAAAAGAAAATATGGTGTAGCTCGATATTCAGGTGTGGAAAGGAGAGTGGGAGCTGCTGACAATAATGGGACAGCCCAGATTACACAGAGACCCTGACTTTTCTGAGTTTGAAAGTCGTGAACTGAGGTCCTCATCCTGCCAGGAGCTCCCCAGAGTTCATGAGGTCTCAGATTTACTTCCCAGCCTTTGTGGAAATGAACTGGGTTTTCTTGTTTACAGTCATCACATTCATTTCATGGAATATGTATTTTAGAGAAATAGTATAAATATTTTGGATTGCCATTCATTAAACATGTGTTTCTTTAGAGTTCACTGGGATGGGAGTTTGCAATAGGTATGTTCTGTGGGTTCCTGAGGCCTGTTTTCGAGGAAAACTCTGACACTTTCATGTTTCTTGGATGTTTTACAACATACCCTCGGAAGAAAGGCTCTGTGTCATCTTCCCAGGCTGGGGAGATGTACTAACATGTGCACCTCACTCCTAGGGGCTCTTTTGGAAATCCCAACACTATAGCAACAGCTGTGATCTAATTCATTGCCACTACAGTGTAACTGGCCATATACAGCTATGTTGCATGCAATTAAAAAAAAAAAAAAAAGTATTTCCAAGTCCACTGTCTGGTCTATAATGTTCCTGGATGAGCCTGGTGGTGTGTGCTGTGAAGGACACAGCAAAACCCTGCCCCAAAGACCTTGAAACCTAAATACATGAGAAGTTCACAGAGGGAAGGAGAAATAAGCACTGAGAGGGACAGTGATTTATCCCAGGTCACCCAACAAATCAATGGAAAAGGATTTTCCAACCCCACAAAAGTTCCTTACAACACAATGTTTTCTTGTAATGCAACAATCCTCTTTTCTGTATTTAGCTGTAGAATTACTCCTGGAACACATTAGTTCTCCAGGCTCCTTGGACAAAATGACGTTATTAGACCAAACGCCAGTGGAGGCAAAGATGATTTGACATTTCATTGAAAATTGCACCCATTCCTATTTAAGGAAGGGGAACTTATTTGGATGCGCTGCAGGCACGAACTCTTCAGATTTACACTTCTCAGTCAGAGCTCCCTGCAATCCTTCTTCAAAATCAGAGGAGAATTTCATACTTTTTTCCCCCTCTCTCTTTACACTGAGACAAATCTCCAGGAAAATTCATTATGCGGTTTAAGTGATGGGATTTATCATCCCATGCAGCTTCTCCAACTTGGAGCTCTCCTCACTGTCACACCAGCGAGGTAATTCTAATTTTTTTCTTTCATATTTCCCCCATGAAGTTCACCTCTGAATGATGGGAAGAAAATAGAGATGAGAGCCTCAAATGGCTTGGGGCTAAGCATAGTGCTGCAGGAGGATTTTCTGCCGCCTGCTTCGCTGTCTGGGGCTGGGAAGCCTTTGCAAACAGGGAGACACTCCAGCCCAGTTCATGGGGACCTAATACAAATGTCATAGCAGGGCTCCTGCACAGTGTTGGCGCAAATCAGAAGCCCAGATAGGTCTGTCACCTGCCACAAAGGAGTTTTCTCACCCACAAAGGAGTTTTCTCACCCCCAAAGGAGGGCTGGTGGCTCAGCTCGTCCTTGTGTGTGTTGTATTTCTTTGAGATCTCTCCACAGTCAGATCACTTCTTCCCATCCAGTGTCTCACCCCTGCAAAGCACAAGGATGAGAATAAAGCCCTTCACTCAAGGGATGGCTTCACACCGCCTCCGTGTAGTGAGGAATCTCTGCTGGGCAGTCAGCACCACCAGGCCACCATCCTCCAGAGTCAGAACCAAAGATGTCCCACAAAGGTGAGAGGAGATGAGCAATGCCAGCAGCTTGTTTAGTCAAAAATGCCCTGGAGCATCATGAAAAAGCCACCAGAGCTTGAATGGGCCCAAGGCAGCAGCGTGCCCAGGACAGACCCAGCATCCTCACTCCTGTCCCCCCACTGTCGCTCAGGGTCCAGGTCCCTTCTCAGCTGAGGTGACAGTCCCTGTGCCCTGTGCTTGCTGTCCCCCCTCCTTCCCCCAGCCCAGGCTGGCCAGGGGTGGTGAACCTCAACAAGACACTGTGCTGCTGAGGAAGCCGCTGTGGGGACACTGAGTATCTCTTTTAGACAAGACCCTAAATCTGGCACCCAAGTCCCATTTTAAATGTGTAAGTCCTTTATTAGCTCTGACCTTTATCTAGTGTTAATAATAAATTGATGGTGCTTCTTATTAGCCTCATATAAACACACCTTTGGCTAATAAACACTGTGGGCATATACCCAGAGAGTTTGTTTCTATCTGCCTGGAGTTATCACCCCATACACAAGAAACCGCTCTACACTATCATCTAATTGATAGATTTTGCTCAATTCCAAATAAGTTATAAAAAGGTATGTTCCTTGTGGGGAAAACTAGAATTTTTATCACCTTCTGCCTCATTTCAAGGGACAATGCAAGGGAGAAATCCACTTTATGTTTACTAAAATATTTAGAACAAGCTGTGAAAGATGGAAAACATATTAGAATAACTCTAGGTTGTATTAATATGATAGTCTGTCCTTGAGAATAAAATGTAGTCGTAGGTAGGCAGCTATTAAAGAGATAAAGAGATCTTACTTTAAATTGACATGTATCTTATTCGATTGCAGCACCATTCCCATGCAGTTTCAATGTTCTTTCTCCACTAACACCAAATTAATTCATTTTGATTATTGTTATTATGGCAAATGTCAAAAGGAATTAACAGTGATGAATCAGGCGCTTACTGGGAAGTGTGAGCTGGATTTCCCACCTCCCGCTGGGACGCAGCGAGACCTACGCAGTTTCAAGGCCATAAAAATGATGGAAGAAAATGGGAAGGAAACCATCTGGCAGATTAAAAAGATTCTTTGAAAGGCAACGTCTGCCAGACTTTGTACAAGACCCGAGATCATCCCTGTGACCTACAAACAGTTAGACAGAGGTGTTTTTCCCTGCTGAACTACATTTTTGGCTCAAGAGAGGGTGGCACGGTTGTAGTGGGCACCAGGACTGAGCCTGGCACTGGCTGAGCAACCAAAGGGCAATTTCTGCAGCTGCAGGCGGTTGCCCATTTGAAAGGCAAACTTCGGTATCAGCAAACATGCAGGGCTGCAAAAAGTGAAGCAGGTCTGGAAAGCAGCTCCAGGGCTGCTGAGAGCTGCCAGGCCTCGCAGGTCCCATCCTCTTGCCCATAACTGCATTTGCAGTCAGCCCCATGACTTCTCTCCAGCTTGACTTGACACTTTTTTTTTTATTTTCCCATGGCATTACTGGGATCAGGGAGACACCACTCACTCTCCTGAAGCTACCCTTGCTTCCCCCACTAATAAGCTCCAGGAAGATATCCAATGAACTACCCCTTGCCCCAAGTTGCAGCCTGAATTTCTTATATATTTGTCAGGCCAGTGGGACCTCAGCTGAAAAGCAAAGAGATGAGAACCAGCTCCACTCATCCCTGCCTTTGCACCAGTGTCACTGTGCAGGGGAGTTCTGGCATCACTGCTCAGCTGTGTGAGGAAAGTGTAGCGCTGCATTTAGGGCAGGCGGTGGGGGGCCTGGATGATCTATATTCAAGTCCCACCAGGACTGGAAAATCCCACATGTTTGGGTGTTTGGGGGATTTTATTCTGCCCTAGAAAAAGATCGCTGGCATTGGTAAGTCTAAAAGGACTGTGGGGAGAAAACAAAATCACAACCCTGACTGACAGGCATGTTGGCAAAAGGGAAAAAACCCCAAAACCCCCAGCCCTGCACAGATGAATTTTACCCTCGTTGGGGCATCCTAAAGCTCCAGCTAGTTGAAGGAGGGGATTGGGCTCAACAGCGGAGGAAGTCCCCGTGAGAGGGCATCGCTGCAGTGGCTCTGTGCAGGGCCCTGCACTCCCCTGCTGCTGTTAAGCCCTTTCTCTGCAAGATGAAGACGGCAGTGGCGAAGCCTTTCTCCCCCCATCACATGTATCTTGGGGCTTTTCAGGGCCACAGCCCTCTGCCCCCATCAGTTTGGCCTGGACCCCTTTCACCTCTCCCCATCTCTGACATTAACACAGGCTCGTGTTGTAGTGCCCTCTCATGCCAAGCAGGACAGACTGAGCGTGGGGGGGAGCAAACGGCGTTTCAGTGACAGCACAGACCGTGCTGCTGTGAGGTGAGCAGGTGTTGCCTAGTGGCATTTCCCTTGCTTTCCTCTCTGTGCTCTCAGTTATCTGGCAGTGGGAACCAGACCATAGGCAGGGGCAGACACCTCCTGGCAGCTCCCAGCTGCTGGCAGGCTCTGGTGGCATTGCTGCCAAGTGCCTGCGGCAACAGGCGTGTTGGGTGTGCAGTGTGGCACCGCGGCAGCACTGCTCACACCAGTTAGTATGGGAGTGTCACCCTGACAGGCTGTCATTGGAATTGCCATAATTAATGTGCCTCTACCCTGAATCCCAGCCAGCACCTCACCGGGGCTTATGCTTCCTTTTTACACAGCTGTTAGGGCTGGAGGAACCAAGGCTGGCTGAGAAAAGTCGAGGTGATGTGTGTGTAGGGGCTGTGTCACTTCTGCGATGCTCTGGGGCAGCCACGCCAGCCCTCAGCCCGAGGTGGCCAGAACGGCTCAGAGGTCAGCCCCAGGGTCTGTCCAGCAGGTCTGGGCTCTGCCAGGGATGGGCATTAGCTGCTTCATATGGAGAGGCAAGAAACTCTGAGCTTCACCAAAGAGACGGGCAAGGCCCAGTGGTTTGGGTCCCTGCTCTGCCCAGGGTGGGTGTGAGCCTCTTTCTGCCCTCACAGTGGAGGGCCTTTCCCAAGGACATGTTTTGAGATTTTCAGAAAAACAGGCAGCAAGAAAGACCCACCTGTATACCAAGGGTATAACCAAGGGCTAACACCTGTACACCAAGGGCTAACCATGGCACAAGACCCAGCATGAGCCTTCCCCCACTGCAGAGACCTCCCCCCCAGCACCTCGTACCTGCTCCTGCAGTTACGGACCCGTCAGCCTGCGCGGTGCCGGCTGGGGTGTGTGTCCCAGGCTGGGCCCTTTGCACGGTCCAGAGCATCTCTGTCCATCGAGGAGCTCCAAAACCAAGGAAAACTCTGAGAAGCTGAAGTCATCACAGAGCAGACACCATTTATTTGTTTGTTTGCAGACACTCAGAAATGATGCGACACTATCAGCATTTCAACCCTCACCGCGTCTCCCTCTGTTTAACCCAGCGGGGAGCAAGGGCGGCTTCATTAGGGACGCGATGAGGAAGGGGCTGCGCAGGAGGGAGCACAGCGAGTGCGGTGTCCCGGCTGGCAAAGGACATGGTCCCCCATGTGTCAAGGCCACCACCTGTTCCCATCCCGTATCTGAGCCAAACTGGGGGTGCTGGGGTGCAGGGATGTGGGGAGGAGGGGGCGATAGCAGGGTCGGGTGATAGGGGCAGGAGGAGGTGCAGTCATCATCCCGAGCACGGTGTTCCTTTGGGGTGAGATTTGAGAAGGACTAATAACTTAGGGGGGTTATTATAGCAGCAGCAATGCTAGCAAGCAGAGTGTGGGATCGAGGGAAGGGGGGGGCACATCTCCTGTTTAACAGTCTCTAACCAGTCTCAGCATTGCCCAGGCTGACCCAGGCTGCTTCAGGAGAGGTTTCCTTGCCATCCTACCCCCTTCGGGTCTCCATCATCCCTTCTCTCTGGCATAACATAAAGCGTATCTCTGCCCCCCTTTTCCCACTTCTAAGGGATGCAGCTATTTCTGTATTACAGGGAAGTTTTAGGAGCAGAATCCCTTAGGGACTCATTTACAGCCGTGCCCTCAGGCAGACACAAACCTCCCTTCACTGGGATGACAGACCAACCCATCAACCTACTGCACCGCTGGCCTGCTCTGTCTGGGAGCGGAATTACTGAGCACAAGCACCTCACACCAGCCTGCGCCTGTCTTCTCACTCTCTTTGCAGCCTGGGATGCTTAAGTAGTCCTGGACCCCATGACTGACAGTCCCCAGAGAAAACCCATGCAGCACGGTGCTCACGAGCCCCACCGCTGTGCTAAAGGGAGAGGGTTTCTCTTCCACGCGCTGATCTGCAGTTTTTGCAAACGTGTGGGCAGTATCCTCACAGCCGGGTCGCAGGGATGAAGTTTGAGCGTCTCTGGGAAAAGGGGAAAGACACAAACTGTGCCCAGACCTGGGGCTGAGCTGTGCCTTCCTGCAAGGAACTAGCAACAAGGTCAGATCCAATCTGAATTTCCTTCCAGTTCCCATTTTGATCGACCTCTAATCGTTTAGCAGAGGCCATTTGTGATAAGGGTGTAAGGAAAGCTTCCTGGATCAGAGCAAAAGCCCACCTAGGCCAGTCTCCTGTAGGGCCAGCATGGGAACAGGACAGGTGTGCAGCCATAAACCCTTCCCGAGTCTGACAATCTGCATCTCGGGGCCTTCCTGAGCCAGAAGATGTATCTGTAAGTAACTTGTATTTAAAAGCCCTTTATGGCCCTTTTCTGTACATATTTGTCTAATGAATTCTCAAACCCATTTCTGCTTTTGGTCTCCTTGGCCCTGGCAGAGTTTCACAACTGAATTAGGCATTGTCTGAAAAAGTCCTTCCTCCATAAGGGGAGAGATAAAGTTATCTTGAATTTCATCTGTTGCTGGCATCAATCTGAACTCAAATCTTTCTTGCATCTCTGTGAGGAAGTGCAGGTCATGCCTGGGCAAAGGTTGGCATGTGGCTGGGTCCGGATGCCCAAGGGATCACAAAGGAGGTATTGGCCTCTCCTGGGCCATCTATAATATCTTCATGAGATGCAGCCTGTCCCTAAAATCTCTCTAGTTCTGGGTAAGTATGTTCCTATTAGGACCATCCCAAAGAACTGCATTTTCAGTGCCTGCTAACTAACTGCCTGTTAAACTTTCCCATCACTACCAGGTTCCTTCTAAATCTCTTTCCATCACTGATCTAAAGGGATAGAAGATTTTTATTTATTTTTTTTTCCACAGATAGAGAAACTAAAGAAATTAAGTTCAATTTTTTAAAGTCATGCATCAACAGAGGATCTTGTATGTCCCTAATAAGACAAGAAAAGAAAGCCGACCCTCTCTAGAGGCTGGTATCCTCAGTCCATTTTCAGCTGGAGATGGGACAGCCTTGTCACATCAGGCTGGTTATAGACTGGGCTACATTTGGCAATGTCAGCCTGGCTTTCCAATGCTTCCACCAGGGCTGTGTCAAAGCAAAAAATAAATCAGACGTCTCTCAAATCCTGTTCTCAGCCTTCTCAGTCAGAGATGCTTGTGCATTTGTCCAAATAACTCTGTCTCCTTCCCCCTAAAAATTTCCAAAGGAGACTTCAGACCTGGGAATCCTGCATAAGATATCTTTTGCTGATACAGACCTTATCACTATTGGGCCATAAACACAGTTTTAGTGCTGAATGGCAGTGTTTTGTTTTACCAGTGCTTTCTCCACACACCCCAGATGCTGACAATGTTCCTTCAAGTAGTTTCTGAAGCAGATGACAAGAAAGGAAGTATTAGGAGAAATAAAAAGAAAGTTCCTAACAACAGAAGGGATCAGCACACACCTCATTCTCCTGATGTCTCCAGACGCTGCTGACACAGGCCCTGCACTGCACAGATCTGCAGCTTCCTTTAAATTAGCAATTCCACAAACACAGCAGGAGCTTGCATAAGAATTCACCATGAAGGGAAGAGAGTCACAATACCAGCCTAGCTGAAACCCTGGTTTCTGCTTTCTAATGAAGATTTCAAGCTTGTGTCTCCCCTGAGGTGCTGTGGAAGGTTTTGCCAGATACAAAAAGCAGCTGGGGTCCCTCTCAGCAAAGTGGCTTTTCATAGGATCGTAACTCTGCTCACACACCCTTTAGAGCCAAATTCTCAGTGCCAAATCTGGGGTACAGCATCTACAAGAAAGTAAAGTCCAGAAGTTGTGCACTGGGACCCATCCTTGCAGGCTCAGGTCCTTTTGTGACTGCCCTTTCTCAGCAAGGTCTTGTAGGCAATATGTGGAGGCAACAAGACATGAGTTTTGGTACACGCCACTCTCAGCATTAAACAGAAGCACTGTAACTCTCAGGATGACATTTCCAGTGTGAATACTTGTGTTTATATATTTTAAAAACCCTTCCCTATCTTCCATGTTCTCTTAGTACTCTCTTGGACCTTCCCTTTCCCTGCCTGCTCCTGCCTGCCATGTATCCCTGGAGCTGGAAGGTGAAGTCAAAGAGACACGAACAGTCAAACCAGCTATTTTCCAGAATCAAAGGCAGATATTGGTATTTATATTTGTCCTGGTCCATTTCTCCATCACAACCCTATTCCCCCACCTGTGATTTCAGAGTGGATCATAAACACCCCAGAGATGAAGCAGTAGCAAAAGCAGGGCTCCCTGTGGAGTGCCAAAATAACCTGCAGACACAGGGGTGACAACCAGAAATCCCTGTCTCCCTCCCTTTTACATCACTGCCAATTTAGGATTCATTTAGGAGGAAATGGAGACACCAGAGGTACCCCAGCATGGCTCCCCCCGGCTATCGGATGTGTCAGAACACACGGCTGTGGGCATCTGCCATCCCCGTTGGTGCTGCCCCTCCGATGGCAAACCCTTCCTGAGCAAACACGGGCTGGCATCTAGCAAACACCACACCTTCTCCCGCATGTCAGTGCCTCCCAGCAGACAGCGTGAGATCCAGCTCAGACAACACCCCAGAGCAGGGAAATCACTGCATTTGCACAGGGGCAGCTGAACGGAGACTTTTAGGTGCCACCTGCACCGTAAAGGGAGGGACACACGGCTGAGCAACACACCCCACAGCTGGCTCTCGCCGTGTGGAGGGGACATCGACAAAGGCTGCACTGGAAGCACCTCTAAAGGTTTCACAATCACTCCCATGAAGCATTTAATGTGCAATAAAAATGGCAAGTTATCAAGGGCTGGTGTGGAGAAGAAAGCTAATGCTTTGCCCTACAGATGTTCATAAAATATTGAGTAACTTTAAAAAGAGGAGGGGAAGGATGCAGTTCGATAGACCGCTGTTACAAGCAGGTCCGCTCTGCCGAGCAGCCAGTGAAATGCAGGATTTCTTTAGGACTCATAACTCCCCTGCCAGCGTTAATGGTCCTGTGGCTGTTCATTCTTCTTCCCCCACACCATGCCAACAACTTTAGAAGCTGAGAGTGGAGCCCAGCTCCCGAATACATTTGCCTGGATGTAATTAGGCATCAGCAGAGCAAAACTCCCCAGCCAAGGGAGAGTGGAAATCCAGGTCAGGCAGTTCTCTGCCCGCAGCTGCCTCCACCCAGCTTGAAAATAAATGAATTTGGAGAATTTGATGCCATTAAATGGACTTTTCAAGTCCTCACATTTAACTGGTGCACAGAGGCAAACTGTGCAGAAAGATTCTTTGGAAGAACTGGGTTGGCTGTCCCTGGCGGTGAGCTGGGGGCTTTTGTGCCCACCCTGCCGTGGGGATGGACCAGTTCAAGGCAGAGCCCCCCAAGGCAGACCTGCCCAGCTCCTCATCCCACCCTCCTGATGGCCTTGCCCCGGGGCTTGTACCTTTTCCCCACCATTTCCAGGCGCAGGCAGCAGAGGTCAGACCAGGCACCGATGAGGCAGCTCTAGGCAGGCCTGTGCTGCCAGACCTGGACAGGGAGGAAGAATGCAGAGCACCTGCCTTCAATGAATATGTAGAGAGCAGGAGATTTCAAGGCTGGTGTGGAAAAAAGCCCTCCTGGGAGCAGTCGGGAGGCAGGAGCGATGCCGTCTGTCTTGCTGCAGTGCAAAGTGCACCCCATCTGCTGAGCCTGGGTGATACAAGGGAGCAAATCAGTGCATCGTCAGCGTGACTCAGAGACAAGAGGCAATGAAAATCCAAAACTGATATTTTGACATTTGCCTGTCCCAAATGAGGACAGAAAATTCAAAACATGCAGGAAAAAGAAAAAAAAAAAACAACAAAAAACCCACAAAAAACCCCGCACAAAACAGAAGTGGAATCCCATGCAATTTCCATTCACAGATGTCAAAACAGCTCGTTTTGGCACAGCAGGACACCAACCTGCCTCTGCCCACGCTGCCCTTCAGCCCAGGAAAGCTGTGGGACCGGCACCGAGGGGCCCTGGGAGCCTGGGCCGCACAGGGAAAATAGTCCATCGTGGTGCTTGAGCCAAAGAGGAGGTCATGGTCTCGAGAATCTCCCTTGTGGCATGTAAATGCCTGTGTTCTCATTTGGCTGTGAACTATACAAACAATGACAAGAAAACCGCTTTAATAGAAATAAAATCTATTATTTAGACTGAAAATATTCACCTTTTTTTATATATGCATGTGTGTGTTTTAGCGAAAGGGAATTAAGTGTCTAAAAAAATGAGTCCTCAATTAAGGCTCATTTCTTTTTAAAAATGTTGAAAGACAGAACACCAGGTGTTGTGCAGAGGTTTCTTTGTTCATTGTCACAATTCAGCCTTTCAATACATTTACAAAATCCATTCTGATTTTTCTGTCAGAAACATTCCAGGTGACAATTTTTACCCAGAAAGTTCCACTTGTGGCAACTCAGACAAAATATTCAACATCAGCCTAGAAGGAAGTATTTAATTCTTGTTTTCCCAAAGAAAAGAAATGCACACTTCCAACAAAACTGACATTTACAGGGGGAGATATTTTTGAGATATTCTGAATTTTTACAGAAACCCAATAAACAAGGATGTTTTAATGGAAAAACCTCTGTCAAATTCAATGTATCTCATGATCTCACCTAAAGCTCGCCCTCCCCGGACTGCAGCACCTGTTTTAAAGTGTTGGACCAGCATTTCCAAACGCAGCCACTGAGGCGAATGCACAAAACCATTTGCAGACTCCCCAGCTCCAGAAATCTGGAGGCATCGTTCAGCTGCTGGTACCTGGAGGGGCCCCAGGAGCTGAAAACCAAAGGGCTGGTGTCATCCAGCACGTGTATCCTGACAGTGATGGAGTGACGTTAATTTATAGCAGCCGAGAGCCTGGCCCAGAGCCCTCGCCCATGCTCTACACCATGCTGAGCACTGGCCCTGGGTAAATCCTGTGCTGTCCCCTCCATAGGTCCCTCTGCCTCTCTGAGAGGGGTTATTTGCTCAGGTGGGATGGAAGGAGAGAGGTAAACATCTGTGCACAGCCACAGCTTCTGCAGCAGGGAGGACCATCTCCCACCTGTGCAGCAGCACTGCACCTGAGAAGGCTGAGAGCTGGTTTATGGCCACCAACCCCCCTTTCCAGGAGATCCATCCTAAACTCATCCCTCCAGACCAATAAACTCATTTTTCTCCTTGAATTGGTCCGAGTTAGTGAGGCGGGCTGTTGCCTTCCAACCTCAGCTGGTCAGACCTGCTTCAACAGCACCCAAAACCCATCCTGTGCTGCAGCGACCTCAAGGTGATGATACCTGAGGGATACAGAACTCTTAAAGCTGGGGGGCTGAGGGTTTCCTCTCACACTGCTGGCTTCACTTGACTTATTTTAACTCTTTATGAGGTTTAAATTATTTTTTTTTCTTTTTCTGCTGCCAAAATTCCTCTCCTTTACATTGGAAAAGCTAGATTATGCTTGCCTTGTCCTTTGTCTGCAAGTCTGTTTTGGTTCACCTCATTCCTGGATGCAGCCCAGGTCTCTGTGGGGTGGAAGGAAGGGGGGTCACTTCCCAGCTGTGGACTCACAGCTGAGGTATCTCCATTAAAGGAAACACCTACATCAGAGAGCCACGGTGCTTGCAGGACATCATCGAGCCCTTTGTGGAGATGGTTTCACTTGGCATAATATGCATTTTGGACTGGCAAAGCAGGAGCACTTCCAAGCTCACTGTCTGGATAAAGGGGGCTGTAGCCAAGTGATGTAAATTAGAGCAGACCCTAAGCTGGCCTGATTGCAGCAGACCTGCCACCAAAACAGGGCTGGCATGGCCATGAGGAGCCATCCAAATGATCTCCAGCAGTGTTGCACTCACCTGAACCTGAGTCAGTCTTTCCAGGCTGGCATGATTTCATGGCACATCTTGGTGGAGAGGTCCACCTGTAGGAAATGGGACTCCACACGCTCCAAACACAGCAAAAGTCTGAATGCAAAAGCAAATAGGAGTGCTAAGGTTGGTTTGTGCTCTGAGGACAACCACAGAGCTGGGCTCCCCAGACCCCTGGGAGCCATCGGACTGGGAGCGAAACTTCACAGCTTGGCCTGTGTGCTGGGAGGAACCAAACTGCCGGTGTGCATCTCAGTGTCTTACCATCATTATTATTGTTACTACTACTATATCAGCTAGAAGCCCCAAACATGCCCCTGCCGCAGTGCACTGTAAAAAACCCAAACCAAAACAAAATACCCCCACAAAGAAATCAATGGTTCTTCCAGAAAGGGTTTACATTTATCTTGGCTAATGGCCCATCCCATGATTTGGGTTGAGCCAAATCCTAAATTCTAAGACAATCTCTGGCATCCCCCTTGTTTGAAGTGAAACTGCCAACAAGTCTCACCAAGAATCGTCTAAATCTAAGGAGAGACATTCAAATTTATGATGGGAGGCACAGCCAAATCCCATTGATCTTCAATGAAAATCCTTCAGTGAAAAATCTCTCGTTCCCTGTCACTGGTGTGAAGAGCTGGGCTTTGCCTGCGCAGCCTGTTTTGTTCTGCAGCACTCATCATCATCATCATCATCATCATCATCATCGTGTCAGAATTTCTATTGCTATCCTGTTATTATTTCTGATTAAGCGAGGTGGAAGAGGAAATTAAGCGATTCCTGTGTACTCTTAGGCCTGCAGTGACCTGCCTTACCAAGCTCTAACTCATTTGTCACCTTCAGAATAAAGTTCCCTGGGAGGGCTTTCACCACTGGGCTGCAGTCTCCCCCTCCTGAACTCCAGCATTAGGCTCAGGCACGTCACAGGGTGTCAGGGTAATGAGTCACCTGCAGTATTTAAAGCCAGCCCAATAAATCCCTAAATGACTTTCTAACGGTGCAGTAAACTCCTCAGAACATAATCAATGCACATTAACAAAGTGCTGGGAAGCCAAGAAGTTCTTTGAGGGGTAAAGCACATACCATGAATCTTCTCCATGTTGTTGCACTGGGCAGGAACCTCCAACTCCCTTATTGCATTTGACATTTATAGATGAGAAATAATTTCTAAAACCATCCATGGGCTAGCCTGTGTTTTTTTAAGAAGTCTACTGGAGCAGAAAGGTCTGATTTTTTTAAGGTATATAAATGCCTTAAGATTCAGGTGTATATAAAAAGGGATTTTTACAAAAGTCTGAGAATTTTGACTCGAAGGGACCTCTGGACATGTTGTTCTGCTGATTAAGGATACCAATTAAACTCAGACACCAGAGTGAAAAGAGTAGGTGTATTTTACTGGTGATAACAGTGTAATACAGAAAACATGCAGTAAGAAAAAGCAGAATAGTGCACTTAAAGCAGCAAACAGGAAAATACAGGGTAATACCTTAATCATTACTACATGAGAGAGAGAATAGAGATTAAGAAAGATACATCGCCACTTGCATATATTATCATCGTCCAGCCCCGCAGTGGCTGGGCAGCCCCGGTCACAGCGAGGGTTTGCAGAGCCTGTCCCGGCAAGGGGGAAATCCTACGCGGTGCCTCCACCCGTAGCTGAGGCTGCCAGAGTCGCTGCAAACGGGCCGACCCTTAGATACCAGAGATCGACAGGCCAGAACAGCTGGCACCTCTGTTCTGAGCGGGAAATTTCTGGTTTCATCCTCCTGTTGGATTCCACCCAAAGCCTGGCCAGGGCTCAGGGGGGAAACCAAGGGGGTTTCTAACAAGGCTGAATACTTGGGTTCTCAGCCTTGAACAGGCTGAACAAGGGAAGGTGGATACGTTCTCTCCTCACTCCTGATTATATTCTGTCTAAGCTGCGTCTCTCACTAGCGAGTTTACAGACTTTGTTAATGATTACACACTAAGTTAGCAGCTTCGGCTTGGGTCCTGTTGTTCAGGCTTCAGTACTTCAAAGCTTCAGCACTTTTTACATCAGCATAAGTGCGTTGTTATAACTTAGTACAACACCTACTAGAGCAATGGTTTTCAGGTATAAAATATACAGGATTCATCTATAGGTCAGCTCTGGCTTGGGCCAGTTGTCCAAGCCTTAGCACTTCACCATCTCTAGTCTGATCTCCTCCGAAGACTTCAGCTCGCTTCAACGTTAGCTCAAAGCCTTGTCCAGCCAACTTCTGAATATCTCTGGGGGTGGCAGCTCCAGCACCTCTCTCAGGGAGGGACCTGTCCCACAGCTGCACCACCCTCCAGGGAAGGGGCCTTGCTACTAGGAAGCTTTAGGACTTCATGATATGCAATGGCCTTCAAAGGACACCCACTGCCCCAGGACTGGGAGCTTGTGCTTAGTCCTCTCCATTTCCTGGAGTCTGACAGACCAGAGGACATGCCACTGCATGACGTGCTGGGCAAGAAAGTACTTAAAAGACCTTGGGTTTTTTTCTCTGTATGTCAGCAAAACTAGCCACTTCTAAACTCATTGTATTAGTTTTTTATCTTAAGGAGAAAATGGGCTCTTTTCTCAAACCCAGGCTTTGGGTGAGGTTCATTCATCCTCACTTGGGCACAGGAAAGTTAAGCACTTAAACACCTTCAGCTCTCTCCATAATCCTTATGGAGAAAAAAACCAAACCAAACCAAAACCAAACCAAACCAAACCCTACAAATTATCTCATACTGCAGTCAGTTCTAACACTGGGCTGTGGAAACTAGCTCAGACTTGAACACATCTCAGTGTTTCAAATCAGGCCAGAGAAATCCTGCCCCTGGAGCACCATCAAGCCCCAAGCTCCGACCAGGATTGCCAGTCATCTCATTCCCAGCGCTGTTACGGGATCTAGAGGTCCTGGTTAGACTCAGCACCCTGCTGTGACAGGAGCCACAGACAGACACACAGCCAAGTCCTGGCCCAAAAAAGACTGCAATAAATCCAGACAAGAGAGATGGAGGCACAGATTTATGGAAAGTCACACAGCCGGTCAGAAGCAGAGTTGAAATGAGAGCACAGGCAAGTAACAGGTCCGAGATCCCTCAATTAATGCTTTTTCTTTGGCACTAAGGCACAATTCATACACTTCAAATTGCTCTAGCCCAGATGCTCTTGAATTCAGAGCCCAGGAAGCTGCAAGGACTGTTTCAGAGATGGCCAGTACAGAGCCATAATGCCTGAAAACAGCTGCAGCCCCAAACTGCTTCTCCCAAGACCCACAATTCATTAGTGTCCCTGGTTTTCAGTCTCCCATGACAATTTTCTCTGAAACTGGGCATCCTCTCCAACTCCCACAGCTTTCCCTGGGCTCTGACTCATCACATTAACCTTTCTCCATAACCCTCCCTCCTTCAAAAATCAGGATGTGTGGCCATTGCATCATTGGTTGTAATAGCAGGCAGCATTACTGATAGTCCCCATTAATTATTAGACCAGCAATCATGCCAAGTATGCTTTGTGTTCTTCTGACAGTGCTATGTTTGTGTTAATATAATACTTATAAATGGTATTAACAGTAATTGCATCAATAATACCCCAGTCGTGAAATGTTTATATTGGACCCATCTGCTCAGAGATCCACTGTGACAGGTAACGCTACAGCCCTCTGGCATCGCTGGGTGCATCTGGCTCGTACTCCTCAGTGTGGCAAAGCAGGCAGCTGTCTCCATCCCAGGAGCTCCCACTGGGTCTGACTGGCCAGCAGCCGTAAATCACCTCTAACCTGCAGCTACTGCTGGAGAGGAAGGCGGGAACCCACAGGCACAAGTTGGGAGCACCAAGATGTGGAATCAGGAGAGCTTCTTACTGCAGCGTGCAAACAGGCCAGAGAGGGGAATCTGCAAAACCACCCTGAAGTAAGGAGAGACATCACTGCAAAAGCACAGCCACTTTCAGAGCAGTCACCGGGTTAGTTTCCATTGCTTTGAAAAGCAGCACTTGTATGGTTTGGGCTTTGAAAGGAATCCCTCTATTCCTGGGCCAGTGGGTGCTGCGCTAATGAGGCCCTCGCACAGCAAACACCGCACCCCACCGGGTGCCATTGTCCAGGATGTATTTAATTGTCCATTCCAACACAGACAATGAGCTACTTCAGGAAAACAGCAGGAATCAGCACCAGAAAGCTTCTATTTACAAACCTCCCACGGACTTTTTGACTTTTTTACAAGTTTTGGGGGCTTCACAAGAATTTCTGTCCAAAAGACCTTTTCTTGTTAGAAATGGCATTTGAAGGTGAAAGAGTCCATTCAAAGACAGTATCTTTCCAATATTCTCATCGAACAAGAAAAAAGATTCAGGCAATCTGGCATTTTTCTCTACAGAAATGAACAATTTTGACCACATCACCTTATTCCACTGGGAATACCTTTCTTGTGAAAGTATGTCTCGATCTCTCAGACATGTTCCTAAATTCAACGTGTTCAGGAAAAGCAGCAAGTCACGGCTCGTCCCCGCTCACCAGACACACAAAGGTTTTCCATCTAAAATCAGGTGAAATAATGACACATGTAAAGAAAGGGAAAAAGTTTATACGAAACTCTCCTTTTTTCGCTCCTTCCAGCTCAATTTCTCCCTCTTCAAAGTTTCTCCTCTCATTGAGTCATTAGTCTTCAGGCAAGTGATGCTTCGGCTTTTGATTAAAATTACTGGGGAGTGTGATTAAAGGGAGATAAGACAATAAAAGGAGGAGAACTTCACACCATTATTATGGCAAATGAGTGCCATTCCCAACCCGAGAGCTGCATCAGCTTGTCTAATGTAACAAACGCTTCCCCTGATGGAAATGTGTCCAATGAGACTTCGAGATGCCAGCCTTCAGTTTTCAAAGGCCTCGAAGCTGTACGGGCGCTGTGTGACCACAAGCCTGATGTGACCAAGAGCTGGAAGGTGACGCTGCCCCATGGAGCAGGGCACAGAGGAGTGAGATGTGCTTGTTGGTGGCTGACAAACGCCAGAGCGGTGTCTGCCACCTCCAAAAGGGAGCAGAGGGTACAGACAGACACGCGGATGGGTGATGCCAGGAGGAGTCGAGGGGAGCCAAGGGGTGGATCTGGGACCCGGGAGAGGCAGGGTGGGTCTGTCCTGTGCAGGGAGCCTCTGGGGCTTGGTCCCACAGCAGAGGAAACACCTTTGTCTAGAGAAAAAGCATCATTTCTACTCTTACCCAAACAAGAATAGTTCTGAGAGAAAAAAAAAAGTCATTTTTACTACAAAGAGAATATCTACCCAAGAATATATTTCGGGAGAGCTACGCAATCTGCCTCCCTGATGTAGACAAGCTGTGTGTCTCTGCTCTCCTCCTGGAATAACGGATCACTCATTCCCTCCCTGGGCATGATGTGGGGCTACATTCTCTAACTCAGGGAGTGAAGACACTACACTGTTAGTAGCCTGTAAAAGTGTAGGCAGGTAGCTCACAGGAGCATTTATTTGTGGCTTAAAATGTACTAGTTTATCATGCAAATGATATGTCAACAGAATAGCTGTACTTGGCTTGTACTTTAAGCAGTTAAACACACCATGTGTAGTATTAAGGAGGTTATGTGTTACATATAATAAGCAGATGAAGCCAAGTTGCCAGGAAGCCAGGTGTCCTCAGAAATCTGAAATCCAACTCAAAGGAACCAAGGTGCTTCCCACTCAAGCCATCCAGAGAGGTGATGCTTGTGAAAAGTAGAGGCCATGCTTCTGCCAAGACACCTTGAGGTGACGTGGTCCCAGCTGGGGCCCCATCGGGGCTTTATCCACGAGATGAAAGGTCCAGTCTCAGCTCTCCAGTTTCATTTCAAGAGCGGGTGCATGCTGAGGTCGTGCATTGAGCATTTTCCACAGCCTGAGCTCTGGGAACTATTTGCAAAGGTAAAAATAATGCATGATCCAATCTTCTCCAGGCTTTTCACTTCCTAGAGGGTAGAAATACAGGGGGGGGGTGGGGGTGGGAAGCTCTTGGATTATTGCAGCTCCACAAATTGCTCCCTGAGGCAAGTAAATGTTGTAAAAAACATACACAAATGTTCAGATTCAAGTTTAACCGAATACCAGGACGCTTGGATTTATTCAAGCGTCGGCAGCCCCCAAGCTTTCCTAGTTATTTCAGGTTCCCTTACATCAGCAAATGTTTTCTTTCACAGAAACTCAAAGTCAAACCTCACAGGGCCCTAAAGAGTCAAACAAAAACGTTCCCTGCCTGCCCCATGGACCAGCTCATTACACTCCAGCCCTCACACTGCTCTCCAAAGTGAAAATGGTTCCAGTGATTTATGGAGAATCAAAGCCAAAATCCCCTTTGTTTACAGACGTGATGCTTGGCCTTAGGCACTGTTTCAAAGGGGTGCCATGGAGTGAGACATGGAGAGGAGTGCTCCTCAGTCCCACCCTGCCTGGGATGCCAGTTCCACCCCAGCTCCAGCCCAGACCTCCCCTTCTCCAGCACTTCCAGCCTCCCCCAGGGCCGCCAACCCATTTGGCACCCAGCGTCTTCACGGGCACCTTATTGCGAGAGAAAGAATCTTACCTCACTTCTGATCCAAATTTCAAGACTGCTTTGAGCCTTCAGGCTCATATTTTCCACACATCATAAAAAATCATCCCTTCCCCTGCACACACGTGCACACATTCCTTGTGCTTCCCCTCAGGGCCCCATGGGCCTCAGGAGATGATAAAATTTCAGTCAAGTAGGTGTTTCTTAGGCATTTTCTACAGTTCATGACCCTGTTTAAACACCTGTGAGAAACACAGTAGGATGCATCACATAACCCTGAAAAAGGATGTTTTTGAGTTAATTGCTTCCAAAACACCCAGTGATGAGAAATCCAGCAATATAACCAAATCATTTCCTTTGCTGTTAAAAACCAGCACCCTGCTCCTGGCCTGGGCTGCCCTGGCAAAGCTGTCCAGACACCGATGCTTGCGCAGCTTTTCCCTGCCATGTTGTGAAGCTCTCCAGGACGAACAGTTCCCTGCAGGTGTAATGGTGCCATCAGCCAGCTGTTACCCTCTCTTTGCTAAATTAAGCACAACACACTCCTTGATTTGCTCTCCAAAAGCTGTGATTTCCTGTTCATTAATCCTTTTCTGGCTCTTCTTTGAATCTCCTCCAATATTTCCACACCCTTTTTGAACGGTGGGTACTGTGCCAAGTACAGGGGCAGCATAATCTTCCTACGCAAAACGGGTCGGAGGATCGCAAGTTGCTCATCAGTGACCTCCTGTCTCCCCAGGGCTTTCCCGAGTCATCAGTTACCAGATCCTGCAATTATTCTCTGCATTCCCTGGCTCCACAGCTGGTCTGCATTCCCCAGCTTTAGCCATTTGGGAGTTACATGTTTTAAGTCAGCTACTCATCTAAGTTGCCTCCCCTTAGTCAGTAGAGAGAAACGTGCTGTCCAGAGGCAATTCATCCCACTCTAAGGGATATCTACAGTACAATGAATAGCTCATGCTCTGGGGGTGCCTCCACCCTTCCTAGGACTTGATGTGGACCCCACATACCTAACATTGAGATGCCCCCGGTTAAGTGAGATGAATGGTCTGACATTAGACCACACCAAAATACCATGTTTACTTGGCCCAGGGCTGTCAAGCAAACCCGAGGCTCTGTATCATTAACTGGGGCTCTGTGAGAGCTGCTTTTTACCCCCAGTCTTTGGGTCACTTTCAATATTTATCAATGAGGATTTAACAGATGCTTCTCTTTTTTTTCCATGGCTCGTTGCTGGGGCAGGCCCCCAGAGACAAGACCACACACAATCAATATGATTGGAAGTCAAGCTCAAGCTTTATTAGCAAGCAGATCCTTATATATTCTTGTGCACTCTAAAACCAGCAGAAGCCCTTATGTACTTGTTGCTACCTTGCGTTACTCTTGCACATGCTCATTTCAAAAAACAGCTCCGAGCCTCGGCACTTCCCACAAACATTGCTGCCCGCACATGGCCAGTAGGTAAGTTCCTGCTTTTGCAACTCCAACGAGTCCCTTCTTTATCAGTTTCTTCCTTAACAAGCACATTCTTCTCTTCTGGCCTTCTTGCTTTTAGACATGGTTAATCTTCTGACCCGAGTGCTGGTTCCACTTTTGCACTGTCAGCGTGTGCGGAAAGTTCAGCAACCTGGCATATGCACCCACAGATTATCACAGCCAGGGTCTGACCTCCTGAGCAATACCGGCTACAAAATTTCATCCACTAGGCTCCTTTGAAAATCCCAACTCTAAATCTTTCAGGTCCAATCCTTTCCCCACACAGCTCCCCTGGAAGCACCACAGTTGCTCAGAAAGCTCAGTAGGGTGCTGGTGGGGCCAGGGAGGGAAGGGCCCAGCCATACTCGGGTCTCTCCTACCTGTGCTGACCTGGCAGCAGACTCCTGACAGGATTCATATTTTCCATGCTGCTAATTTTAGTCCTTTGCTTTCCAGCACCCACAGACTTGAGACACAGCCCACTGCCCCGCTGCACCTTAAATGCTTTCTAACGGCCTCAACCCAGAGATTTACAGTGAGCCAACTCACTTTGAAACCCTTCCATAAAAATGCCTTCTGCAAACAGATTTGTTTCATTATCCTTGGGCCTGAAAGTCCCTGAAGTAACAAACAACTTCAAACTCCTTCAAATTTATTGTGGCACTAGGTTAGCACTTCATTTACACCCCGTGTACCTGGGTGCATGCCTTACAGGGGACAGGCAGGGGGGTGGATGGAGAGCCCTGGTGCAATGTGTCAGTGATTATGGTGCAACACATACTGGATGGAGGATCTATGATAACATCTGTTACGGCTTTATGAAATATTGACAGCGTCTGAACACATACTGCCTCCTGAACAGCTCGTTCTGGAGGTGTTTAATAAAGGCATCTGTCGTTTTATCCTTGGATCTACACGCAGGCTAAGTACAATCTCTGCCCTCCCTGTAATCTCAGTGAGGGTTTCCAGAGCTGGAAGGAAATGGCACGAAATACGCAGGCTCACATGTCCAGAGAGGTGCAGGGGGACAGACAGAGACTCTTTTATGCATATGGGGTCTTTCATTTTGGAAAGGAATTAACTTTGTGCTCCTCTGAAATCAATCCCTGCACAGAGAACTGGCTTTAATGGGACCAATAAAAGACTGCGCAGGCTGCCATGACGGAACAGTGGGAGAAAGCCGGGACGCCAGGGGAATCAGCTCATCCTTCAGACTTTCATCCCCGATCGTGCACTTCTCACCATTTAACCGTGTCCGCAGTGCCGGGGCACAACACCCTTCCCCCACGCGATCCAAACACACGAATCCATGACACATTCACTCCAAATGCCCAACATATTCCCAAATTAATGACACACGGTGTTATTTTTCACCTTGTAAGGTCTCTCCGGGCATGCACGTGCATGCATACACACAAGCACCCCATACACTCGATTACTTTTACCTTTACACCACAGAATTCACTTTAACACATCTGCCTGCACAAAGCCCAGCCTCCCCTGCGCAGCTCCTTCCAGCACAGGGACATCAAAGCACACCATCTCCACGCACCTTTTGCTGGCGGAGCTCTGACTCCCCCTTTCCTCACGTACAAAACCCAAACGCCCCATCACACGCAGCTGTCCGGAGATGCAGCTCTACAACACGCAGAGTGACACCCCCAAAGGCCTCCCTCATGTATGGAGGTGTGAATGCAGCCCCACACACAGCTTTCTGCTGCCACTGGCACACTGGGTCATCTCATCCATTCTCCTCTTGGCTCACCCTTCAAACTGGACAGCTAAATTGGGGGGGGGAAAGAAAAAAGTTGGTTTCCTTCCACCATACTTTTCTTACTCTCTTGAGGAAAGAAAGGTTTCTCTGGCTATTCTACGGCACCTTCATGAAAGACAGGCAAGCCCTGTATGAAGGTATGTCCTGAAATCCTCTCCCAGGGACAAAATTCCCACAGGCTTCCCAGGGACGGGTAAATTTTGATGCACAACAGTGACCCTCTTTGTTCATCACCTGGCTGTGTTTGGAGCAAATCCAGAGACACTCCCCTGGCAAAGGACATACTCCCTGTTGATCCTGGGAGGAGAAGCTGACCTTCTGCTGTAAGGACAGAGTGGGGCAGCACCCAGAAGAGAACTGGTTTGGAACGTGCTGCTCTCGGCCAGGTCAGAGTTCCCCCGAAGGGCAGTGCACCAAACCTGTGTCAAGCCAACTGACCTGAGAACCTGTTATTGCTCTTTTTCTGTTGTTGTCAAAGCCGAATCGAGAGGAATGGTAGGAAAGTGTGCTGTCTTCAGAACCCAGGTACAGTTGAAGAGCAGTGACCTTTCCTCACGCTGGAGAGCAGACATGGAAGTGCAGTACGAGGCAGTGTCAGCTCTGTTGCTGTGCTTTGTCCCGTTCGGTCCTCATCAAGGGCAGCCAGGTCCAGCTGCTACTCTGCAGAGGGAAACACACATTTCTGTGGTTCCTGCCCTGAGCCACAGTCCCAGGTAACAGGACAGAACACCCCAGTTTGACCCCAGCAGCTCCTACCCAACCCTGAGGCTAACCCACTGACTAAAGCAGCAGAGCAAAAGGTTCCTGGAAACCAGGCACCATGTGGTTTTCTTTCCAGATTGGTAATTCTGGATTTTCACAGCTGGGTGTTGTTAAATAGGACAGAGTCAGCTGGAGCATCAACAGCCTTTCCTCTTGCCTGGGCAGAGCCTGCAGGCTGATTTCAGCCCGTTTAACCCCAGGTTGTGACTGTAAAACTGGTCCATGGACCTCCTGTCAGCATCTTCCCATCCTGGCCCCGCTCACACACTCAGCTGGAATGAATCCTTTCACCTTTGGTCTTTACTAGAAAGGATGAAATTTCCCAGCCCAGGGACACTAAACTGAGTCTCTTCAGTTGTCTCCCCAGGGACGAGAACCCTAATGAAACCTTCTTTCATAGTATTTCCCACACACAGAGGATAATTCCGCTGAACCATGAGCATGCAGGGCAACAGCAAAAGAGAAACCAGAAATGTATGTGATACCCCAGACACATGTTTTCTGCAGCATCTGGTAAGATCAGCAGCCACTTTACAAGCCACATTTCCCTGGAAACATTTTCCCCCACCGTGAACCAACTTATCCATCCAGCAACAGCCAGAGTCACTGAGGAGCAATACAACACCTCTCCCACAATTTGTTGCCCCGTAGGAGAGTCTGCTGTATGTGTAAAAACATTCCCCTGCTCGGAATTAGTGATGGGTGCGACTGTGTTTCTCTTTACTCACTCAGCAGGAGGAATCCCAGCACTGGAGCCACCTCTGTTCTTTACGCAGGGAAGCACCTCCTCCACAGCCTGGGCATGAGAAAAAATGCAAAGGCTGTAAAAACATTATCAGAGCCATTTCATGGTCCTGTCCCTTTGCCCTTGTTCGGTTTTCCTCTATATGGGCTGTGAGGCAGCAGCAGCATCTCACTCCGTGCTTGTACAGAGACCAGCCCTGAGCAGATCTTAAGTCAGGTGTGGGAGTACAGATGTAATGCAGGTGATAGATGATAACCCGCTCTCGTTGTGGGTGTTTTCTAGTCTCATTTCTTAGTCTAAATGTGTGTCTTCAGTGAAAACTCAGCTTAGCACGATAATCTTAGCTTCTTAAGAAACTGGCTCAATTTCAGCACCATTTTACGAAAATGAGAGTAAGATCTTGCCTCTTCCAGTAAATTATACAACTTTCTAGTTGAGGATTCAAACCAATTCAGTGAACACCCTGAAAGCCCTGGTGTAGACATTTCTTACCATGGTAACTTAAATGGGGTATTAAATAGCATCTTTAGCTAAACAATGGAAGTTTCAATAGTAGTGTAAGAAAAATAAACACATGGTCCTCCTGACCATTTAGACACTCCCTAAATTACTTTCCCAGCCCAAGTTTGGGAGCAAAGTGCTCCAGGCTCTCAGCTCAGCCATCTCCAAGCAAGACCAGATGCCTGCGATTAACTGCAGGTTCCGCACTGGGGTGCATCAGGGCTGGTGCTGCCCTTTCCCCTCTCAGACCCTGCTCCATAGGCTCAACTCACCTCTGCCCACTCTCCGACTCAGGTTTTCTGTTTGAGCACGCACACCGTAGGGACAGCAGCTGAAAACAACCATTTGCCCTTTCCCATCCCACCCTCCTTCACCTTCCACCTTCCACCACAACGTGTTTCTTCTCCCTCCCTCCGACAGGGATTTCAACGGCATTTCCCTTCCTGCTGCCAAGCGGGTGCTGGGGCGCACGGAGACAGTAAAACATCGCTCTGACGGCCCTTGCTGATGCTGCGTCCCCTCCCAGTACTGGTACCGCAGCATCAGGTTATGCGCCGTTAACAGCCTTTCCGCTTGGTTACAGCTCGGCTGGCATCACTCCCGGGTTTGGCCCTGCTGTTTTACCTCCCCTCACGGCTCGGGGACCCTCCCCTCGGGCAGCAGGACTCACCTGCGGTGTGTGCGATGTGTAATTCAGCACGGGGAGCTGGTGGGAGCATCGCCAGCGACCAGCACGTCAAACCCACATTACAGCAAAGCCAGCGAACCTCATCCGGGGTGGGGTGCGGGTCTGGGGAGAAAGGGATTCTGGTTATTTGTGAAGTGGGTGAATAATTCACAGACAAACCATTGACATGAAAAATTCCTCCATCTCTCCTTTTTTGTGAATTGACAGTGAAGAATTTTCCAATTCCTTCCCTCTGCATTTTCATTATCCAGAATTATTCACTAAACAATCGCTTGGAATAATCCTGGGGAGCACATTCTCTGCTGGGGATGTCAGCACTGACGTCAGGGGAATTAGCGCCGGCAGGAGCTTTGGTTCAGAGGCGAGGGCCGTCCACAAGCCTTTCATCACCAGGACTGGTCTCTAGATTCTGAGCCATGCTGATTAGCTGTGGCAGAGCAGAGAGGCTGGACGGTCCCATTTTCTCTTCTGTTAGGCCAGCAGAGTTCCGCAAATCAGGTTTTCCACCGTGAATACTTATGTTTACAAACTAATGGAGGCTGAAATCACCGAGATGCAATGATATATCCCACTGGCACTTCCAGCAGCACTTCTGCCGGCAGGTTTCATCTCCAACCCTGCAGGAGCAAGAGGAACACAGCGGGATTTCTACATTTCCATTCCAGCTGCTGCAAACGAGCCCTGCCCTTTGCAGGAACATCCGCACAGTGCCATACGGGCTCCTGAACCCGCCGCCAGGCTCACCAGTGCAGCTCCCTGCCTTTGATATTCCTGGGAGGTGAAAGAAAACAGCTGAAGGTTTGCTTTTTAATTTCATGGGAAATTTTGGAAGTGGCTTTTGCTCAGTTCTGCACTTCATTTATTCATTTACAGACTGACCCAAACCCCAAATGAACCACTGAATGTCTTCAGTATACCACAATTCTGACTCAGAAAGTCCTTGATATTTATCTGCCTGCAGCTTCCAGTAAGTTAAAGCCAGCTGACCTAAAATACCAAATGCCGAGGGAGCTCTCTGGCTGATGACTCCCGGTATCTGACAGCAACTCTCTGGGGTGTATTTTCTGTATTTATTTATTGTAAATGAGACATCTGACACCAAGAGATCAGAAGCGATTTCCAGCTCTCTCCACATCACCAGTAGGGTTCCCGTTTCAAGCCTCATATCATCATCATCAACTCTGCTGCAAAACCTTCTGTGCTGGCTGTCAGTGATTTGCAACACATAACTTGAGGGAGAGAATTGCTTGCAGTTCTCCCCTTCATCTTGTCAGGAAAATCCGCCCGTGTTGGGCAGGCCAACCAGACTGTCATGACCATAAAACCCCTACAAATCTGGGGATCTGACTTTCTGTTCTTTGAAATGTTTTAGGTCAGTGGGAAAACGTAGATGTCATATCCCTATTTCCAGTCCTACCCTGGGAAGGATATTAACGTCTCTGGTCATTTCTCTGATGCAGCATCCACTTTCCCTGCATCATGTCCCTGCATTTGGATTTAGATTAACTCCTGTCACCATCCTAGACCTATCTTTTCACAGAGACAAAAATTATTTCCCAACAAGTGACAATGTTTCATAAACACAAACCTGATTTCTGCAAAAACCGGTATCTTCCCTTGCTGCTAAACCCCTCTAGTTAAAAGTTCTCTCACTGCAGAGAGGGGAATCTCACACCGAGGAAACCCAATTGCAGACCAGCAAGCTTTACTTCTGCAGTGCCTCAGGTAATTGCCAGGCGAGCTGGAAAGAGCTCCCTGTACAGCCCAGATCTTCAGATGCTTTTCTCTTTAAATCCCTCCTCCGGTGCGTCGCTTCCACCCACCCCACCGCCTTGCAGCAGGTCTGTGTGAGCGTGGATAGCAATTAGTAACCTGGTCCCCTTAGATGCAAGAGTTCCTCGTACGCTTCCATAGCAGGAGCAAACACCCCACGAGGGATGCTGTGCCTCCAGCCCCAGCAGCGGTGCTGCGGAGGCAGGCAGAGCCCACAACCAACATAGAAATCTGATCAGCCCTTACTTTATAGACGGATCGGGACACATGGGTGTTTGCAGTCTCAATCTCACTCTCTTTAAGCGATGTGTCCCTGTGCTTCAGAATGACTCAGTTCTGGTAGGGAGCAGCTCTTCCTGCCATCACCCTCCCATCCTGGTGTCCTGGAAAATCCCAACTCAAGTTCAAGTCCCCCGGCCATGCTGTTAACCCTCAAACACCATCTACCCCGTTATGCTTAAGACAAACAAATACAAACCTCAAGGACAGAAAAGGAGAAAGAAATGAAACCCAAGCCACCATAGTTAGTCCCAGACAGCACAGCCGTGCTCTTCTCTCATTAGCACACGCTACCCCCAGGTGCCTGGAGCGCAGCAGAGCTGGGACATCATCTGGGGTCAGACTGCTGCCTGGAAAAATGCACTTGGCTGATGGAAAGGTGACTATCCCTTAGCTGGTTGGTTGTTTGTTTTGTGGGGGGTTGTGGTGTTGGGGTTTTTTTCAATAGAAATAATGGATAGGACCTGATGTCTCAGTTTCCCCATTTGGGCAAGTGACGTGATGGCTGAGGTGAGGGTGAGAAGCTTAGGGACTGACAGGAAAGTTTAGGCACAAAGAGACAAAGCCCATGTTTTTTGGACATCTAACCCCTGCTGGCACTGAGGATGGGTAAAGCCCTGTCAGACCAGCAGGAGCCACACTGCGCTGCTCTGTGGGGTCACCAGGGCGAGAGCCAGAGAGAGAAGCCACCACCATCACTGGCAGGGTGCTGTGGGCCTGTCAGACACACAGGTCTCCTTAACTCAGCCACAGTGCCAGTGTGGTCACGCTGCCACCAAAAGCCAGTCACTCCACACGAGGCTGCAGTCCCCGATGCACACAGACCCTAAATCGATGCTCACAGCCACACTGGGAGCCCAACCCAGAGCAGCCCCCAGGCACGCAGCTCCCCACCCCTTCCCTGAGCTCCGTGCATCCAGCGCTGGCACCGTCTGCAGGCAACATCCCCACCAGAGCCATAGGTCTGTGTGCGATGGCACAGCCCTTCTGCTACGGGAGAGCAGGAAAAACACATCTCTCGCCCTCCCCGATGGGCCCAGAGGATGAATCTTCCCCGCTCAGGGCAGGAGATACTCCTGTGCCTCCAGGTCTCTCTCGACATGTTTGCAAACCCTCCTGCCAGCTAGCTCTAGTCATCCTGCAGCAGGAAAAGTTGGTGTCTGTCAATAGTCAAGGCACAGGGATGCAGGGAGAGAGCAGACAGGTAGGGAGAGCCTCTGCCACAGCCAGACGGATGAATCTTGCTCAGAGGCAGCGCGGGAGGGGGGTCGTTTGCAGGGTCTGTGTTCTGCCGCAGGCGCTAACCAAGCTCTGCTCTTACAGTCCTCCCATCCCCGTCCACAACCACCCTGCCCGGGCATCGTGTCCCAGCCCAGGCCCGCGGATCCTGACCAGGGGCCCTGGAGCCATCCCAGGGCTTTGCACACTACAAAGCAGCCCTGGTTCTTTTAATTAGCCAGGGACTGTAAATGAGCACGGGGTGTGCGCAGGCCCCTGCTGCAGAGCCCAGGAGAGTGCTGCACGCTTCTGGGGTCACCGTCAGTAGAGGGAAAAGCCATTTGGCACCCAGGCTGCCGGCAGCGGGCTCACAGGCAGGCTCCATGGGGCACCACGAGCAGCGAGCACTCCCCAGCAAGCGAGACCAGACAGCTCCCTGGCATTGAAATCCCTGGGCCCTGCATGCACCCAGATCAGGGACCATGGAGGGAATGTTCCCCAGGACCAAGAGCAGGGTCCTGGCACCACCACCATCTCCTTCCCATCCATGCCCATGCATTCCTGGCCACTGATCCCACCACCCACCCGTCCTTCCCCCTATGTGCTTTTCCATCCATTCCTTTAGCTCCTTTTCAGTCTGTCCCTACGTGTTTAAGATTAGAAAGTCAGCATTTGCCTTCTCATCCGCTCTGCAGGAGTCCCACTGTCTACAAGGGGATAGAGGAGGATGCAGACAAGCACCTTGTAAGAACAGAACCAAATGAACTCACCCACCCCGTGCCTGGGAAGCACCCACCAGCTCCCACTGCGTGGCAGAGAACGGTGGGGGCAGAGGGGGCTTTATTAGGGGGGACCCAGGGCAGCCAGATGCCTATAAGGGCCCGTTCAGAGACATCAGAGGGTTCTCCTGCTGCTCAAGGAAACTGCAGGTTTATGCGTTGCCGGGTCCCAGCTTCAGTTTAATCCTCTCTTTTGTTGGTGTTAGATAATTGAAAGCGACTGGTGCTGCCCAAGAGCAGAGTGCACCAGAACGGAGCCAGTGACCCATCAAGCACATGAGACTAATAAATACAGATCCTAATTATTACTGACCCAAGACAAAGTCCCTAACTCCTTTTCCTATGTGCAATTCATAGTACTCCAAAAGGCCAGGCCGAGCCATAATTTACATTTTATTTACCCAGCAAATACCATCCAGGCACTAGTGCTGGGCACCCCTGAGGCACGGGGCAGAGCAGCACAGTCTGGGCATCACCCCAAGCCCTGGGCTGAAGCAGAGATGGTGGCACAGGCAGTGCCCAGGTGACACGACCGGTCATCACGTCATTTGACTGAAACCCCATATTGTGTCCTTCGAAGAGGCCAGAACAGCAAGGGAGATCAGACAGGACCTGGACAAGAACCTTCCCAGCCCGGACTCCCCCCAGCCATCCTCCGAAAGAGAGACCATGAGCCAAACTTTGCTGCTTCCCCCTCCTCACCTTACGATACCCTCGCTCCTCTCAGCTCTAATTCAAAGGAAGGGAAGCGCGTGCTCAAAGCAGGGAGACGCATCCTATGGTGCAGCGGCGCTGAGATACCTCGTCCCTCATGGGCATGGTCCCCCTGGGCCCAGGAGGGTCCTTCTGGCTGCACAGGGTGCGAAGGGCCTCGGCAGCGGAGCCCGGCGGCTCTCCAGCCCTCGATACCACGGCCTGCGCCGGCTGGCACAGCTGATGCTGTGGTGCTCTGCAGCACCCTTATCTCTCCGGAGAGGTTTTCATTGCACGCTCAGACACTAGGAGATGGAGTTACTCAGCTCACTGATACTGCTCTGCAAATCCATCAGAGAGGGGGGTGGGAAGGGGAACAGCTTGTTCCCACCTGTTGCTCCATGGCAGCTTTGCCCTTCACCAGCGACAACTGATCGATTCCCAACCAAGTCTGGACAAAATTGGTGCCCCCGTCTGATGCACAACAGGAAAACCACCAAGAAGTTTAGCCCCTGCCTACAAATGACCCGCTATGGGAGCAGCAACCACCAGGCAGCACGGGCGGTCCCCAGGGCACCGAGAGCTTGGATCACAATATCCATGGCTGCCTGAGGTACGATCCGTGCCATAAGGGTTGTAAATCCACAAACTTTCTTTGCCAGGAAGCTCTTTCCAGGTGGGGCTGGCCACTTCCCTCGGGTCAGAGAAGGGGCCACTGCCAATGCCCAGAGCTGGCAGTGCCATCCCCACTGCACTCAGGAGGAGGGATGGCAGCAGATCTCAGAAGTTCTGGCACCTGGAGATGGACCCAAGCTTGCTGTGGCCACGGCGCAATGAAAACATGGGGGCAAGATGGGCTGCCAGCCCCACGGCAGGAGGCTCCCGGTGGGCCCCAACAGCTCCCACACCCCCGGCAGAGCTTTTCCCCAGGCTGCTCAGGTGGGAGCAGGCTCCAAGGAGCAGGGCAGAGGTGTCTGCACCCCGGCACAGCTCGCGCCTCCAGACACCCAGGCAGGCTGCGGGGGGCTTCCTTCCTCCTCTCCCCTCCCAGCAGCACAAAGCACCAACCTGCCCTCCTGGATGCTGCTTTTCTGCTGGTGTTTCGTGAGTCACATCGCTGATGTAACCTCTCCACGTCACCGGGGCTCGGAGATGGATTTAACGAGACTTTGTCTTCTTCAGCTAAGAAAAACCTCCAAGAAGCTCAGTCTCAAGCATCCTGAGGAGCCAGCAGGTCTCTGCTACTGCCACTGTCCCCACAGGAGGTCAGATTTAACTGGAAAAGGGTCCAGCAGGCCGGCTGACAGCAAAAGCAGAGCATCAGAGACCTGGGGAACGACATGCCAGCATCACCCAAGAATGCCTTTGTCCTCAGCAGAGCCTGCCACATGCCCCCTCCTCACAGGACATGGCAGGTGACATCCTGCTGTGCCTTACCCTGCCCTGAGCGAAGCCCCACGCTGGAGCGAGGGAGGGGCTGCAAAGTGACAGGGGCACCGTGTCTGCAGCCAGGGGAGCCGGCAGCAGCTCCGACGGCTTCGGCACAAGAGGCTGAGGTGCTGACCCGGCTGGCGTTCACACAGGCGTGCTGGCACTTACCCACCAACACCACGCTCCTGCCCTGCAGTCCGGGGCCACCGACCCCCAGAGACACCGGCATCTTCCTTGGGCTGCCCGGCAGCTGTTGTAATGCAAGTCACACCCGGGAAGGGAATCCTGATTTACACCGGTATAGAGGGACATTTAAGCCTATAGTGTTTTCAATCCAGAGGAATAAATGCTTGCAAAGCAGAAGGGAACAAAATTAATTATAAAAATCAAGGGAAACAAGGAGCATTTTTTTTCTCTTTTATGAAGGTCACTAAAAAGGGAAACATCATGTGGGGTCCCTGGGAAACCAGTAATGTAAACAGTCAGCAGGCAGAGGGCATCTTCTACTAATGAAGGTGTCTTGCCAAAACACACAGGCATCATATAAACTATTAGATAACGTAATTCCAGTTAATTTGCTGCCTGGTCAGCCACAGCCCTCCTGCCATGCTCCCAAGCCCAGCCAATGACATTAAGAAAGATTTACATTGCTATAGGGCAGCTGGTCGGCTTGACCCCGAAAGCAGCACCTTCTCCAGGACGGGGCAGGGTGGGTGCTGCAGCCCCACAGCCCTCTCTGCTCACCCAACACCATTCTCCCAAGGCACGATGGGCAACTGTGGCCTTGAGAGCCAACAGAGAGGATTGGCCACTAGTTTGAGGACAAGGAGACCAATATTTTTTTTCAGAGGCTTGCTTGCTAAGTGTCACCTTCCCAGGGGCTCTAGAGAGCTGCTGACACGTGGTCTCTGGCTGTGGGAGTCTGTTGCCTCTCAGCAGGTTTTAGGGGTGAAACAGGCTGGGGTCATAGTGCTGCGGGCCAGAAAAAGGCCAGAAAAATCCAAGACAATTCAATATTCCTCCGTCTCACTGCCATAACCTCCAGTCTCAAGTGTACCCATTTCATCCCAAGCAGTGTCCTGCCCTCAGGACCGGCCAACAGCACATGCCTTGGGAAGGACAAGAGCAGGGGATGACGACACAGCAGCACTTCCCAGAAAGGGTCTCCCAGCCCTTACCCACCTGCAGCTCTGCCATGAACAGCCCTGGATGGATCCTTCTGCCCAGTGCCTCTGACTGCCCATCTCACCCTGCCCACAGCTCTCCCCTCTCTCCTTCTGGGGCTGCAGACAGGACAGGGGTTGTCTCTGTTTGTTGGGCCCTGGGGGAGTTCCCAAAGGACAAGGAGGCAGCCACCACCCCCTCTGCGCTAGCGATACCCTGATCCCATGGGGAGAAAGAGACCCAAGAGGTGGAAGGCTGGGGCATCCTTCCCTCCAAAGAAAGCTGCAGCGTTTGAAAGCAAAGACAAGGTGCAGGATCAGGTCTTGCACCTGCAGCCTGGAGGGGGTTTTCAAGTACAAATCCCACTACAACTCCTTCCCATTACCCTTCTCTCGCTGCTGCTCTGAACTATTGGCACTTCGTAGCACCAAATATTCAGCATGCTCCATGTAATTTTAAAACCATTATGTAAGCTGCTCTCTCCCCCATCTCTCGATGTCTCCAGTTGGTGTGTCAGAATGTAATTGGCTTTTGATGGGATGTTAAGATTTCTTGAGCTCCCGTGGAGAGGCAGCATGGGCAGAGGCGAGGCAACGGATGGTGATTGTCACTCCATGGTAAGTGCTCAAAGACCCTGGAAGGCTCATTTACAAAAATATACAATAAAATAAATTCTAAAAATCCAGAAGCAACAGACCCAGTAGGCTTTAGTTTAATTGACTGAAATCACGGAGACTTTTTTACTTCTGTGCTTTCTCCTGCTTGGAGAAAAATGGAAATTAACTGTCTCGTGACCAACAGAGGAGTGCCATGCTGTGGCAATGGTCAGGGCTCTGTTGCAAACCCAGCTCCTCCAGAGGCTGAGAATTTCCTCCCCGAACTGTTCGTTCCTGCCTTTCTGGCCGGGGCTATGCCATAAGCTTTGGTGCTGCAGCCAGTCTCATGAGCCTCCTCCACCCGCACCAGCCCCACCACAAACCCACCAACCCCCCGGCCATTCCGGGGCAGGACACTGCACCCTGGCAGCAGAAAGGGCAGCGGGAGGTGATCGTTTCCTGCAGCCACGATCCCAACAGCACATTTGATCGTGGCAAAGTGCAATCCACAGCCTACCTCCAAACAAGGCGGCACCTGAAACCCAGATCTGCGGTTCAGGGGAACGTTGGTGCCTCTAAACAGAGCGGCAACCTCAGCTGACGCCGCGGCTGGGCTGAGCTCCCTCAGAGCTCAGCACATCACAGACCTCCAGCGTGGTGAGGCGGGACAGCAGAGTTAATGCCTCCCACAGATGGGAGACACGCACCAAGGCATGGGGTGCTTTCACCGGGGAGAAGCATTTACCAGCAAGGCCACATGTTTCAGCATCTGTTCTGTCACCCCGAGTCCTTTTGCAGCTCTGGCTGGGGGACCCCACCGGGAGAAAGAAGACACAATCCTGCAGAAAGATGCAAGTCCTCACTCAGGTAAACCATGCGGGAGATGGGTGTTCCAGGGCTCACAGCCCGGCCTTAGGTGCTGCAACCTAGAAATCTGTCACGGAGCTCTGACAAAAACAAATGCATGTTGGTGTCCCTTTTCCAACCTCACAGGTACAGTGTGATGGAGAGCTGCAGCACCAGTGCCCTAACGATCCCATGCACGAAATACCCCATCTCCAGAGCCTGCTCCACACTCCTCCCACTACCTGAGCCCCATGGCAGTATAAAACAAGGCTGGCAATTCCCCCACAACAAGTTTTCTGCCATCTGGCCTGGCCTGAACTTTCACAAGAGCACCTGCCCTGGCCAGCAACAGCACATGGAGCATTTACATCCCCACAGATGGTGCTTACATCACTGAGCAGTGTGTCTGCCTACACACCAGCCCTGGCCCAAAGCCCATTAGAGTCATCAGATGCTTTTCATTAACTTCAACAGGCTCTGGACGAGGTCGGTTTGGTCAGACAGAGGCATGTCAGTGGATCCTATAGGATGCCCAAGCACATTTGCATTCAGATCGGCCACGTAAACACTTCCCTAAACACAGACCTGCCACAAACTCCTTGCAAATGCACGAGGCCTGACATTAATGCACTCCTGGCTCTGTGTTAGCTGATGACGTGAAACAGACCCATCCAATACAGTAACCAGCCATTCCCATCAAATGCCAGTTCAACTGGATAATGGGTCATACTGACTGCTTCAAGGGCCGGACCAACTTCACTTGCCCTTTTAATGATTATTAAGACGTTATCTATATTATTTCTGCTCAGCAAAATTAATTCCTCTTTCCCCACCCCTGTCCCTCCGGATGCAAGTCTGTTCAAGTCTCTATTCCTGCTGAGACAGAAGCTAAGGAGAACTCTGCAAGGACTGGACTTAATTCCCTTCTAAAGTGTTGTCAGGCAATTTGAATTTTTTTTTTTTTTTTCGCTAATACTGCCACTGCCATTAATGGAAAGAAAACAATAAATGTATCTGGTCACCTAAGGAGTCAGCCTCCCCTTTCATAGCTCTGCTGACATTTCTGTCTCCAGCCTGGACAGTAATGCATTCCATTTTAATTTCAGCAAATGGTTTATTTACGATCAGAGACATTTTTCATTTGTACTTGTTTGCATCTCCCTTAAAATTCAATATTTCATTTGGGGATGCAGGGTTATTGCCTGCTCCTCAAAATAAAGCATATGTGGCATGAAGATATTTCAAATTATTTTCTCCGGTTTCCTCCACTCAGGAGCAGCAATTGCCTTTCCAGCCACCCCTGGGAGCAGCCCAGAGGAGTCATCCCAGTCCCTGAACACTGCACGGTGCATCAGGCCAGCCAGGCCACGGGGGGAAATGGGGCTTCTTGGGGCTGTACAGGATCACAAAAAAGCAAAAAGAAGAATTCGAACAAACTTTTGTTTCCCTGGGCCAAACACATCTGTGGCTGCATTTACTCCTTGAGCAGAAGCCGTGTGTCCCTGCAGTTTCATCCATACAAATCTCCTGCAGAAGCCACGCGTGCAGACGCAGGGACAGCTCTGCCCTGGCACACTCGCCTCCCCCATCGGCCACACTGCCAGCAAATAGGGACCTTGGGGCTGGGCGAGCTCAGGGCTCCTGCTGCCTTCAGGCATTTGTCATTCTTAAGTGCTCTAAATATAAAATAATAGAGCTGATGAGATCCCTTTGCAGCAACCAGCTCCTCTCTTGGCTGCCAGGTGACCCCGAAGAGGTTTGGGCAGGAGCAGGTGGAGCTCCCATGACATGCGCATCAAAGGGGGTGCGCCTGGGAGACTTCAGTCCCCAGTTCTAGGGTCCAGGTCTGTGGCAGACCCCAAAAAGGCATCATTTAAACATTGTGCCCCAGAGCTGCTGACTATCAGAAGTGGTTTCTTCAGAAATATATGGTACCTGGACACTCACACATTCACCAAGTCACCAATCCCTCGAACACTCACCAATTGTACAATGACCTGGAGAAAACAGGCAGGTGATTTGCAAGGTGCAGCATCTCCTCCGGCTTGGACAGCTTACACCAAAGTGGCCCTGGCTCCTCTCTCTGCTAGTCCTTTCCCCACTGTTCACTCTGACTACCATGCAACTGCATCCACCACCAACCCCCCTTCCCCACAGCACAGAGCAGTTCCTTTAAAGGGTGCCCTTGGGACCCAGGTGTAATAATTACCACATGCTCTTACCTGAATACCCCTCTGATCTCTGCCACCAAATAAGAATTGACAAGAGAAGTCATATATATACATAGCAATTTCCTAATTTTTTGAGCCAATTTGGTTAAAGCTGCTGAACAAGAAAGCCTGAATCCTCAATAGAGCAACAAGACAGGCAGAGGAATGACAAGAGCTCTGAACTCAAACGTGGTTCTGCCCTAACCTAGAGGGACCATCTGAAAGGCTGAAGGAGATGTTCGTCCTCCCTTGGCCATTACATCAAGGCTGCTGAGAAAAGCTTCCAGCAGGTTTTTACAATACAGTAATATCTGCACGGGGGCCCAGTACGAGACTCCTCAAGTGCTCTGAATCCAGCCTTTGACTGTCTTGAGTCAACAAAACGGAGGGAAAGGTTTTACATATGGGCTGCTACAGGTTTTGGATGCTGGAGACTGTGCCTCTGTGCATATACACCTTGAATAATTACAAAATATCTGTAGGTAGGAGGAAGTCTTTTGGCAACCTGCATGCTTGCACGGGAGGGTGGAAAGAGACCTTAGGTGGATGTATTTCTGCAAGATGAAAGCAGCCAGCACTGGAGTTATTCTGAGAGCAGGAATCAGCACAAGAGCTTGTCTCCCAGCTTCTGTGACCTCCTGTATCAACAGTGCAGAACAAAAGGTTTTGTCTCTGTTTAAGAAAGGGAGGGGTGTCCTAGTTCCTGCACACCTGCCTTGGCAGCACTGGGACACGGCCGCTCTGACTCATCTCTCCATCAACTGCTATTGCTTGCTGCAGGTCTTTGGGAGCAGTAAGTGGATCAACTTGAGGGAAGATGCCAGGAAGGTCCTGGGCAGGGGATCAGATTCCCTCAGGGCATCAATCGAAGCAGCCCGTGGAGATGCTGGGAGAGTAAGGCACTGCTCCACATCAGAACACCAGAACTGGCTCAGAAGAAATTTTGCCCGTATTATCCACATCCACGGATTTCTGATTATGGGCGATGAATCAGCTTGGCTTTTTCCCAGTCAGACTGGCTGTTGCCCAAGCAGCCGCTGGAGCCACCAGCCTGCACAGCAGCTGTCTGCGGGCCAGATCCGCTCCCAGCCCATGTAAAGGCTGCAGCGCTGGCAGCTCTGCTGGCCCCACGCTCAGCCACGCAAACATCTAGCAAAGGGCTCTTGAACCACTGTCGTTTGTGTCGGTCTTTTGCATAACTCATTTCTGGTAGCTTTCTAGGACATACTATCATCTTACTCATGGGTTGAGGATCCATCTAAGATGTCAGGATTTGTTGCCTTATTTGCTGTCTTGCTTCCTCTCAAGCCTAGTGTTCCCACACCTACAAACGTCTCTATTTTGTTTTCCAGCACCAGGAATTTAATTTTAATCACTCACTGTCTTCAGATACAACAGAAGATGTAATGTAATTGTTTAACATTCATAGATCCACTAGCTCTGCTCTTTCATGTATTTATTAGGCAATGCCAACAAACACCACCCAGGGTGAGTATCCCAGTGTCAGCACAGGGCATTGCCTGGCGGGTCCGTCCCTCTGGAGCACACATTGATGGACATCTCTTCTGATCGATGAGAAAAGCCCAGCAATAACAATCCATAAAACTAAACTACATTAAGAAACCCCCTAGACTCATCTTCCCCTAATTAGTTTAATGCTATTAACTAGACCTACCATCCATCCTTTTCAGGTTTTATTACAGGCTTTTTAATGGAGTTGGAAGGAAAAGTGACTCTCCCTTGGTGGGGGTGACATGTTAAATATCAGTCCTAAGAAAAGTTAGATAATCAGTATTAAGAAAGGAAATTGGAAAAAGAGAAGGGAAGGCTAAAAGACCCAAGTCTCCTATGATGGAGAACACTTTCTGTGCCCACACTGCCAGATAAACCTGACTGAGCTCCTGATTTGTTCAGAGCCTGCCAAAAGGAAGCTAAGAGATGAACTGCCTCTTATTCAAACCAGCACTGTCTCTCCTACAGCCTGATGACACCAACACATGAAAACCATGGAGATAACAGAGGCTCCCAAGGGCACAGAGCGGACAGCAGAATTTCCTTGCTGTCTGGAAACCGCACCAATCAACAACCATTTCCTCAGAGAGGTTTGTGCCTCCTGGCTTTTGTCTCCATGTCCTGCTCTCATCTGCAGCATCTCCTACACACTGAGGTCCTTCACTCTGAGAAGCAGGACTCTGGATGAAGTGAGTGGCTCCAGAACATCCTAAAATCTAGGGGTGGGGGGGCTGCCAGCCCTGGGAACACCAACACATTATCAGAGCTGAGGTGTTCCTGCTGGTCAGGCATCAGCAAACATCCCAGCATCCACCTGCGCCGTGCCTCGCTCAGGCTGGATAAAGACACATTATTCACCTGTGGTATAAGATGTACTCTCGTGATTCCCAACACCTTTAAATTGCTAAAAATTGTAGCTATTCCTCATAACTCAAGTTCTCACAAACTTGCTCCTAAGAATATTGATGGTTTTTTTTTCCAATCCCAAGCCTAGGTATCTCTGAAAAGTTTGTTGTCTCCTGCTTCACCACCTTTTTTCGGCTGGAAAACTCTCTCTCCTGCCCAAATTGTCCTTGTACCAGCAATTTTGCTAACGCAACTTCCACTGCCACCTCTCTGAAGAGAACACTTAGCTGCTTTATTAACTTCTGGATGTTGCATTTGCCTTCTCTGGGCAGCTTGTTAAAAATGGATCTGCTGGTGCTTCTATTGATTTCAGGTGCTATTAACACCAATCGCCCTTCCTGCAAGTGGATGTCACACTGGTTTTGCTGAATACCTGTTCCCCTCCCTCCGCACTGGCCAGGTGTGTGCTGGCAGGGTGTCTCTCCCATCTGAACAGACGTGCCGGTCAGTTTAAGCAGCTTTGTGTTCAGGAGCAATGCTGGAGGTGCGGTAGGTCTATGCACAAGTTAGCACTGGTGTAAACTGGGAGTGACACTGCACATGTCTGCACAGAAGGAGATGGAGGTGCAGGAGAAGAGAGTGAGACCAGCACCTCCGTTTGCTTTCCTCCGAACTTTCTTGGTCAGGGAAGAGTGTAATCTTACAAGGAGGGTTTTCTTCCTGCTTTCTCATCTCTGAAGCATCCCAGCTCTACAGGCACTGAAGCCTGAAATCCTTCTCTCTGCAGCTCTGCTACAACAGCAGCAGCACCAGGGGGATGCGTCTGGAGGAGAGAGGGAGAGCAATAGGAAACCTGGGGATCAAAGGGGACCTTCTTCCAAATGCCATGGCCTGGGCTGTGGGCAGTCCAGGGACCACTGGGGAGGTGCTCACAAGGGCAGAATGAGCCTAGAGACCCCACATCCATCCTTAGGCGGGGGATCAGAGCCAGGATCAAACCCAGCAGCTCTACACAGATCCCTAAGGCTGGCTGCTTAGATGTCTCGGGAACCACCCTGGTGTTTTAAGGTCCTGGAGTCAAAACAACAGCAAGTCCCAGAGCATCTCCACTCTGGAGACCAAACCGCTGAAATGGCAACATGCTGTTGTTTAAATGTTAACGAGTCAATAGCCACTAAATCCTGATAAACACCCAGATGCAAAACACTAAATCTGGGAAACTAACAGGATTATTAGTGCAGCAGGGGGCTTAACTGCAGCAAATAGGCCTGTTCTGCAGCTGTGTTTGGTTGGGTCTGAATCACGCCCAGCCTGGATAGAAAGGAGAGCTGCCATCAGGGAGTTTGCCTGTGCCACAAGCCCTTTTCTGCCATGTGAACGTGCATGTGAGCTTCTTCTTCCCACTCCTTACTGTGTGTCTGTAACACAAAGAACTGGACTCTACCTTTCTGAAAAAGCCACAAACACTTCTATCCCTTAGATGATCCCTCCCTGCTGGGGAATATGCACCCTGTCTCAGTGAAGAGAAGACCCTCTCCCTGCACACCACAGGCTTGTGCCTGTCTCACCACAAACAACACTCTCTTTTACATAAAATGTCCCTCTGAGAAAAGATGCGAACCTGCAGGTGGTCTGCTTCTGGCCCTTTTCACATGAAAATCCTTAGCTACAAGGTGCTGCACCAGATGGGAACCTTCAGCTCACAGGCACAGTCCACAGGGCCAAGCACCCAGCCCAGATACGGGTCCGGCACGGCCGGGACCCAAAGCCTGAGAAACCATTTCTCTCTTGTTAGCAATGGGCTCACAACCCCCAAACTTTCATGAAGAGGAGAATAAAAACATATAGTAGAAGTGTTGCACCTGGTGTAAGAGTAGCACATTGTGTCCACATACACACACAGATACGAGTCTAGATATTTCTGAATACACCTACCCTGTGGAGAGCAGTGTCTGAAGGAGATGCAGCTACCCAGGCTCTGCAGAACCTCTCACTAGCCTGGCTGCAATGCTCCTGACACCTCCGATGGACCCAGCTCCAAGATTCCTGCCATGAAGCACCAGGAGGTGGGAGCATGCCAGCGTGCTGCAGAGGGACACCACAAGAGTTTCCTTCCCGGAAAACTCAGTGGCTGCAAAGAGCCAGCAGCGTGAGCTGGGCGAGGGACATTCAGCCACCGTGCGCCTTCCGAGAGAAGGCACCTGCTGAGAGAGGAGAGCAAAGGCAGCAACGCTCAGCGCGCTGGAGCATCTCCAGCTCAGTCCCTGGGGATCAGACCGTGGGCCCCCGGCTGACACAACACTCGGCCTTCCCCCCACAGAGGGGCTGGGTCAGCAGGTTGGTCTCACTGGTCACATCGTGGGCAGGGACACCCAGGGAAAAGCCCCCCAGGGAAAACGCAGGAGGGGGTGGGATGCGCCCTGTACCAGGGTAACGCTCCTCCAACCTCTGCTAAGTCCACCTCTGACATCCAGGGGAGAGGCTCCACAGGGAGCAATGCGAAAGCTGTGTCTGCATGGCTCGGAGAGGAGAGAGTGACCATACATTAGATCAGCAATAAATGTCAGCAACTGAAAACAAGCTTCAATTTCTAACTGCTGATTTTCAATAATGGCCGAATACTACCAAGCCTGGTTAACTTGCAGGCAAGCTGGCAGACCCAATCAGCTTGGTTGTCTTTAAACACTGTGGTACCCGAGTATTGAAGAAATCTTCTCGTTACAGAACAGACCCTCATTAGAAGTAGATTTCCAACTTTTAAGTGTGCCCTGACATCTCAGGATGTACAAGAAGGAAGTCAAGGACAGGCATCTTCCAGTGCAAGAGTCTCCTTATCCCCCAGGGGCTCTCGTATTTACAGCATTTCTCACAGTATTTCTGTTTTCTAGGGTTTCTGTCAGATGTAAACATCTGAAGAAGCAAAGCTCCCACCATTTCCCCTGGAAGATTATTCCATGGTCTAACAGACTTTGCCATTATTTTTTTTTCCTTCCTGACAGCTGAAATCTGATGCAGTTTAGTTTCACCCCATTATGTCAAGCTATGGAGAGAAATGAGAAAACCCACAACTGTAGAGGAGAGTGCCTGAGAGGGCAAAAGGACCTGGACCGAGGACCCAGAAGGGTCTGGGCAGGATGGAGCTAAGGAGTGACAGATCCTGTTCCAGCCCCAGTGCTTTCCCCAGCCTGGTGTAGCATGTTGGACAGTCCATCTCCATCTTCTCCCCAGGCTCTCTTTTGACCATAAACTGGAATAACAACCACCAACCTGAGGCTGAGGCTGTGACTGCACTGCAGAGATGCTCCCAGCAACCACTGGCTGGGTAGGACAGAGAGAAACCCACATAATTTTGCATGAAAAATTAGTCTCGTCTGAACTGAGGAGAGAAAAGTTCAGGGTGTTGCAGCTGTAACAGAATATGCTCCTCCCTGCCTAATCAGGATGTGTTATGGGGGAACAATTAAAAACAAGTCAGGGGTAATTAAAGTAATTAAATGCTCTCAGTTGGGGAGTGAGATGCTTGCGGGACACTGCATAGCTGGCAGGCAGAGAGCTGGCTGCCCGCATAGCACGTCTGCCCTCCAAGAAGGTTGTGAGCCCAGCGTGGGGTGCAGGAAATGCCCCCCAGCTCCGCACCAGGGACTGGGGCTCCCACAAACCGCATGGGAGCCAACCCTCGAGGGCAGGCAGGCTCAGGCTTTTGGGTTTTCCTCATACGGGACATCTCTCCTGCTGTAGAAGGCAGGGAGAGGTTTCTGAAGCAGCTCAGTAAGAGCTGGGCTGGGACACGGGGAGAGCTGCAGTGCGGGGGGAGCTTGTAGCCTGACTAAGAGCCCCATCCCTGAAATGCAGCAGGATGAGACTACGTCACCTGCGACAGCTCAGCAGGCACAAACAGGGTCCAGGAGGGGCATGAAGTGACTGGTGGGACTGGAAAACTACTGACTGTAAATGTGAGTTCAGCCTGAAGAGCAAAAGCTTTCCTGAAAAGTCCCCAGGCACTCCCCAGCAGCGTTCGTCTTCCCTGGGTTATAGGGGCGGGCTAATAACTATGGATTTATGCAGCATTCCTGGATGCAAGGAGTTTCATAAATAGCAGCCTACAGTTTCATATGAGTTTCAACCACATCTGTAACAACAGGTGGAGCTACAACTACTGCCAGCTCACAGGAACGAGAGCCAAGCCGTGTGTTAAAGCCGGGCCACAGCCGGAGTCCCGCCTGCGTGGGACATGCCCCACGCTGGTGTCTGCCAGCCCGGCCTGAGCACAGCCGTCCTCCAAGTTCATGGCAGGCAGAGCAGGACTGCTGAAACATGGGGATGACTTCTGCTTTGGGAAGGGCGTGTTCATTAACGTGGCATGATGAAATCACGGCTCTCACTACAGATTTTGTGCCTGGTTGTGTCCACGCAGGCAGCACTGCGGAGCCAGGACTCCAGACTTGGCCGTTGGCCCATTGTTCCAGGAAGGCCAGACCTCCAGCTTTGTAATTCCAGTTTAAATCAAACTAGAGGTGCACAACCTGCCCCAAGGCGCTTTGGGGTGGATTACGCTGCCTGCATAGATGTTACCAGGGGATGCTTCATTCAACCAGACCCTCACACACAGTCAGAGCCAAATCAAGTGAATTGCCAAGGAGTGAAAACAACCCTGGACGGTGCCCAGGAGGGAGAGCTGAGAACAGTATTTCCAACAGCACAAAAGTCCCCATAGCTTTGGCAAGGCGGGATGGAAGGGACCTGCCATGCCTTATATATTCCCTCCTCCAACATGTTTTTCCCCCTCTCCCATGGAGCAAGAGCTGGCTGAAGGGATGCTGAGCACGTGCAGTGTGGCATCGCAGCGTTCGTGCAGCAGAAAGGCGCTGGCCAAGCCCCTTCAGACTGTGGCAGGAGCCAGGCTGGCCCTGCCGAGGCACAGCGGTGCCACTCCTCACCCACCCAAACTGCCTTCAGAGCTTCGCCCAAGCAGGGCTGCTGTGCTCTCTCTGCTCAAACCTGGGTGACAGCTAATTAGCTGCTTAGCATAAATCCAAACTGCCGCTCCTGCCTTCCCTTGGGGTAGAGAGAGAAGTTTTTAGCTTCTCTGAAGTGAAGAAAAACAATCTTGTCCTGGAAGGAGGAGTGAGGGGGACGGGGTAGGCTCGCAGCAGCCCCAGGGGGACAGCTGGTCGGGATGCCCTCCCCTGCTTCCGCACCGGGCCAGAGCAGACTCCAAGAGCAGGCAGGGCTGACAGGCTTCCCTGGGACATCTCTTGCTATAAGGAACTAGCCCAAACCCTGTAGCTGGAAGCCGAAGGGAATTACAACCCCCTCCTGCTCCTTCAGAAGCTGAAGGAAGCAGCTCCTGAAGGGTGGGAGGAGGAGGAGGACACTCGGCCCCGCTCTCCAAGGGGCACAGCAGCAGTCCTGCCTGCTTGCAGGCATCAGTTATCAGCTGGGCACGGACCCTGCTCCCCCAGACCCCTCACCATGGCTGTACCAACCTCTGCTGAGCTGGGCCAAGCCAAGGGAGGGGGGGAAGGTATTTCCCCACTTCTTGCACCTCCTGGTTGTTCCTACAACACCTCTAAGTCCCTGACCATGCTCAGGAGGGCAGCTGGTCTCTGCTATTGGGTTTCCCACACTGCCCAGACAGCCCTTCCCCTCCACCTTCAAGGCAGAAAGAGGGAAGGGTGGACAAAAATCATCTGCAAAACGCTATCAGCGCACAAAGCGCTTCTCCCAGCTACAAAACGCAACCACCTCTGGGCTGACTCACAGCAACAGCAGCTGAAACACTGAGACATCCTCTTTAACCTGTGCTAAATTATGCTGGACAAAAAGCCAGAAATACAGGTAAGGAAACAAACCCTGAAGACACAGAGAAACAGCATGGAGTAGTCCGAGAAATGGCAAGGGCAGTAGCATACCTTTCCCCTTTCCTTCTTGGTGCTGCTGCTCCTCTGTGGGAGCAGGAGGACCAGCTGGCCCCCCCAGTATCGCAGGACCCCAGAGATCACCATCAACCATCTCATGGAGCTGGAGGAAAAGCAGAGAAGATTTGCTTTCCCCAGGTGATTGTCACTGGTTTAGCTGCAAAGCAGCAGCACTGAAAGGCAGAGCGAAACTGAGGGCTGCCTGAGCTTCCCGCACTCCTGCAGGCACTGGTGAGAGCGAAAACTAACCTGCCATTAAATTATATTTTTCTACTTCATAGAGGCAAATACAAGCTGGAAATCCTTGAAAGAAACCTGAGACAACAATAAGAGCTGTAGATCACCTCACACTGAAACCTAAAGGCACCCTATGGAGGGGTGGCTGGGAGTAAGGTAGGGCAGAGCACAGCGTCAGGGACACCCCCCCCCCCCCCCCCTGCTCAGGGAGCAGCTGAGGTTGCTTCTGGCTCCTGCACACGTGCTGGGCCTCTGACGCTTTCCTCTTTGGGTCGTGTTACAAAATAAGTCTCTCTTCAACACTTCATTATAAATGGTCAAAACTACAGCCCAAACTGAATCTGCAGCTTGTTGACTGGACAAAGGGCAAGGTCTCAGACATCCCAGTTTGCACTCAGACAGGCCAGAGCCGTTGCCATGAAGATGGTTCTTAATCGCACTTGGCCATGCAGAAGAAAAAAAAAAAAAGAGTTGCAAACCAACTGCTTTGATTAAAATGACTGATATTGGAGCTGTTCTGTTAAGACACAAATCTACCCACTTCACGGCGAGAGCTCTTTGCAGGAGATGGTAGTTGTAAAATTGGTTTCTCACCTGCTCTGAAAGCAGAGCAGTAGGGTGATGACATGAGAAGGACAAGAGTTTCCCTCAGCCAGAACAGTCTGCCTGAAGCCCTCTATTCCAGGTCCCCTATCTTGGGCTGGGGACATCTGCCAAAGCCCCCACTGGGACTGAGAATTCAATCTCTCTCTGCTCACACCCAGCCTCTCCGAGGCGCCCAGCAAACCCAAAGTCACAAGCAGGACGGAGGCACCTGCACCCAGTAGTGAGGAGTTGGGTCCAGGGGCCAAATTCTTTCTCTGGGTAAATTCTCCTGTGGGAAGACTCTTCAAGGAAATTAATGAAATTTAAAACTACACAAATGTTTAATTTCCTCACCAGGGCTGTGGCATCAGTGAGATGCTTCATCTATAAGCAGGCAAGGTGACCTCTCCAGTCCTCCACACGGCTGGGCCACCAGGACCTTCAGCATCTCCTCTCATGCAGAGGTTTTTAAGGCAGCGCTTTAAATGACAGCCTCTTCCCTGCTGCCTTAACAAAGGGCAAAACCTCACTGACGAGGGACATTAAAACTCCTTTAAAACCATCAGAGGCAGAAGCCCCTCTCCAGGCTGCGGAGCCGCTGCTGAAGCTGGGCACCAGCTGCCCTGGCTGGCCGGGCTGCTCCCGGGACAGCTGTGGGCAGCAGCAGGCAGCCGGGCTCATGCTGGGTTTAGCGCAAACCTCGGCCACATTCAGCCCACGGAGTGAAGCGCTGCTCTGTGGGAGACACACCAGGTAAAGCCAGCTTCCTGGTAAGATAATTAAGTTCCACTCAACAGGGCGACTGCTACGATTTAAAGCACAGGCACAGAATGGATTGTGGGGCTTTTTTCCCCTAATCAAAATAATTGGCTTTTACCAGCTGAGGGTGTTTCTTCTCACCTTTTCAGCAGCATTGCTGTGGTGAGCTGAGCCTGCCCAATGCTGAAGCTAGGGCCGGCCTTTCTAATGCAGGACCCCATGGATGTGCTGCACCCTCTGCAGCACCAGTGGGACGCACACAGGAGACTTCATGGTCTAAATAGACAAGAAAACAACCACAGAAGAGAAATCTGCGTTTAGGAGAATTAGCTGATGTGAAAACAGAGAATTGCTGGATGACATCCTCATGCTGTCTCTGCTTCTGGAGCGTGTTTGACATACCCGTGGGAATAAACACCCCCAGGAGCTGGCCCTGCTGTCGCCCGCACCACATCGTGGTGACAAACGGAGGCACAACAGCAGTGACAACAGTGCCCCAGGGATCCCTGGGCTGGCAAAGCCTGATGCATCCTCCGGCCTGTCTCCATGCCCCCACAGAGCTCTGGGAGGCTCCATATGGCACTGGGCTGCTGGCACCCGCCAGCTGTAAGGGCTGTTGGGTTGGAGGCTGCCCCCAAATCCCATCTGTCAGCATTGGCTGAGCCCCTCCACACAGGGATGGAATGGGGGGGTGGGGGGGAAAGGGGGCTATTTCCAGCCCAGATGAAGCCTGGAAAGCCTGAGCATCTCAGAGGGGATGGGATCCAAGCTCAGGAAGCCATGACATCTCTGAGCTTTGGGCAAGATGGACATTGTCTGAAATACCAACATTTTCACCTGCAGATTGCAAAGCATCTGGTAAAACACTCCCCTGCTCCATCACAGCAGCAGCACATCACCAGCAGTCACAGAGACATCGAAGAACCTACCCAGCAGGCAAATTTGGGTTATTCCTACCTAGTTTCTGCATCAGGCCCATCTCTACAGATCTGCTGCTACTTCGCTGGAAACAGAGCTGTGCATGTTAACATCAAGAAAGGGTTTAATTCCTAATTGAGCTGGTAATTACATTTTTACTGTAGTTTAAAAAGGCCATCTGAGGCCCTATAGAGCAAACATCTTCCATTTTAATGACACCGTAATAGATTAAGAGGGACCTGTCTCCCAACAAACATAAAACAAAGGAGACGGATTACCCTGGCGACCAGAATGAGTTGATCTGTGCACAGCTTGTGCGCAGAGACACCGGGACAGCAGGCAGGTCAGCACGGGTTTCCTTCGCTGCCCCTTCTCGTCTCCAAACAGCCACTGTGGAATTGAAGCTGGGCCAGAAAAACAAGAAAACAGAAAGTGCTTTTGGGGTGGGAGGAGGTGTTTGTTATTGCAGACGGTTTGGTTTTTGCAAGATATTGCCTGGGAGGAGGAGCAGAGAGACAGTGGGGGAAAGGAAATATTTATCAAGCTTCAAAAGCAGCAGATGGTTCCAATGGAAGGGAAAGTGTGGCAGGATGACTCTAGTGGGAGCAGAATTAATCCCGATCTTGCAAAGGGTTTTAAGTGCTCCCTGCGCCAGGCCACCCCATCACTGACAAAACCCCAGGGTGCTCCGTACTAACGCGGGTGCTGGTGTCTGACTGTCGGGGCCAGCGAGGGGTCCCGGGGTTAGGGAGTATCCTCCATCAGCATCATCAGTGCTCTGCGTTAAGACAGGCACCAAACCAGGACACACACTCCCTGAGCTGGCCTTGGGCCATGTTACCACCCTAGAAGGCTCGGCTGATGCCTGGGATACCCCCAGGACATGAGCCATCTCCAGCCAGGACTGGTGTGGGGGACACGCTGACCCCTTCGGCCACCCACAGCGGGTTGCCCGCCCGGCCAGGGCTCGCCAGCGGAGCCACTTCTAGGAGAAGCACCCGAGACTGGCAGGATGGAAACCTGCCTCATCAGCGCCAGGAAAAGCAGCAGCAACAGCAGGGGCCCGGGCAGCCCCTGCCCAGCAAACATGTTCAAATCAAACTGCAGCTTTTTTGCTCCAAGGTTCACAAGATGTTTCCTTCAAACCCTCTCTCAGCCCTTCTGTCGTCCCACCCTGCACCGCCCGGCCTCCGCGCCAAGGCCGAGATGCCATTGCGTGCAGGTGCTGCTCCAGCCCCGCTCCCGCTCTGCTCCCGCTGGGGATGTGGATGTCAGTACATTTAGCACGGGTGGTGTGGAAGCACCCAGGAAACCTGAGGGATTAGACTTTTCCTCTTTCTGGGTCATCCCTGGGCACAGCTGCCTCCACAAAAGGACACAGGACAGCGTTTCTGAAGTGCTCTGGAAGTCTCAGGCAGGAGGGCAGCTTCCCCTGAAGCTGTAAATGTGTGAACCCATGTTTAACCCCATCTGGACAGCCAAAACTCCAGAATTCAGGCAGAGTGGTGTCCCTAAGGTGCAATGCAGCCCTAGCTGGGACAGATGCAGCAGGAGGCATGTCCACTCGAGTCGAGTGAAGGACCCAGCTTGTAGCAAAAGGCTGGGAAATCCTAAATAGGGGCTGGCAGGGAGAGAAATTAAGACATGTGATGGATGTCAGACATCTCACCACAATGCACGGTGAGATAAGTGATAGAAGGGAAGGGTTCCACAGGGAAGAGGCCAGTCCCTGAGGATGGATGCAGGTGGGTCCGTGGGGTGGGATGGGTAGGCAGCGCACTGGGACACAGTGGGCTCAGAAAGTCCCTCACCATGGAGAACATTTCGTGCTTACCCTGCTCCTCTTGACTGGATTTTCTGCAGCCATTAGAGACCTGGGATGATGGACTCAGCTCCTACACCCACAGGTATTTATTTCCTGGTCAGTGCAGCACCGAGTGGTGGCAGGACAGTCTGAACCACAGATTAACTGCACCCCCACGCTCACACCCCAGGGCAAAGCAGGCAGAGATGCAGGCAGGGCATACAAATACATCCCTGCCAAGCTGTTCCTTGGCATCAGCAGAGGGGTCTCAAATGGGAATAGCCCACACCTTGAACATAACTTTAAAAAATAAGTTAATTTCCTTGGATTCTAATTAAATGCTCGGCAGCAAGTCCCAGCTCTGGGTGCGTGCCCAGGCACTTTCTGGCATTATAGCAGCCTGGCCTGCTGCTCTGCTGCTAATTGCACAGCCCCAAACTGTCCTTTCACCAGGTGGTGCCTCAGGTTTTGGGTTATAGCACCAAGGAAGATGCCAAACTGCAAAGCCCCACACTCTGCAAACAGCTTTCCCTCCCAAGTTGCATACCTACCCTTCATCACAAGGACCTGGGTGCACCTGAACATGGGTGGGGGACCCCAAACTTTGTGCTAGGGAGATAGCATCCCCTTGGCATGCCCAGCCTGAAAGCAGTGAGCTGGGTCATGCCACATGGCTCATGCTGTGTAGGCAGCACAGAGGAGCCCAGCCAGCACTGCACTGGGAAGTGGGACAGTGGGAGCACTCCATCAATAGTTATTCAGCATTTTGAACAATTAGTCCTTTACTTTTCCTTTTGCTGTGCTCATGAATGTGTTAAGATGCCCCACAGAGACCCTGAGAGGCAAGGGGGCAAACATCAAGAACAAAAATAAGATGGAGCAACTCACCCCAAGTCCCCAGCCACAAAGAAAACCAGCTCTCCTGATGCCCTCCCTACACACAAGCACTCAAGTCCTCCTCCTCTCAGAGCACTGCCCGATTTTCACTTTGATGGCTGGATCACACAAGCACCTTCCTGCCCAGTGGGGCATCGCTGCAAGTATTGCCCTGTGCCTGGACTTTGTAGAGGCTCTGTAGCTGCCCACCTCCATCGCTTGCAATTAACAGATGATAAAACCAGCAGAGAGTGAGCTACAGTTCAGTTCTGGACTATTCCTGGCCTCCCCCCACCGCTCACTACTCACAACTGGTCGGGGCATACCCACACAGCACACCCGTACTCTCCCTCAGAGCAGCTACAGCAGAATTCACTGCAGCAGAGCACAGACACTGGGTTAGGGTGAAAACAAGCAGCTGGGGGACAAGCAGGTGGTAAAGCAGAGCCACAAGTGGCCAGCACAGCTTGCAAATCCTCTGGGCAAACCCCCAAGGCGTTTGCTCGTGCTGAGGTTTTCTCCCCTCCAGCAAGGCTCCTGCCCATCCCAAGCCAACGCGTCTGGCCAGCACTGCCGGACGCCGCGGGGTGAGTGCCCAAGCCCCGGCACCTGCCGGGAAAGCATGGGGCGAGGTGGCTGTTGGCGATTTGGGGAGCAGGGACAGGGGGTGCAGCTCGAGGCAAGGTACAGCCTTGGTCCCTTTGGGAAGTTTGTGCCCTTTTGCTGGTGGCGAGCCAGCAGCCCAGCTGCGGCCGTGTCATGCAGCGTCTGCACAAAGAGGCACGTGCTGGTGAAACAGCCCCCCAACAAGCGCAGCTGTAATGGGTACAGCAGCAGTGCTGGCTCCAGATCAGAATAAAGATCAACAAAGAATGCAATAAAGGCAGCTGGCAGGCTCTCAGTGCTGCAGAGTAAAGGGTTTCCTCCCTCATCCCTGCTCTCTCCCTCGCACTGCCCCAGCCCGCGCTGGGCCGACGTGGTCTCACCCGCAGCCTTGGCTGGGGCACAACAGCTCTGTGCAGCCCGGACAGGCTTGGGCTCAGCTCAGGCTGCCAACAGAAACCAGAGAAGGGGCTTAATAAGGAGGCATGTGCACAGTGGGACTGGGTACAAGGCAACACAGAAACCAGCCCCACAGAAACCTGTCATTGCAACTTCCTTGGCAAGGCACTCCAAGCTTTGCAAAATCTGTAGGGGTTTTTGAGGGGAGGGTTGGGATGGGGGAAGGCTGAGGAAAAAGCACTAGAAAACATCAGGTCTCGACACTCAAGTGTTGTGTTATTCCCCATTTGATGCTACTTTTTATTTTGATTGAAAAGTATTTCGGGGTCTGACACAAACCTCATTCTTGCCTGAAGAGCCAATGTCAACATGAAGTTCTGTGAGCTGCTCAAAGGGAAACATGTAAAATTACAGAAGGAAAAAAAAAAAACCAAAAAAAAAACCAACCAAAAGCAACAGACTTCTCTTTTCCTAGCTTTGTCTTTTGAAAGCCCAGGAACTTTCAGCATTTTCTCGTTCTTTTCCTTAGGAAACAAAGTCACATTTGCAGGTCTCAATCTTCTTACCACACCACTCACAGCTTAAGCTTAAACTTAAACCCAACTCTCAAGCAGCGTGGCAGTGCCCAAACCCACTCTTCTCCCACTCCAGAATATCATCATCCCAGGGAGAAGACCCTGGGAAACATTTTTATGTAAAATCATTCCTCCTGGAGCCTAGTCAAAGACCTTCCCATCTTGGCATGGCATGCAAAGGCCAGCCAGGCTGTCAATAGTTAGCTAGTTAATGCTGGAAAAAGCATGGATCGGGAGAAAAACAACATTTTCCCACAGAAAAACGCAAATCCCAACCCCTCCTCTGCTCAGTTAAGGTATTGCTGCTAATTAGACTTCCATCTACCCATCTCACACCCTTTTCTTGGCCAGCAGTTTTCTGCCCACCCTTGTGCAGCCCTTAGCCAGCCTCTCACTAAATGAAAAAGCCTGTGAAAGGCATGAAAATGGGCAAGGGCAGGATTGCAAGCAACTTCAGCTTCGGGATCTTGGCAACGCATATAATTTCAGCCAGAGACTCAAACCAAGAGAGGCCTTTGCCAAATGGTCTACCTATAGGGCAGCATGCGTATGGGTGTTTAAGGCATCTGTGGCCCATCTTTGCATTTGCTCCTGCGGTAGCGGCACAGAAGTGGAAAAACCTTTATGTGCACGTGCATTTTTCTTCATCTGAGCACCTCCGTATAGGCTTGCTAAAGCATCTGCCTGTGTGGATGCGTTTCAGGCTTACTGGGGGGCGTGAGCCTGTTTATTTGTGTCTATTTATGTATCTGCATTCCGGCTACTTGCTGGTACGGGCTGCATTTCCCTCTGCACATGTCCCTGTGGCTATGTGCCTGATGGCGTAGGAGAGTTTCCTGTGGCTTTTTGGTGCCATTCTCGGGCAGCTCTGACAGCAAAAGGCACACTCTGCAATGGGAAATCTGACAGCAAGAGAAGAAGAGGGGAAGCAGTGAGAAATGGTTAATTTCCAGAGAAAAGCCAAATGGGGAAACAAGTGCCCCAGAGGGTCTCTGATGGCTCTTCTGAGACACATGGATGGGAGCAGAGGGGGTGTTTGGGAAGGGGTGCTGGGGTTGCACGAGGGGCACCCATGGCCTAGCAGGGTGAAAGGGAAAGCCATGGGGAGGGAAACACTTTGCAGGTGCCCCACTGGATGGCTTTCAACCTGCATTTCATTCCTTCAGGGTTTTAAAGGGATGTTTCCCACTCACCCTTTTCTGGCATCTAAACCAAGAAGCAGCTGGAGCAGTAAACCTGTCTGCCAGCATCTGCATGGCTCCCCAGCAAGCCATGCCCATGACACTGGTGTCCCACCCCACAGCACAGGGATCTTCCCGATGGAAGGGTCCTCCAGTTCCTCCCGCAATGACTCCAAACACAGCAGCTTCCAAGATAACCAACCCCGCTCTGCAGTTCAGACACTGAAACAAAGCAAGGACACATCATACACCGAGCTGTGACAACCCCAGGAGGTAAGTCCTTAGCACATCTCTGCTGCAGAAACCAATTACCTCCCAGTCTAACAGCAGGCCCAGCACCACCATCCTGCAGGCACCTCACACCATCTCACCAGCTGCTCCAGCACCTTGGGATGACAGCCACAGGCTCCACCAACCCAAAACAGCTCCTTATTTCCTAGGGGTCTGTCCATGAAAGTTCCCAGGCCCTGAGGCCCTGCGCTCCTTCATCGCCATCACCTATGAAACACCTGAGATGTGTCTGCCCTCACTAACGAAGCTTAATGACTTAATGATTCATCAACCTTCAATCTCCTCCAGAGCCTCCCTCTCCCTGTGCTGACAGGCTCGGCAGCTCCAATGGACCTACCAGAGGATTTCTGGTTAGAAACCTTCACCTCCCCCAAAGGACAGACAAGGACGGTGATGTCCCCTTACCACGAAAATACGGTTTATTCACCACACCAGGGTGCAAACCAGGCAGCACCAGTGCAAGGCTCCACCGACCAGCCTCACCCACGGAACATCCCCCCCCTGCAGTGATTGACATCTGTCAATCAGATGGTGGCAGAGCCATGGGAGGGATGGGATCTGGGGTCTGAAATAAAACCTCAGCCCTGAAATCAAGAGATTTCTCTATTTTTGAGTTCAGTGAGGCTACAAATAAGGAACACGCTCAGGCAAGTGCGTGGCCTCACTGCATCCACTGTCCAGAGACACCCTGCCAGGGTGTTTCTCATCACAAAATCTCTTGCTGCAGATAAAAAAATGCCATTGCCCATCTCTGGCATGGATTTGGTCTGGGTGTTTTCTTTGCATGGTGGGAGAGGTGTGAAGGGAAGTCCAAGGAGCTTTCACTTCCAAAATCTGTATTTTCCAAGGGAAACACCAAACAAATAAGCATTTTGGTGCTCAGGTCAAAGTCTGACCTGCCTGTGACAGCCAGGCCAGAGCCAAGGGGTGCGAGTGGGAAAGGCTCACTGTCCCACCCCTTCCTTTCCCTGAGACAGCTATGGACAGTGTCAGCATCTTCCCACCCTTTGCTCCCCCCATAGCTGGCTCCCCAGCTGCACGAGGGCAAAGACCAGCATGGCTCGCTCCTGGTTTTATAGCAAAAAACATTGAAATTGGGCTTGTGAAGGCAGTCTCATCCATCCTTGTCCTCCTTTACGTGACCTGTTCTTGTGCTCCCTCATCCTCATATAATTCACAGCACAGAAGACTACAAGGGGAGCTTGGACCTTGGAAGTGCCCATCTCCATGAGATGCGTCTCCTTCAAGCATCCACAAAGCAAAATCAGCCAGATTTGGGGGAAGAAAAGCCCACCAAAAAACAGGTTTCCAATACCGCTGTGAGCACTGGGACATCGCAGGAACATCCTGGGTGCAAGAGCAGAGAGGGAAAGGGGAGAGCTCATCTCCTGAAATCCTCATTGGCAGCTTGAGCACCGGCACGAAAATCCTGTTATCCCCCAGGCGGGTGGGCGGCTGCTCGGGGACCCCAGGTGGGAACGGGCAGCGGGGGAGAAGGGCTGCAAAGCAAGGAGGCTGTGACAGCTTAGATTAAAAGCACATAATGCTTTTTAGGTTAAGAAAAGGGATTGTTTCCATTTATCATCATATAAAATAAACCCCACAGGCGAACAGAGGGGGAAGATGCACAGGCAGCGGGAAGCTGCTACGCACTGGCCGCTTTCTGCTGGGCTGTGGCTCTTTACATGGGGCGAGGATCCGGCCTCCCAGTGACTCCGGTAGATTGGGATTCCCAGAATAGATGGTTCAGGTTCATTTGAGGCTGGAGGATGCTTGTGTCCTGATGTGAAATGTTGCCTTTTTTTTAATACCTTTGCAATTTAGCCCAATGGGTCTGGTGGCTTCATGCTTGTCACGTCATCTTTCCATTATCTGCATTCTTCCCTCTGCTCCCCTCTCCCCTACCCCACCTTCTCCTCCACTTTAATTCCTAATGCAGATCACATCCCCTCCTCAAAACCATTTCATTTTGCAACTTAGGGATTTTATAATCTAAAGAGGGTAAACATTTCTGGCTAACTTGCTTTTAAAACATCACAAAGCACCTGGATTCCTCCACCACGGGGATAGACACGCACCTGCTCCATCCCCTGTCCTGTTATCGAGGGCCTGAAATAGGGCACAGGCTTTGCACCCTGACCCGCTGCCACCTCCAGCCTCTCAGTCATGAGATGTGGCTCCACTGCTGCCCCCAGCAGCTTGTCCACCAATTCATTTCACTCAAAATGCAGTTCCTTTTTTATATTTTTATATTCCAACAGGAATTTGTCTGGTTCCACCTCGGAGCTGATCCTGGTGCCACAAACCCTCTGAAAAGCTGCAACTACCTCCCATGAATTAATGCAAACCTGCCTTATTACTCCTGGGAAGGATTTCTGACAAGCCCAGTGCCGACACCGAGGGCATGCTGGCACAGCAAGATGAAGGCAAGCCCAAGGCTGCTTTCAAGAGCTGCGTCACCGCCCTGCCCACCCCAGCCCGCAGCACGGTGCTGGCACACTCGCCCAGACATGCTCTGCATGAGGATGCCCACAGTGCTCATCAGGATTTGGGGTGGGAAAGGAGGTGTTTTGGGTGTGGGGACCAGCAGCCAGCGTGGCCGCTGGCGGTGTCTCATGCTTACCAAGGTCGCTGCCATATTTGGCTTGTAGTTGCGAAGGGTCTTTGCAGCTAGAAAACATCTGCCATGTTGTGACACTTGATCATCTCCAGGATCATGGTGGAGGCACAGAAGGTGCTTCTCTGGCCACCTTTGTTCCTGGTGGAAGAAACACACGTGTCAGTGGTGAGAACATGGCATTACAGCATCTTTCTCCCTCTTAATTCCCCCTTTCTCTATCCATCCCTGCATCCCAGGAGATGTCCCACACCAGGAGCTCATACCCCACAGTCCTCCCAGACTGGGGGACCTGAACCAGACCCACATGGCGGCAGGAACTGTGATCCTGCCCTCTGGTCCTCTCAAGAGCCACAACAGAGTATGAAAACACCTTTCTGGATCATCGCGGCTGAATCCTGGACATCTGGGCCCAGTTTCCAGCCCTGCCATGGCGCGATGCCTTCTGAGACCTTGGGGAAGCCACTGTGTCCCTCTACCACGCCATTCCCCTCTGCAGGGTGACCCTGAGCTGATGACCTGTTGGGTAGTGCTGGTGGAGGAACCATCCCACGTTTCCCCCAGCAGAGAGCTCACCGGGTACCTCCCCCCATCCTGGGATGAAATCATCCCACACCACCACGTCTGAACCCTGGCAGAAAAGGGGACCAGGGCAAGAAATAGAGAACATGATGCCAGCATGTTCTCAAATTATCCTTCTGCTAATGAAGACAGATGAGGCTGTAATTAATTTTTGATTAAAGGCTCACCTCGCTGCTGACCCTACCAATCTGTGAACATGCTAGGTCCCATCGAGGTGAACACGCACGGGTGTTTGTGTGAGCCAAACCCAGGTGGCAGGAGGGGGATGGAGAGCGTGTCCACCTCAATGAGAAGTAAGTGGGGGGAGCTGCACAGCTCCTGCCACATCCCTTTAGAGCCTGTGACACACATGGGACATGGTGACAGGGCTGGGACCTCTGCCGAGCCTTGCTGCAAGACAGGGTACAGGCACAAATGGCAGGGCTGCTGCTGGCAGGTGTCACTCCCACCAAACATCCATCTCATGGAGGAGGTTTGACATGGTGACCACAAAGTGCCTCAAGCAAAACTCAAGTTGTAGGAGAGAGAGCACCACTGGGGACAGTGATGCCCGTTGGGACTTTTTAGAGGATTTCCAAGCAGAACTGGTGGCACGTGAGCTGGTGGCATCTCCCCCCATGCCAGAGCCTGTTCCTCTCCAGATGACACTCACAGGCAGTGCACCACGGTCCTGCCATCAACGCTTTCCTTCTGCTAGCTCTCCACTTGGGCCAGGAGGTGCAGGAAGGACTTCCTGGAGCCCGGGGTGTCTCGATACACTGACCGCCACAGGTACTGGAAATTCCGGACCATCAGGTGCCCCTCCTGCAACTAGGAAAGCAAACCTCATCAGCTTGAACCCATGGGCTGCCCTCATTTGCCTCCATGGCAGGTCTGATGGAGGGCAAGAGGGGTTTGCCATGCATTAGTAGTAGAGGAAGAGAGGAAAACCCTTCCCTGGTCCTTCAAAAGATAGATAGTTGAGTCCTCTCCTCCACAGCTCACACTGCTTCCACCACCCCATCCCACCCGGGGGAAGCTCCACTGACATGGTTTATCGCAGCATCTCAGGCTCTCTCTGTATCTCCCTAAACCTATTACCAGACCCCTGAGCTTCCCCAAGGCTTCTCCATCCCATCCTTGTCTTGCATGCAGAAGATCCCAGGGGACGCGTTTTTTTTGTGTTTGCTGTAAACTAGGAGGCTGATGAGAAGCTGCCACCCATGGAGAGGGGGGACAGTGGAAACGTGCCCTAATACCCTGGTAATCTGGTTAGTCTTGAAACCTAATCTGGTTAGCAGGCTCCAGGAGCAGGATTACAGCCACAAAGTTAAATGAGGCCAGGCTTTAGCCAGGCAGATGCAGGACTCTTGCTCAGAAGTACTCGGGGCATCAGGAGTGCCTGATGGGATGAAACCGTGGGTCACGCACTCCAGCTGCATTGCAGGTCTCAGAGGCACACGTGTGGAGAGCACACACTGGAGGAGAAAGGGGGGATCAAATGCAGATGGGGGATCCCCAGCTCTGGAGGGCTCCATCCATCCAATTTCAGATGCCTGATGAGCAGGGCAAGCACAGAACATCTCCAAGCAGTGGGACCAGGTATTCCTGTGGCTCTGCAGGGAGCCCCAGCCTGGGGAGTGGGTGGTGGGGGCATTTGGTGCCCACTCCAACCAGCACATCCCAAATGCATAAGGGCTTTTCGGGACTTTTCAGGAGCTCCGATGTGGGTTGGTGATATGGCTGGGACAGGCTGACCTCCCTGGGCTTGAGTTTTGGCTTCCAGGTGGAAGTCAGGAAAGCAGAGGGGGAAGATGAAACAAGTAAGTGGGGTTAAAACAGGAGAAAACTCCTCTGACAGTCCGGGAAGGAAAGTTTTGGGATCCGTTTTGAAGCTCAGGTGAAAGCTCCATCTGGCTCTGGAGGACTTGTGACACCCCAAATGCCTGCTCCCCTACAGCCGGCAAGGCTTGGCAAGAAGTGGCTCCATGCATTTACCAGCTCTCCTCCAGCGATCTGCACCCTGGGGAACTCTCTTCTTAGATCCAGAGATTTCAATCACGCTGCATTTTAATTCAGCACGGGGTATGCTGTACCACCTCAGAGCAAAGCACATTTGCTGAAGGATTTTGTGCTGACACCCAGAAAATACCAGATGCCCCCCCAGAGTGTGGACCAAACCCCTCTTTGTGTTAAGAGTCCAGATTATCAGGATTTATCTCCTCCAACCCCAGCTCTCACACTGAAGCACCTTTCACAGCCATGCCATCAGCCAAGCCACACACATCCTTCCAAGCTCCATAATTCCCATTTGTCTGATGACCTCCACTGAGGCATCAGCCTCAGCCTCTTGTCCACCCTTGAAAGATTTAAAGACTGCAGGGATGCCACCTCTTCATGTTTGGCTTTTGCAGTTAAATCAGCTCTTCTTTCCATGTACACTTCTGCACTCACGTGAGCTGTTCATCACAGTCCCTGTCAATTCCCAATCCCACTGCATTTCTCTTCATTTAAAGGCAAGCTGAACCAGCCAAGCATCAATGCAACAACAGGTGAAAACCTGTGTGGATCTTCTCATCCTGCAGGAAAAGGGCTCTGCTGGTCCCAGGGCAGCTGCTGTGCCCATGCAGGGAGTCTCCATCCTGCGAGACGTGTGTGGCAGGGCAGAGATGGACCTCTGGGCAGGATGAGAAAGTCATCCTACAGAGTTACCTAGCATCTTGCAAGGAGCTGTGAACTCCAGAAAGGTTGGATGGAGCCAACAGCAATTTTACAGGCTCCTCTGTGCCAGGAGAAGAGCTGGGGCTGCATCCTCTGGAGGAGCTGGATGAGGCTGAAGAGACACCAGCATCTACAGCACCATTCCATTAGTTCATTAACGGAGAGTTACCTGGCTGGGCTATGACAAGCTCTTGGAGTGCACAGTGTCACTAGATGCATCATCCTTCTGCTCTTCAAAAAAGGTCTTTGCTCACATAAAGCGGCTTTTGGTGATGCCCCAGCCCCTCCTCAATGCAGAGGCTAACAAAAGCAATCCACCCCCTGCACATGAGCTCACCCAGCCCTGACCTCTGTACTGGGAGATGCCTGGGGGGCGCCTGGGCACACACACAGACACGAGTGAAGCCCTCCTGAACCCCCCTGCTCTGGCACAGAGCCAGAGGAGAGACCCTCACCCGTGTGATGTTCTGGACTCGGAAGAGACGGGGCACAATGTCCTCATCCGCTGCTCTGGACACGTACTCCACCTCCATGGGCGCCGTACTGCTGGAGCCCCGGCTCAGGCCAGTACTGCAAACAGGGCTGCGGAGAGAAGTACAGCTCTCCATGACCAGGAACAGGTACTGGGACATGGGGAAGGGGCACCATGCACCACAGGTGACACTGAGTGGAACGGAGTGGTTGGTGCTGGAGAGGGGCTGCTGGCAGAGGGGGTGGCTCCAAGATGGGATGCTGGACCCACAACGCCGTTACTCACGCAGGACCCACAGCGCACTGATGGATGGAAGGTCCCTCAGCTTCTTGGGGGATCAAAGCTGAAAGGTCGGGTCCAACCCCTGGCATCCATAGAGCCCTCTCCCCGCTGCACGAACACAACAGCTGGTGCTCCTGGAGATGGACTTTGCTGGTCCAGGATGGACCCTGACTCAGCCCCACCAAGCAGAGGCCTGATCCTACACTGTGATGGAGCAGGGCCTGGCTGCTCCAAGTCTGCTCTCAAACCCCATCACCTTTAGATGCTGCTCTGCCATCAGCAGCAACAACCATATGGGATGACAGTCCCCCCCGTCCCGTGGCCAGGACATCCCGCCAGATCAGATCAATCCCAACCTGCAGCCCAGGAACGGGCTGGGGAGCGACTCCTGCTCCCCCACGTGTCCAGCACAGCACTGATGGATGGCTCAGTTTAAGGGTCACAGATGCAATTGTTTTCACATCGCAACAGCTGGGAAACCAGCATCAACACAAAATATATGACATTTGTCACCGCACTTTAACAGGGCATTTATCATCTCAGCTCATCTAACGGCTTGGGCCTAACTGCATGGCAAATGTGTTTGAGAAATAATTGGTTATTGAGAAATAATTGGTTATTAATATGGGCTATAAATCTCCCAAGATATCTAAGCCTTCTAGACTCAGAGCTATAATTTGGATATTAAAACTTCCTTTGACAAGACGTAGTTCAAGTGAGGGATATACCCTCTAAGTCACCTTTCAGAGCTGCCTGCTGTCAAGGCCCATTTATTACTTCTTGGTCCTAAACTGGTAAACATTTAAGATCCAGCTAAATATCGTAACACAGACATCCCTGAAGATGTCCAGAGAGAGAAGCAGGGCTGAATAATGAAGAAAAATAGCAGAGTCCCTGTTGGACAGTGCCAGGGGACACTGCCACCAGCTCCCGGGGCCAACAGGACGCAGCATTGGCCTAGGAGGACACGCCAAAAGCAAAGGCAGCTGGGTTCACTCCTTGGCTCAAAGCTGCTCTCTCCAGGAAAAGGGAACAGGGCTTTCTAGCAATTTCCTCTCTCTTCCCCTTCCTACTGCCAGGAGATGGGCACCAGGCCATGATGTCACCGTGATGCAGCACAGTCGTCACGGCGACGTTGGCACCTGGCACCAGGGCCCTTCATTGTGCTGACGTGCACGACCGAGCCCGGTCAGAGAAAGGGCCATGGATGGACGTGTGAGCCCAGCTGTGAAAAAATAAATTAAAATGGAGCCGCCTTTGCCAGAGACATCCTGGGCTTCCAACCCAGAGGGGCCAGCTTGGTGGGTGGCTTCACCTTCTCCCAGCCATCCAGGAGGTGACATGGGAGCATCTTGGGACGCTGCCACCGGGACTCTCCCAGAAGAAAATGCCCTCCAGGGTTTTCCTGATGACTCCTGGGCCCCCACTGTGGGAGACATCGGCCTGTCAGCCCTGCACAGCCCCTGAGAAGCAGCAAGGCTTTGATGAGAAACAGGCCTTGGGAGATAGATCAGAAACTGCTGAGTTGTGCCAAGGCGGCAGGGAAAACAACGGGCAGCTGCAACACTGAGCTGTGGGAGTTACCGCCGGGTGAACAGCGCCTGAACGAGCAGGTGATTGGTCTGCAGCGCGTGTTAGAGTGGTCTCATGCTGACAGGAGAAAAGGTTGAGAGCTGTCGAATTGCCGATTTGCTAATTATGAAGTAAGAGCTTTGGCGAGAGCATAAATATGTGCTATTGGAAAAATAAATGGCTTTGCTCGATGTAACTCTCACAGAGTTATGCAGGTCCGATATCCTCCCGCAACAACAGGCTGCCCAGGGAGGGGGGGACTCCCCATCCCTGGGTTGTTTAAGGGCCATTGGGATGAGATGTGGGAGGATGTGGGGTAGGGGAGAACTTTTTAGAGTCGGGCTGAGGGTTGGACTCATGCAGGACAAAATCCCTGTTCTCTGGAAGGGTTTTTGCTGCCAATCCCTGTCTCGGCAGCAGCCAGCTCAGGGGTGATGATGGGACCAGCAGGGAAGCTAGGGTCTCCATCACCTCTGCACTAGGCAGCACCCTGGACTAGAAGGAATCAGCACAAAAGTTCCCTGTGCAGATTCACACCCCAAAACATGCCAAGATTTGGCACCCGGATTCTAATTTGCCTTGAGCCTCTTCTCCTAAGAGTTTAAAGATTTCTCACCTCCCCTCTGAAGACAGGGATGCACCGCGAAAGAGCACAGCGATACTAGAGACAGCACTCCTGGGCAGAGCGATGCCAGTGGGTTCAGAGGGATTTTCCCTTAAGCAAAGCTGCTTGATGCACAGCTTGCTGGAAGCAGGAAGAGAGTGAAGGGGGAGAAAGAGCTGGAGAAATTATGAGAAACAAGGTCTGGAAAATTATGTCACCTTACTCCTCATTGCCACATGCAGTGACAGCAGGTCAGCAAATAAAGAGGACTAAAAAGCCCATCCTGCCCCCCAGATTCCATCGGGTGCCTTCCCTACCCAGTGCTCTGCCAGAGGGATGACGGGGAAGCAACAGCAGCAGTCTCTGAAACTGATGCTCTTGCTCTCCCTCAGCCAGGCTATGACAGCAAGCCCTTCCCATGAACAACAGAAGAATTAAAAATAAAAATCAACATTTTGTTTCATAAACATTAAAGCTCTGCAGAGACCGGCCTTGAGCAGCAGCCTCCTGCCCTGAGGGAATTAGAGGAGGAACCATCCAGACCGCACAGGCGCAACATCATTGATAGGGACACGGATGCTGTTTGCAGTGCAAACAGCTGTAGGAAGACCCACTTGGGAGGAGAAAGGCTCCTGGTTGGTTCAAAACACACTGGCCGAGAAAATCCTGGATGGAAAAGAAAGAGTGATTTTCTACATGTTTAGCTCAACAAACCCTTTCCCCAAAGAATCTACTGGCAATTCATTACACTGGATTTGTAGCTAAGAAGTTCCCACTCCCCAGACACGCCAGATCAATACACAGAGGGGGTTGGACAGGTGCCACAGAGGGGCAGAGCTCCCTGCTGATCCATCCTGGCACACGGACTGCTCGGTGTGTGTCAGCTCTGTCCCAGGGAGGAAATGTGTCTCGCATGAAGGGGACAAGGAGGTGATGCAGGAACAGCAATGCTCAAAGTAAATGACAAGGCACGGGTCCTTAATAGAGGATGAAAACTCTAGAGAACAGTGAAGTTTGGGGATGAGCCTTTGGCAGCCTTTGTCACAGGTCTCAAAGAAAATCCTTCTATATCCTTTGAGATTTAATGTCTTCCCTTTGATGGGAAACCCAAACAAAGCTGAGGAGCCGGATACTGCCCTTAGAAAGGGGGACAAATCAGTCTTTCATAAAGAAACCTTTAAGGTAGGAAGTATGATGAAATCTCTGAATTTGACTCCAGACCTACAGTCTCCTGCTGGGTGACTCTGGTGACCCATTCCAACGCCGCAGAAAACATCGTGGTGCAAAGGCTTAACTCAGCTTTGAGCTATCAAAGGCCCAAGGGGTGAGGAGAACGTATTCTCAGTCTGTCTCTAACCACGTAGAGGTCTAGAAGAAGAGTCACCATGAGAGATTGATGGCTCAGCAGTGCCAGAGAAGGGCCATGGGTTGGCGTGAGTTGGGCACGTCCCACCACACAGCAATGGTTGGACTGTGTTGCTTATATGATTGCTCTGCTCAAAGTAGCAGCAGTGATCAAAGGGTAAGTAGGAAAAATAGGTTGAACAATTAGAAGAAAAAAAGATCTAAGCACACAGTCTTGTCCAGGCAGAGGAACATGTTTCTCTCCTGGCCAAAATAAACGTGTGTGTCTGATTGATGGTGGGAGTCTCTGATGATCGGCTCCAGCAAGGTCAGATGGATGGATGGTTAAACTCTATTGATCTCACCCTCATGAGACCTGATGTTTGATTCCCTTGCTGTCAGGCTGAGTTTAATCTGATAATTTAGAATATTAACAGTGCTTAATGTGGACCAGAAATAATATCTGACATGCTGCCCTTCTGCCAGGCTCTTAATGAGCAACTTGAGGTGTCAGTAGCTTGGAGACCATCTTCATTTCCAGCTCTGCCACGGAGAATCACATGGTGTCTGCTGAGGGACCCACAGAAAGTACATTTCTGCTTAATTAACATACAGAGCAGAAAAGGGAGCTGCCACAACGTCCCCAGTGCTAACGAGCCAGTGAAGGGGCTACGCCAAGCCCTTCGGAGCAGAGGCTGCTCTCCTGCCAGATGCTCAGGACCCTCAACTGCTACCGACTCAGCAGAGTTGGGTGACGCGGAATCCCCTGGAAGAACAAGCACCTGCAGGCTCGGGTCCAAAGCCAGTTTAGGTGGAGACGGGGTAATTAAAAGCTGAGAACTGATTCAGCATTTACATTTCCAAAAAACTAAACTGGTTCTAAAAAAAGAAAAGAATAAAGACAGACAGGCAACTGGCCAGCAAGCGGCCCCAGAAGAATTAATTCCACACAGGCTTTGCTGTAACGTGCTTGCTTCTCTGTTATTAGAAAATACATGCATTGTTCTATCATCAAGTTTAGATTTTCCCTCTAGCTTGCAATTAAACCCTAATCTAATTTACCAGGAGCTGACAGGGTCCTCCAAGCTGAGCTTACAGCTCTGCTCCTCCTTCCCTGCCCACTTCCCTCCACCTGCTTTTGTGGGCTTTCCTCTGCATTTTAGGGTCTGTTCTTGAAGGTGCTGTGCATCAAGAAGGGCCACACTAAAGACTGGTTGTTACTCGGTAAGAGCCGGCTGTGAACAGGCTACACAGTGCCCAGGTCTTCTCCCCCAAGCTCTCCTCATCGCCACTGCTAATCTCCAGTTCCCAGTAGGTTGTGTCCTCTGAGCCAGATCCCAATTCTCTAAACAAACCTGATTATTGATGATCTCTATTATTTGTAATGGCAGCACTTCAACACACAATGGTTAACTTTGCTGGGTTTCCTAGGGTGCTATGGAAAAACCATTTGCTACTTAATTAAAACTGCCCGGACTAGACTTTTGTGCTATGCAGAGAGGCCACAGCAGGAAGAACTGCTAGAAATGTTTTTATAAATGTGCTCCAGCACGACTGCAAGATTGCTCTTGGGCTTGTAAACCACAGCCCAGCGCTGGCTGGCCCTGCTTCCCAGGACATTCAGACAAGTGCTCCCACCAACGCCTACAGCTGCACCCACAGCTGCAGCAGAACCTGCCCTTTCCCTGTAAGACACTAAATGGCTGTTTGGGGAATGTGATGGTGCAGTTTAACGATGAAAACTCACTGCACCAGTGTGGTGTTTGCCTCAGGCCACAAAGGTCTGAGAAAGCAGCTTTCCAACACCAGCCTTCCTTCCCAGGGGAACCAGTATGGGGGCTACAGCAAAGCAGCAGCAAGAGACTGGGGCAGCAGCACATGGTTCTGGTGGCAGTGCCTGTGTAGGTTCTTAGTGTAAAATGACAACACATGGGGTTGGCAGGGAAGAAAAAGAGGTCACATCATACATCTGCTTGTCCCAGTGCCTAAGTACAGATTTGTAGCTCCAGAAATAAAGCAGGACTCTAGGATATGGACGATGCAAAAAGCGTTGGTGGCATCTCACAGCCCCAGCTAGCGTGGAGAACGTTGTCTCCTTCCCAGCGTCAGACTGGTGGAGATCACTTATTTTCTGAGCACCTAAGGGACATAAGCTGACCACGACTGGGAAGTGTTACTCCCCCAGGGAAAGTTGAAAGCAATTTGTCACACCACAGGCAAACAGCTTTGCTCTCTGCAAAGCACAAACAGGAGACGAGGAAGGAGAAGAGCTTCAAGGAGAGAGCAAAGGGGCACATACCTCATCTGGCTCACGCAGCTGTCCATCAGGAACGACCAGTGGTACTGGACAAGAAGCGGGCTGCATTTGGTCATCTTGATGTAACGCACACCTTCGGTGTCGTTCAAGATGCAGCCAAAGTCCAGGGCCGTGGGCTGGATATGGAGATTTGGGAAGCAGACTTCTCCCCGAACGGTGACCCGCTCCTCAGAAGGATGCTCCAGAAACTGTATCTTCAGAACCTTCTCCACTACCCGGCTACACAAATCCTCTTCATAAGCAGGGTTAAATGTGATGGAGAGATGAAGTTCCTCCCCTACCTCCAGTTTCATGGGCTGCAAGGAAATGAAGAGTATTAATCACCAGTGTGATGAAGTCCCAAGGTCTGGCAGCACGAAACGTGGAAATGTTCAATGTGTGACCCCAGCGTAGGCTTCTCAGTTCATCCTGAGTTTTCTTCACACTGTGTGTCTGACTGCAAGCCCCACCACGCTCTGTCTGAGACTATCTCAGGCCCATGTCCCTGTGCTCTGCATCAATACACGAGGAAAATAAATATTCTACTGCTGAATTCGGGCCCCACAGAGGCGATGTGCTAAATACACACTAAATCAGCATTTGGCACACCAGGGCCTTTTGCCCCAGGTCTAGAGGAACTGCTTTGCCCTCCCAGCACAAGCAGCATGGCACTGCAGCCTCGCCCTTGCAGGGGCTAGTGACTGGCACAGCACAGAAGCAGTGGCCGTGCCTACAACGTTTAACAGAGCCCATGTCCAGCCCCTTCCTCCAACAACAGGGCAGGGGCCAGGCAGCGGCTGGAGGAGCCTCCTCAGCCTTCCTGGAGGCAGGGCTGCCCCTGAGGAAAGCCAGCTGCTCTGGAGGGTATCTGAGAATGGCTGCTGGAGAGCTCAGTGACTTCCAAGAGACACCGTTATACACGGCTTGCCCAGGCCTAGCTGCCTGCTCCCCTCTCCTCACGTCTTAGAGCCAGGATGTATTTCCCCAGTTCAGATGATATTTTGTTTCCTTAAGCAACTCGTTTCAAATCTGATTTAGTTCAGGCCAGTCTATCACTGAGTCTAAAGAATAAACTTCTCTGCTAGAGGACCTCCCAACAGAAACGTACCACCACACCCCCCCTCTTCAAACCCCACAGCGGGAGGGCCCACGGCTGCTCACCTGAGCGTCTGCAGAGAGGGGCTGCCGCTCCGCGTCACAGATTAAGAAGGGCTGCTCTAAGGCCAGGACGACGCTGAGTGGCAGGGCGGAGGCGTTTCTTAAAGAAAGAGGCTGGTGCTGCAGAGTTAGGACATCACCAGGTTGCTACAGAAACAGGACACAAGGGAAAAACAACATGAAGTGGCCTTGGAACTCCTCCCTTTCTGACGCATTTCAAGTTTTTCAACCCCAGAAGTGCATACACCTCTATTCACTATTTTTATTAGTTTCTATCCTTCTAGGTGGTTTTTCTCTAAGTATATCAGATCCTTTCATGTTTAGAAACCACAGCATCCCCCGGGGACAGGGAAACACTCTGGCACACAGAGGAGGGAACAGGACCCTGAGAGGAGGCAGCTGCATGAACAAGATCCAAAGCAGAAACTGAACCCAGAGCACTTGTCTCCAGTTTTGTATCGTCTCTCGAGAAGAACGGCACAAGATGATTGTCACTTATGTACAGTCATTTCTTACAACCTTGTCAGCTCTAGTAGCCTCATAAGAGCAGTGATGCTGGTCAGAGGAGAAAAGCGAGCAGGATTTGGCCCATAGCAGAGAGCCTGCAGCAGCCTAAGGTTGGCTTTGAGCATCTACAGGCACATACAGCCAGGAGAAACCTCAACAGTGGCGCTGCAACGGGTGTCCTGCTGCCCCTGCTCCAGTGACAAGCTGTCTGTAGCCTCAAAGCTCGGCTCTGCCTAAGCTATTTCTTCCTGTTTATGCATTGCTCTGGGCTTCCTGCATGGTTTATATAAACTAGACAGTGTTTGGGAAACTGGTTCTGGATGGATTGGTATCAAACAGCTGCAGTGTCATAACACTCAATCAGAGTGCGTGGCATCAAGCAGACCACAGGCAGACATCAGGGACAGCTGAAAAGCTTCTAATTAAACCTGAACTGCCTCCTCACAGGATTTTGTGCTTCTCTGGAAGCCTGGGAACCAGAGGAGAGGCCTGAAAACACAGAAACTAAATAATGAAGTATCTTATTTTTCAGACACCTCACAGGAGAGGGAAGGTGATGCAGAAGTCAGAATCCAGATGCTAAGGGGCACCTGCTTTGCGCTGGTGTTATCATCACTGCAGCTGAAGGATGTCTGCAGGTCCTTTGAAGAAGGTGAAGCTTGGGGAGTTGCAAAGAGCTACTACACCAACAGCAGAGAAGGCAAAGAGGGACAAGAAATGACAGGTTTTTCTCATCAGCCTGAGGAGCTGACAGGAATCTCAGTTCTTCTCAGCTTCCCTACAGGATCGGTGTTCAGACATCACCGTGCCTTGGAGGATCCCCAGAAGCCTCCCTTCACCCCGAGTACAGGAACTGGTGTCTCTCTAGAAGTAGCCATGATCCCCCTCGGCAGAGCAGCTGTTCTCTCTGTTTTACTTGGGTGAAGTTAAAAACCAGTCCCATCTCTAAAAACACCCTCACTTACTTTACGAAGCCCCTCAGGAAGGGTGAGGAGGGGGTTTAGCATCGCTCAGCTGCAGCACTCTGCTCGCCCACCTCAGCCCCAGCACACGAGGTGGCTGTGCAAAGCCCACGCTGTTCTCGTGGGTCCCACACGTCTCGCCCTGTGCCCTCGGCTCAGCAGCTCAACTCTGTCTCCACATCAAAAAGGCAGAATACAGCTGGTGGGACTGCTCCCAATCCTGGAGAAGCAAATATTGATCTCAGTGTTAATGGCAAAATCTTGGTCCCGCTCAGCTCCGTAGTCAAAGCCCCAGAGACTTGGAGAAGCCATTTAACACCCTCCTTCGAACACAAGCACACGCCCCACCAGGCTTTCAGTCACCAGCCATGCTCTTCAGTGCCAGGATGAAATCCAGAGACTTACCTTCTCCACCCGGAAAGTGATTTCCCTGGAGGACATTTGCAGGACGGGAGCAATGAACTCGCAGGTGACATCCACTTCCATTATCGGAGCCTTCTCTGCCTTGCTCCCCACGACGGCGTGGCACAGCAGCCGCTCCTTCACCACCTGCACGGAGGAGTCACCCGTCACCCAGCGGGGCCCAGCAGGGCGTCCCCAAAACGCACTGTATTTGCTGCCCACCCAACCACAGACCCTATTACCGCCATCAAGTTACAGCCACTGGGCTCCTCAACAGCCCCCTTTTCTTTTTATGCTGCATCCCATTTATTCTGCTCTCAAACGTCCGTAATGCCACACCCCACTATCCACAAAAAGCCCTTGTGAGTCATGTGCTGCTACAACTGTAATAGTCCCTGCCCCAAATTATTACTGTTTTGATTTGTCCCACTGCCAGGCATAATACTTACAGAAAGCTGTAGGAACTGATTAAAAAAATAATAATACAACTATATTAAGGGAAACAGGTGACAGAAGGGCCAATGCTAGCAAACTCTCCCTTGGAAGCTTAGAGGACAGGATCCATGGGAAAAACACAAATAGCCAGACTGTCTTCAGGTAAAGAGGGGGCCACTCCTTCCTAGCAGGTACTGTGCCCTCCTAGAGCTGGTTTTAAAAGAAACCTCCCCAGGAAAGAGAGGTCTTGCAGTTCACATGCAAACCCTCTGCTTAAGCTGGACACTCTTTTTCCTGTTTTCTCATGGTTTCAGTTCCCCATATTCCTGCCTTCATTTCTCACTCTTCCCTCTGATACAACACCACAACCCAACTCCTCCGCAGAGTCTACAGACTCAAAATCATGCGTGTTGCGTGGGCTATGCAGGGAGTTGGGCTTCTGACCAACCTCAAGAGTATTAAGTTCTCAAGACCCGAGGAAGGTGGAAAGCCCACTCCCAGGGTCTTGGCTTTGACTGCAGGAGGCAGGCAGCCACAGCTCAGCTCACAGATCCCCTTTCGGCTTTCTAGGCAAGACAGCCTCACCTGCACCCTGATCATTTCCTTTCTGGTAGCTTTTCCCTGCTTCAGCAAAACCTTTGGGCTCTGAACTGCACAGGGACAGTCCCACTGCAGTCAGTTAGGTGAGTAATCAAGTATTCCTCAAGCTACCACCAAGGCAGCCCTTTAAAACACCTTTCAAAACACAAGTATCAGCAGGAGCTTGATGCAGATTTATTCCACCTTTGCCTAAACCTCTGGTCTTGGAGAGAGGGAATGCACACCAGGGTTAGCTGGCAGCTTCTCTGCAGAGTAGGATTTCCCCTGAGAAAGAAGGGTCCAGGGAGGAGAACACCCCGTGACCCTGCTGAAATCTCCCCCTGAGCTGCCATCCAAGGGTGCTGCGAGACCTGGCTGCCCTTGGCACCCCGGGACTGGCTGAGAGACTGGGGCGAGCCGTTATGGAAATACTGACAAAGTCAAGCTGTCAATTGTAATGATCCCTGCAAACAGTTTCCCACGTGGATGAACATCACCCGATCGCTACAGCTGACACACTGTGCTCGTTCTTCTGCTCCAGGACTCAGTGCTAGACAAGCCCTCTGCCCATGCTTGTCTACAGAGGAAAAATGATGCTACTCCCAGACACTCCCTCCCTTCACAGGTGTTTTGTTTTACTCACTGCTTCCCCCAAATACATTACTTTGCACTTTGTTATTTACTTTCTGCCTGTGCTCCTAGTCTAAGCGTAACTTATTTTCTCTGCCCTTCCTTTTTGCCTCAGCACATGACACCTTGTAACCTGCCATTTGCCCCTGGAGTAGCAATATCTCCTTCAGTCTGTCTGTTTTGGTATCAGCAGGTTGGGTTTACAGTAGCCATGGAAACATGAAAAAGCCTTAGGAACTGACAGTGGCCAGCAAGGAAAGCAGCTGGTGCTGCCATGGTAGCTTGTGCTGTTAGAACAGTTTCTTGAAAGCACTTGCTCCTGATGGGGAAGGCTCAGCCCTCGGCGGGGACCTCACCTGAGGAGTGCTGGAGAAGCATTCCAGCACCATCTCTGTAGTCTTGCCCGGCATCAGCTCCACCCTCAGCGGCTGAACCTTAAACCCAGGGCGGGCAGGTCTGGGGCTCTGGGAGGAACCTTGGCCCTCGGTGGTGCTGACAGCAGGGACACGATGACGCCGGCGAAACGAGCCAGAACCTGCTGCTGACCAGTAGAGCCGATGGGCACGCCGTCCTTTGTTTGTTACCTTGAAGCGGTAACAGCAGGGATCCAGTCTGGAAGAGAAGGAGAGATGGAAAAAGTCACGGGAGCTGCTATCTCCCAGCGGTCACCCGGCTTCAGCACCCTGACGGCGTTACCTGACTGCACACTCAGCAATAAAAGCACCTCCAAAAAGGCTGACCTAGCTCAGAGCTTCAGCAAAAGCCAGACCTTGGTTGCCCTAAGTTTATCAGCATCCAGCAGCTGCTCTGTTTGCGTACAGCAAGGAAGAACTGCATGAAGATCATCATCTCAGCTGCTGCAGACAGAGCATCACCAGCCTAGAGACCCTCCGTGACCTGGGCACCCCCTGCCTCGCTGGCGGGGCCCCTGCCCTGGCAGCCACGTTATCCCCTCACCCCCCATCCCTTAGGGAGCATCCAACCTCATCACCCCCAACACATCGTCCTTTGCCTGAACAGTGCAGGTGGTGCTGTGGTTTAGGAAGATAAATGCACTGTGAGAACACTGGATCAACAGAAGTTTCTCCAAATCAAACATGGCAGCAAGACCAGGTCTAGCTGCTGAGGGGATGGAGCAACGATGAGAGATTAATAACTAGAGCTAGATATAAACCAAAATGAATACTCAGTGGAAACTGATTTCTTCATGTAAAGAAACACTAACTGCAGGCTCGTCTGGAGTAATTATTTTACCCTCTATAAATCTGAGCATGACCAGGACGTGAATTGTTCCTGGAACAGTTACTGGTTTTCTGAAAAGGACAGAATACACGGCTTACAAAATGCATGCCTGCCCCAGGCAGCTAAATGCACAGACCTGAGCCAAGAATAGAACAAACCAGCCGCTGAAACAGACTGTTAAAACATGATACGTACAAGCTTAGTGTGAAATGGTTTCTGTGGTGGGCAGCACAGACGAAAGCCTGGAGAAGCTCTGGGTGGATGCAGAATCTGTGGCTCTGGGAAAGCCCAACTCATCTGAGATGTTACCTGGGTCCCGTCTCAGCTCACCTGGGGCAGCTCTGCAGCCGACAGCAAAGGCAACAACTCCAGAGTCTGCAGAGCAAGACGTGAAGGGGGGCAGAGGACCATGACACAAATCACACTGACATCGCCCACTCCGTTGAGTAGCCAGTTTGTGGCTGCACAGAGCACAGGACACGCTGGACAAGCACCAACCCCCTGCAATGTCCCTGCTCTTTCTACCCTAAAATTTAGGTATTGGACCACTATGGACCCTCTGCAGCCAGGGAAAGGAACAGGCACCTCAGGAAGACTATTCTTCTCATCTCAAGAGGTCTCCAACACAAAGCAGGCAGCACTTTGTAAAGGTTTATTTTTCTCCCATTTACGGGAACATGCCTGGTTTCAGACAGAGGCATTAGGACCAGTGAATCCCCTCCTTTGAGCTAAGCTCTTTCATTAAGACGTTCCATTTATCCCTCCCAAACTCAGGGGACTTCTCCTCCTCTCCCTTCCAGAGCTGGTCCAGTGCCGCCCTCGCCTGCCCGCGCCTCAGGCTCCGCTGCGGCGGTGACGCCGAGGAAAGCCGGTGGGAGAGACGAGGGAAGAGCGACTACGTCTGATGAAGAGCAGCCCAGCAGGGGAGACGGGGAAGGCGAGCTAATGAGGGATGACACGGGGCAAAGAAATTCTGCTGCTCCTCCAGGACTGCTGGGCACAAAACAGCACCATTAATTCAGTCAAGGACCTGCTAACAAGCTACCACCAAGGTTTTCTGCTGTGACGAGATGATACTCCATAGTGAAGGGAAAAACAAGCAACATTGTTCCAAAGGGAAATACGTTTATAGTTGTAATGTAGCATTTCCCACCCAGAGGCTTCCAGGACCTGCTGTTTTCCTCCAAATCTCTTTTTGTTCAAGTGAGGAAATAGATGTATTATAACTAAAGACAAGTCAGGGACAGTTTAACAACTGGTTTCCATTTTGGTGGCTTTTGAGGGTATCTAACAACTTTCAGATGGCCATAGAAGGTTTCTGAAGGAAGCCCTGTGGCTTCAGGAGAACAGAGCCAGGACCTTGAGCGCTGAAGAACAACCAGCCTGAAGGACTACAGCAAAACTGCCCCTTGCTGAGCCCACGGCAGAAGCTGAGAGATACCCTACCTGAAGTGGGGTCCCAAGTTGAGCTCCGGAGCAAAGGGTTTGTCGGTGACAATTGTGGTGCCAATGCCAACAGCCCGGACGGGGATCACGTAGGTGTGGCTGTTCTCGATGAACAGGTTCACCTCGTCCTTGAATTTCTCCGTGTCATCCAAGCTTGCTATGACAGCCACAGACACCTCTGTCTCAGGGGGAATCACTCCTTCACTGGGTTCAATCCTCCAGCACGAGCATTTGCCAGCCTGTAAGACAAGCCAAACACTAACTTAGCATGGAAACCATGGACCCTGGGCTCTTGTGGGGTGCAGGAAAAGGAAGGACTAAAGATACGAGGATAAAAACCAGAAAGGCTCCATTTCCCTAAATCCAAACTAGTGTCTGGAAACAGCAAGTATGTAGGAGCTTCTACAGCCTGTATTTTACCTTCCTTTAACAGACTCACTTCATTAACCCAGTGTTGCCCAACCCAAGGGATGCTCATCCTCAGGAGGAGGTTATTCCCCCTCTGCTCTCTTCTGGAGCGCACGCCAAGGGAAGCTACTTCACCTCTCCTGGCTTCCCGACAATGGGCGCTGGGTTGGCATAAAGGCTCAAGGCCAGAGGAAGCCAGGACTGCTCAAATCCCACCGCAGCAGCCACACGGCTGGGGGATACTGCTGAGAGCCTGAAGAGTAACTCTGCAAAACCGGCTGATCAAAACCCTGACACCAACGTCTTCTTTCCCAAGAGGTACTCAGTGCTTCTCAACAGCCCCCGAAGAACTGAAGCACTCGGTTCCCACTGATCACCAGCTGCAGTGAGGTGCCCCAGTGCCCTCTGCTTTGGAAAATTCAGCTATAAATGTTCACAGCAGGGCAGTAAAGCAATAAGCAGAAAGCAAACTGGAAGGCACGTGCCCTGTAGGCATGGCCCGGGCTTCCAAGCACTCTCTTCCCTCTGGTTTCTCATGGACTTCCCTCCACAGTTGGGGCAGTGAAGGTGCTGAACCCCAGCCCCTCTAAAACCACGCTCCCAGGGAGCAAGCCTGCAGAGAGGAAACACACACCGTGCTCCCTGGCCCTCAGGAAACACACGGGGAGGCAGATGTACGGCTTCCGAGTGTCCATCACGGTGGGGGTGGTGCCTGCACCCCACAGTTCAGTGCTGTGTTTGGGATGAAGGCACTGCTCACCCAAAACTCTGCACTATTCTAAGGGAAGAGGTTCCCCTCTCCCCACTTTTTTTTTTTTTTTTTTTTTTTTTTTTAATGGAAAGCAACAGTGTGCTTGGAGGCCTGACATGATCCAAGCAAATGCTTGATCCAGGTGAAGTTAGCTCGAGTTTCCATCCAGGGGATGGATGGGAGGGATGGGATGGGAGGATGGATGGCTGCCCTAAGGAATGACTGAGGAGCCACCACACTCAGTTCTCTTGAAGCTGCTTAAAGCTAGTTAATTAAGGGATCTGGTCATTCTGGCCTTGCACGAGTGAAAGAGGAAGCAGAACTCAGTATTAAAATGCAGCTGTACTTTGCCAATCCACAGCTCTAGTGAGAGAGCATTCACACCTTTGTCAGCCGACCCATCGCTCCTCACGGAGGCTGCACATGAAGGGGGAATATAACCCCGTCCCACATCAGTTGTTCACAGAGCACCAGGTGTTTCAGCAGTCCTGAGGTGGGGGACCCTGTGTTCTTCATTTCGAAGCTACTCTTTATCCGCACAAACTGCCAGTGGCAGAAGAGAGCCCCAGACGGCCCCGAGCCCCAGCAGGAGGTGGAGGTCAGGGCACGAGGCTGGCTGGATGCTCCCACCAACCACCAGCCGCCTCCTGGCACCTCAGCACCAGCATCTCCTCGGCGAAAGCACGGATGGGGACCACTTTGGTTTAGCCTCTGCCCCAGAGCACCATCAAGGGGATGTTTTGTGAAATCAAAAGGCAGAGCCTCTAAAAAAACTAAAGTAGTCTGGCACTCACTGCCACTGACAACGGAGCCTAACGTGCCAAGCTTGGTTCAGCCAACAGCAGACTGCTGAGCGAGCTAACGAAGCTTGTCTCCATTTGTGTCCCCAGTCCAGAGCTCACCCCTCCAGAACCCATCTGCGCTTCCTCGCTGGGCTGGGGAGATCAGGGCCACCTGGTTTGATAACCAAACTCCTGCTTTTCCTTTGGGAAAAGCACCCGGCTGAGTCACTCTTGCTTCTAGGAGCATAATTGCCTTGAAGATTCTACCCTTCTTTAATTCAGTTCACCAATAGGTGCAGCATGATACGACAAGTTTAGTTTCCCTAGACAAGCAGGACAACAATTTCTTCCATTACTGAAAAACAGCAATTCTGAAAGGGCATGAACTCACGTAAGACACCCTACATGATAAAAACCACACTGTCCCCTGTGGCCAGGTTTCAGGCACCTTTTCCAAGGTCTCCTCCACACCTCTGCCCCCTTTATCACATGACAGACCCAGCACAGTGGTTATGCAGGCAGAAGAAAGCTGCCACTGATTAACAAAAACGACACCTCTGTCTTTTCTTTCCTGATCACACAGCCATGATATGCAGCTGCCTTCCGTGGTGCCAAGAGATGTCAGTAGCTGAACAGACGATCCTCAAGAAGACAGAGTGACTAAGAACAAGTAGGAAATGATCAAAGAATGATGCTTTTTCCTTTCTGCCTTTCTGCAGGGAGAGCAAACACTTCCATTAACCAATACAACTCTTTTACACTTGCCAATGTGGAAAAAAAAAAAAATCAGACACTTGGGAAAAGAAGATGGCAGCAGCAGCAAGGAGGAGAAACAGCCATCTTTTTCAGCAGGTCGCATCAGTCCCCAGCTAAGCTGCAGCAGCCCCTTCACGCTGACCTGTTCCTCCGGTCTCTTCTACCCAAAAAGGCGCAAACCCTCCCCTTGCCGGATCCAGAGGATCCTCCAACAGGGCTGCCTGGCAGCTGGGAAAGGAATCTGACAAGGAAAAGCACGTCAGACACACACACAGGATTCAGCACGGGATGACACACTGGTCCCAGGGGTCACAGACCTGCAGACACCCTGGCACGCAGGGATAAGCCAGCAGAGGACGAGGCTACAAAGTCCCTGTGCTCTTCTTCAAACCCACAAAAGCTCCATCTTAATGCACAGACTTGGAGGGGTTTTATTTATTTCTTTCTGCTGGCAGAGATGTTCAGTGCTGCTCCCCACAACTCAGAATATAACAGACTCAACTCATCCAACAGAGAGAAGAGGAGATGGTATGGGAAAGCCTGTGCACGAGGGGTACTCCAGGTAATTCCTTAAGTCACTACCCCAAAGTGAAGTTATCCACAAAAAAGCATCTTGCCTTGCTCAGATAATGCTCTTTTCTCCCACAGAACAAGAAGAAACCTTGACTTGACAGGAACAGCAATTTGCATGTGATGGTTGATACCACCACCAAGGTGGCACCATGGCCATCCGCATTAGAGCATTTTCCTGTTTCAAACAAGATACCAACCTTTTACTTGCCCTGTTGCTGTCCCTTCATTTAACCTCATTCGGTTTGTTGAGCTGCCAGTCAGCGTGCTTTAACATTGCTGATCCAGTGCTGCTGTGAAAATTTCAGTCATAGCTCCTTCCTTTGAGCAGGGAGCGTGATCTCTAAGCCTAACTGCAAACAGCCACGGTTTCGAGAACAGCCATCAAACAGGAGACAGGGAAATCACAGCTCACCGTCCTGCAGCAATCTCCAGGCAGGAAATCAAAGCATCAAAAAAATCAAAGTGTCTTAGAGAACACAAGACTTGGGCTCAGGGGCACAACTGGATGCAGGATGCCCAAGTCACCCACCAGCTGAAATAAGGGACAGCCTCTGCTCTCAGATGTACGTGTGCAGTTCACCCTGACGCCTGACTGCAACTCAAATTTTATCTCCAAAATCATTCAGTCCTCTTTTCTTCAGGAGCAAAGGGCCACGGCGTTCTCTTGGTCTCAGAGCTCCAAACACATGACTCTTAGAGCTAAATACCTTCCACAAGATAAAGGGACAACTTGCAACACTGATTCAGACACATTTCTGCTCACACATCTATGCAAATTCTCTGTTTTACTCAGGGGTCCCCCAGCTAAAACTGCCCCCAGACCAGGCTCCTCTTGCTGCACTGTGGTGAAATACGTTGCTTTCTCAATCATATAGTGATATGCAAATGTTGCATATAAAAATCAAGTCACAGGTTGCTTGTCAGTCATTTTTGTTGGAAAATAGCCCCACAGATACTTTCCATATTTGCCCTGAAGGATGCAGGGATGACACTCTGATTGGAGAGGTGGAGAGTTTGGGAAGCATCTTGTAGAGCTTGGATACTGCCGAAATTTGTCTTACTTGGATGAACATAGACAACTGGTCCTTCTCCAGTGCTCACTAAATGGATTTTCTGCTCCAGAAAGCAGGTAGGAAAGATCAAAAAAAACAACCAACAGAGAAAGTGTGAAAAGATTAGACAGCTCTAAGGGTACTCCTAGACTGGGGGATAATCATGGCTGTTTGAAGTTTTCAGTGTTGTAAAACCGAAACAGAAGCCCTGGAGCAAGTGTGATCCCATCTGAAAGCCACAAGCTCCCATTATCAGGGGATAAAGAAAGGCCCACGTCCCCCAGAACTCACCAGAGGGGATCCTTCACTCCCAAACACTGCAACATGAGCAACAGTGTCCTGCTCTCCCGTCACCTGGGCCCTCAGTGTCAACGGGACCCCCACCGAGCTGCGAGGCTGGACAATCCCCCACGGCACGGGGCTGGAGTACCACACAGAAGCGTCCTCCTTGTGTTCCTGTAAGGGACAGAGTCAAACGCAACACACAGGAGTGACCTTGGAGGAAACTTTGAACTCCTCAACATCTACCACAACGGCAATTCACACACGTTTTCAAAAATCCCGAGGAGAAAGCAGAAAAGTACAAAGCAAGATGCAAGACTTGTATGGGCTTAGCATCCTCACGGGGTCCAAAAGCTGCTGCACCCACAAACACCCACTCCTGTGCTGGCAGCCTCCTTGCAGCAGCCTTTCACAACTGTTTTTCTGATTAAGGATACCAGTTAAACCCAGACACCAGAGTGAAAAGAGTAGGTGTATTTTACTGGTGATAACCAATGTAACAGTGTAATACAGAAAACACGCAGTAAGAAAAAGCAGAATAGTGCACTTAAAGCAGCAAACAGGAAAATACAGGGTAATGCATTAAATCATTACTACACGAGAGAGAGAATGGAGATTAAGAAAAACACATCACCCCTTGCACACGTTACCATCACCCAGCCCCGCAGAGGCTGGGCAGCCCCGGTCACAGCGAGGGTTTGCAGAGCCTGTCCCGGCAAGGGGGAAATCCTACGCGGTGCCTCCACCCGTAGCTGAGGCTGCCAGAGTCGCTGCAAACGGGCCGACCCTTAGATACCAGAGATCGACAGGCCAGAACAGCTGGCACCTTTGTCTTGGGCGGAAAATTTCTGTTTTCATTCTCCTGTTGGATTCCACCCAAAGCCTGGCCAGGGCTCAGGGGGGGAAACCAAGGGAGTTTCTAACAAGGCCGAATACTTGGGTTCTCAGCCGGGAACAGGCTGAACAAGGGAAGGTGGATACGTTCTCTCCTCACTCCTGACTATATTCTGTCTAAGCTGCGTCTCTCACTAGCGAGTTTACAGACTTTGTTAATGATTACACACTAAGTTAGCAGCTTCGGCTTGGGGCCTGTTGTTCAGGCTTCAGTACTTCAACGCTTCAGCACTTTTTACATCAGTATAGGTGGTTTGTTATAACCTAGTACAATACCTACTAGCACAAAGGTTTCAGTTATAAAATATACAGGATTCATCTATAGGTCAACTCTGGCTTGGGCCGGTTGTCCAAGCCTTAGCACTTCAACAACCCTCTTAATTCTCCTGCATGAAAGCACCCCAAAGACTAGAATATAAACTGCTTCCTAAAATGTTTAAACTGCTTCCTGAAGTTTATATTCAGGTAGCTTCCTTCTCTCAGCAACCTTTAGGTTTGAATATAAACCGGCAAGGCCTTATCCAAAACCCTTTTTTTCCCTAATAAACCCTTGGTAACGTCTGAGGGCAAGAGGCGGATGCAATGCCAAACCTGAGGAAGAACCCTGTAGCAGACCCCTGGGAGATCGCTGTCGTTCACAAGGGTCAGCATCTGCTGGTAAGGGAATTTTAGAAAGCACTGCACACTCTTTGAATACAAATATTTGGATTTTGTATACACTACTCATCGGTGTTTTGCTATTGCACAGAAAAACAGATGCCTGCCTCTGAAGTTTTCTCCTACTTCTCTCCCTTTAACACACCTCCTCAAGCCAGAGGTACTGGGGAGATGTTGAATGGCAACAGAGCCCAGTTCAGCAGCTTCTGCTCTTCAGCTGGTGCCTGTAACCAGGATCCTTCCTGCAGTTACACTATGGGCAGCCCAACACACAGCTCACTCACTGGCACGGCTTATGTTCTTCCAAGCACTCAGGCGCACTAGTTTAAAGCAAAAACAATTCATCTGCACCTTGACTGTAGAGCTTGTTTGGGCTTTCCCCATCCTTTTCTGACACCACACACACACAAAAAAAGTCTGGCCTTCTTTGCTTGTGCTGATAGGTCTGTTGGATGTCAATGAAAACAGACTAACTCAAAAATACGATTCCTGTTAGCTTTTCAGTCAAAAGGTGAGTTTAACAAAAGCTCCATATCTGCAACATGCCTCCTTGAGGACTTCAGGTAGGTAAGGATTAAAAACAAAGCCAGATCTTCAGGTGGTGTAAATGGATACAGCCTAGGGACTTAAAAAAATCGATTCTCATCAGTCCAACACCCTGAATGAGTGCTCCACCCTATGCTTTTAGAAAAAGTAATAGAAAAATAACCCAGGGGGAGGGAAGAAGACCTTTCAAAAAAAAAAAAAAACAAAACCAAAAAAACACAAAAGAACAAAAAAAACCAAACAAACCAAAACAAGCCAGAAAACCACACACACACACACACACAAATTAATTACTCGGGCTTTTTTCTCACATGTAACTATGAGTCCCAGATCTAACAAGGCCTAGTTACCTACAGACTCGCATGTTGCAGTTAGCTCATTGTAACGTCTGAGCAGCTCCCAGCAGCCAGGACACACACAAAACTCTTCTAGGCTGACTCTGATACTGATGACAGAATGAGCTCCCCAGGCAGCTCTTCTCTCAGCCAGAGACCGGATGGGAGTCTCTCTCCTCCAATTTCTCAAAACTTACTAAAACTTAATAATTCAGTTTTAAGACTTCCATTCCTTTGTCAAATACTGCAAAAGCAAAAGCAACCAACAAATTAAAAAACATCTGGTGCAGATTAATATACACACACTACACCAGGACAGTAGGATAGCCAGTATTGTTTCCATGGGAAATCAGCATCAGCTATTTGCACCGTACTGTGTTTTCATCTTTCCTCTGAGCAACACAATTTACCAAGGGTTTGCAAGCGTCGTTTCCGACTTCCAAGACAGAGAAACAGTTTCAAGAGAAATGGAGGAGACCAACAATATACCAAGGGAGAAGTGCTAAGGGCACTGTAGTGAAAACCTCTTGCACTGGTGCCTGTTCCCCCCTTCCCTTCCCTCAGCACTGCTCAGCCTCACAAACACAAGGCCAGAAGGAAGCTACAAGCAATGGGGGCATTTAGCTCCACTGCAGGCAGCAGCACTACAGCACCAGCTGAGCATCCAGACACATAAGCATATATTGTAAACATTCCTTCATTATTTACTGCTAAAAAAATCTCCATAAATTTCATATAGCTACTGTTTTCACCATCTAAAGTAGAAGGAAACAGTGGTTTCTGGAAACCAATAACAAAAACCTGGGCAACAGAAGGAGTTCAAACTCCTGTACGGTTTGGGGTTTTTTTGTGGGGTTTTTTTGTTTGTTTGTTTGGGTTTTTTTGGGTTTTTTGTTGTTTTTTTTCTGAACTGGGGAAGTGGGCCATCTTCAAGCCTCCCTCAAATCTCTGACTTGAAACAGTTGTTCAGCTCCTCACCAATAGCTCTTGTGTCTCTCTCAAGCTGTTCTGTGTCACATCAAGTCTTGTTTTAACTGTACACACTCTTTAAGACAAGGACTTAGTCTGCATTTAGAAAATGCTGCATAAGGATATAGTGCAGTGTAAGTGTTTTACAGTTTCTCTGGTGTTCAGCATTTTGGAAGCCACACGCATTGTCCTGGGCAATTGCAAACTGTAAGGAAAACAAGAATCTTAATATGAGTAGAGAACTGATTCCTTTAGGCATACTTTTTTCCCCCTTGACTATTTCCAAAGCCTATAGAATCACAATAAAATTGCTACACTGTAGGAGCTCAACCAAAATCAAATGAAAGCATGAGAAAACTAGAATTCTGACACCCTTTTCCCACAGTAACTTCTTGCTCACCCTTCTTAGTGAACAGCATCATCCTCAGGCCTCCATGCACTAAGGCTACAATACAATTGCCAATACACAATTTTCAGAAACATCTTGCCCACAACATATTAAACTCCTTAAAACCAGGGTGAGTAGAAGTTTTTTGTTTTGTTATTTTCTCTCCTCTGGTTATTAAGCATTTAGAGATCTGACAGTATATTTCAAAAGCTGTGAACTTACATTGGCATTTTACTGTACTAGAGCAAGTAAATGAAAGAAATCCTTTGTTCTGAAGCATCCACTCTTGCGGTTCTACATCCAGAACAGAGCGCAGCTTCCAACGGAAAGCTCCACAGCTTCCCTTCTGACTGTCACAGACAACATGGGAATTTTACACCCGTATGTATGTACACAGTATGTACGCAGAATTTACCCCAGAGAGTTGATCCTTACGCTGTCTAGGGAATGTTATGTATCCCTGTAAGCAACTCACCGGGTGGGTTAGCTAAAAACTTCATTCAAGTCTTATCACAGCCTAGTCCTCTTCATCTGCTGACACTCTTAATTTGAAACCGTTACAGGTATAAATGATGTGTCTCTTGACAAAGAAGATTCAGAGGCATAATCAAGTTATTAGGCCTTTAGCTACATCACCTACATGCTCCAAGCTCATGTCAAACACTAAATGGAAAAAGTTCATACTAACTTTTCTGTACATTAAAGTGTAGCAGAGCTGCAGATCTGACAGTCTAAAACAGCCTTGCAGCTTCTGGGTCCGATTTCTGCCCGATAAAAGTTTAATCTGTAACAAAATCTATCATTCATAAACAACTGCACATTGGACCCTTTTTAAGGGCCATAAGCCAGTACTAAAGACTGGAGTGAAATTTGCTGAGACCCGCCACAGACAGTCAGCCACCAAAACCCGATTTGACCAAAATCAGGATGTTAATTTTAAAATGAGGACTGAAAGAGGATCGAGATTACCTTGTGGCTAATGTGACTAATCCCTGAATTTCTTCTAACAGCCCTTTGGAGGTAGAGTAGATCAAAGGCTGAACAGCTGATTTTTCTTTCCTTCCCCACCACCTCTCCCTCTTTTTTCTTCCCCATCTCAGCAGATGCCCCAGAGTTTGCTCACTATAAAATAAAGATTAGCAGATAAAAAGAAGCCATTTCTGGTGTCAGCTTGTAACAGCTGACGAACTAATTTCTCTGTATTCTTTTTACTTTAATGATGTAACACAAATCCATCAAAACCGTACATGCTCAGTAACTTCTGAAAGTCGTTCCCTGATGAAAATAAATGCTGTACACAGCAAACAGACACTAAAATATTATTTAAGGATATAATCAAGACCTCATTAAAATCAGCAGCAGTTTTGCCACTGGCTTACAGGGCCAACATTTCTCACAGAGCCTATAGCTGCTACGTTAAAAAAAAATGGGTTCAAAACGCTAACAAATGGGGATGCTCGAGTCTCCTACCCGGAGTGCAATCGCTGCACTAACTATAGCTACAAACCACTGGAGAAGTCCCACAAAACCACCCCACGTTATGTCGAGGCAGATCCCTGCGGCACCTTCGCACCCCACATCCCTCCCCCACATCTCCTGCTGTGCTGGAAACTGCAAAACCCAAAGCACAGGAGATACCTGCAGGGCTGCCCCATGGCAGGGCCCTGGGAGCTCATCCACCTCGGACAGAGAGAGGAACATGAGGGGAGCAACTGCAGCCCCTTCAGAGGCTGCCTCTGGCAGACACGCGGCTCTGCCCTCACATACCACTTTTTTTCCCCAAATATCCGAGCAGCCACCAGCCAGTGATTCCAGCACAGCGTCTGCACTTCCACGGGCACACTGAGGCTAACAGGGGCGTTACAGGGCAGCAATTTGTAAATGCATTTTCTACAGATCCTCTGTGTCCCAACAATACTTAAGTATCGAGAAATACTAAAATTTAATGTGCATTGATATTTATTATCTATAGCTACCGTGTCATTTGATGCACAATCGAAACCTTGCGCTCACAGCGCAATCTGCTCTCAAGGGTTTGAGAGGTCTGCAACTCTTAACGCCAAAGAAGATCCAGGAAAAGCTTTTTCTCCTAGACTGAAAAAAATAATCTGCTAGTACTAGTCTTTGTAGAGAAAATGCTGCATAACTTTACACCCAAACCCTTCAACTGGGTATGTGGGAAGTTTCCACACATCTACGCCAAACTATCAAAAAAACCTACGCTAACAGAGTTAAGTCACTGAGACAAGACTGTGGGACTCGGGATGCACATTCCAGTTCAACGGCCTTTCTTGAGCACAAATCAACTGTGACTTCACCACAACCACTGAGTCCATTTCCCACCTATGAAGGAAATAATTACACACTCATATCTGGGCACTCACAGGGGCTTACAGAGCAACAACCAGGGGAAAAAAGTAGTCCATCTATAGGCGACTTTGAACATCATCATTCAGATCTTACAATGCACCTCAATGGCGTATTTGGGGTCTTTTTTTTTTTTTTTCCCTTTTTTCAGTTTTTGTGCAGAATTATAAAATGCATGCAACAGATTACAGTGCTCATTGTAAAAACTTCTTGCTTTTTCCACATCCAGGACTTCTCTGCTTTTACTTATTGCTTGCCTGTGGTTTCTTTTCCCTTACACTATCACTGTATTTTAGTATAAAACAACCATCCTGTACGGGACAGATCATGTTTCAGGTAAAAGCAGTAGGCTTTGTAGGAAACGCTCACATTTTGTTGCCATACAATGAAAAAGTGATACTAGAGTCTTCAGTCACAGCGTGTGAGAGTTTATATGATCCCAGCGATACCCTCTGCCGTGCAGTGCGGTGAGAGTAAGGCAAAAAGCAATAAGTGCGAGTAACCACGTTTAACTAGTGAACAGCTACAGAGATTGAAAGCAATTGCATGTAAAACACATGGCTGCATCATCCATAACCTCGGTGTTAAAGGCCCCTGCTGAAGCACAGGAGAGAGAAAGAGAGAGAGAAGGAAGAAAAGGAAGGAAAGGAGGGAGGGAGGGAGGGAGGCAGGAAGGAAGGAAGGAAGGAAGGAAGGAAGGAAGGAAGGAAGGAAGGAAGGAAGGAAGGAAGGAAGGAAGGAAGGAAGGAAGGAAGGAAGGGAGGGAGGGAGGGAGGGAGGGAGGGAGGGAGGGAAGAAAAAAAAACAGAAAAGCACCTAATCTCCTTCCCCTTCCAGGAGCGGGGCGGCCGCCGCGGTACCGGCTCCCCCGCGGTGCCCCCCCCAGCGCCCGGCCCCCCCCCCCGCGGCCCCGGGGGACCCCCGCGGGCACCGAGCACCCCCCGCGCCGCCGCCCCCCCCGCGCCGGCCGCCCTCGCTGGTCCCCGCCGCTACCGGAGCGCGGCCCCCGGGGATCGGCGCGGAGCCGCGGCACCGGGACCGCCCCGGCGCGACCCCCGCCGCCTCCCCTCAGCGCCCGGGAGCCGAGGCGGCCCCCCCCGCCGCCCCGGGGCTGCGTTACCTGCGCGGGCTCCTCCAGCTCCAGCTCCGCTCGGTGTCCGCCGGCGGCGGATGAGGACGGGCCTGGGGACCCTGCGGCGCCGCCACCGCCCCCACCGGTGTTTCCGCGCCCCCCCGGCGCGGGGGGAACGATCCGTCCGGAGTGGCGCCGCCCCGGCCCGTCCGTCTGTCGGTCCGTCCGTCCGCATGCTGCGGCCGGGCGTGTGTCTGTGTGTCTGTCCGTGTCTCTCCGCGCTGTCCCCGCTGTGCCGCGGGTCCCGCCTGTCTCTGGGCGGTGCCCGCGCGGGTGCACACGCGTGTCGCGGGGGTGCGGCCGTCCCCGTGTCTGTCCGTGTGTCCGCCCGTGTCCAGGTGTGTGTCTGTCCTGTCCGTCCCCGTGTCTGTCCGTGTGTCCGCCCGTGTCCAGGTGTGTGTCTGTCCTGTCCGTCCCCGGTCTGTCCGTCCCCGTGTCCCGTCCCCACCCGGTGCGGGGTCCCGGGGCCGCCCCCGCCGGGCTCAGCGGCAGCGCGGGGCCGCCGGCAGAAGCCGCTTCCCCGCCCTCCGCGGGCGAGAGGCGAACGCGCGGGGCGGCGGCGGGAGCCCGAGTCTGCCGCGGGGAGCTCAGCTCCGCTCCGGCGGGACACGCACCCCCTGCGCGGGGGGCACTGCGGGCAGGGACGGTGCGTTTAAATGTCAGGAACTGAGTTCCTTACTCAGTTCAGACAGAAAAGGTAAAACAGGAATAACCCCGTTCTCTGCAACTAACGCTTAAGGAATAGGATCGAGTTTTCGTACTCTCGTTTCTTGCTACAGGAGCCTTCCTGCATCACGTACCAAAGTGAACTCTCTTCCCTCAGTCAGGTCATCATTTGAGTAAAACGAGTGACAATTCACGAGTGACAGGCTGTAGATCTGTGCCCCGTCCCCTCAATTACAAAAAATAACCCCCATCCCTCGATGAACTGGAGAAACACGCTGGCTTTGCAGACTTCAGTCTCCACAGGAACAAAGCATGTTCTTCATCCAGTCACACGATCGCTCATCCTGAGACTGAAGAAGCCAAAGAAATGTTCAATATGAGGCGTGTACAGAGAAAGGCAGATCAGAATGGAGTCGGTCAGAGTTTTGAACAATTCTGAGCAAAACCCACTTCCCCAAAATACAGCTACAGCTTAACAGCAACGATGAGGTTCTGCTGAAATCCCGAGCGAGAATTGTGTGAAGGTGCAGGAGCAGTTGTGTCTGTGCCACGTTCGGCATGAAAGTGTCAGGGAACCGAATACTTATAAATACCTCTGTACAGAAGCTGAGCTCTCCACAAGTGAGCTCACCACACCTAATGATATTTAACTGGAACTCTGTCCATCCGTTCAACATATCCACCAGACTGTTCTATGAGATGTAATAACCAAACCTAAAGGTGCTTCTGTTTCTCCTTGGGCCAGATAATAAACCTAAACCAGATAAAATGTTCTGCGGTCACGGAGGAAAGTTTGGTGTGTGCAGCACACTGCAACGGTGCTACATGGGGAGAAACGGGTTTTTAGTAACCTGTCATCCTGTACTGGGTCTGGCTGAGCTGAATTGGTTTTCCCCTACAGCAGCCCCCACGGTGCTGTGGTTTATGCTGGGAGCTGCAGGGTGTTGGCAGCACCCTGGTGTGGTGGCTGCTGCTGAGCGGTGCTTACACAGCACCAAGGCTCTTTCCGGCATTTCCCCCCCCCCAGTGGGACGGGGTGGGCAAGATCTCGGGAGGGGACACAGCCAGGACAGCTGACCCCCGCTGACCAAAGGGATATTCCAGACCCTGTGACGTCTGCTCAGTATAAAGCTGGGAGAGAGGAAGGGGGGGGGTGTCACCCTTGGTCCTCCGAGGCAACCACTCCGTATGGGAGCCCCGCTTCCTGAGAAGGCCCCACATCGCCTCTCCATGGGGAGTAGGGAATAAATCTGTTTGCTTTTTTTGCTTCCACGCACGGACCTTTGCTTCGCTTTGCTTCTATTAAAACTGCTTTTGTTTTTCCCACAAGGGTTGGTCTGTCTTATTTTCTTTCCCCTCTTTGCCCTGTTGAGAAAACAAGGGGAAGGAGGGGAAGTGATAGAGCGACTTGGGGGGTACCTGGCATTTAGCCAAAGTCAAACCACCACACATCCATATTTAAAAAGCAAAAAACTCTCAAGTGACAGTGCCTCAAGCATAATGTTCATTATCGAAAGTACCTGCCTTCACAGCCTGGGAATTCCAGCCAAGAGCATGCGGTAGCCAGAGCGTTTCCCTGGGAGCTGGTTCGCAGCCCAGCAGAGCATTTCAGCGAGTGCTGAGCTCTGTGTGCAGGGCCCGTTCCAGTGCAGACTGGGGTACTTGCCCTACGTAACATTATGGGTGTGCTCAGCCACTCTGTTAAGCTGAGGCAGCCTTGAAGTTTGAGGCAGAGGAATCTGTGTTTTGCTGAACCAGGGTTTTCCTAAAAGTCTTGCATGATTTTCAAACTCTGTCTCTTGCCCTCCTTCTTTCTTATATTCAGCAGAAGATTCCCAGATCTCCCTAATGGTTACCTCCGGCTCCAGCACATCTCTGTCAGCTCTCCTGCCTGCTCTTGCCCTAAAGGTGAGCTCCTGTCACCAAGCGGCGCTTCCAGACTGGCTCCCAGTGATGCTCCCAGTGCAGGCAGCGAGGCTTTGATCAGCTGTGACACAGCAGACAAAACCAGACAGCAGCTAGGGGTTGTATGGAGTAATGGCAGCTTTTCCAACACTAAATTGCATTCTAGTGAATTGGGGGCGAAAAAAGACCCAGACACTGTAATAATGTTAAGCAGGGAGCAATCCCTGTTCTAAAGCCGTTTGCTGACGGACACCCCGGCAGAGCTGCGGGAGCTGCGGGGGGAGGAACACTGGCGGGCACCGTGCCCTGGGCCTGCCCCAGCACAAGGCACCCGGCTCTCTGCTCCCACCCGCTGCCTGCGGGTAAGGCCTGGGTGGCTCCAGCAGAAAGCCTCTGGCTATGGCAGGGCATCTCACCAAAACCTGCGTTAGGATTTCTGAGCACGTGGAAACCTCAAGAGGAAATACCAGGTTCAGAGATGTGCGGATTCACCAGGAACAAGACACTCTTAGTGACTGAGAAATAAATGCCCTGAGCGTCACCATAGCTGACATGTCTGACTCCCTTGCACTGCCTGGCTGCTCTTTCCACTCCCTCAGTTTTTTTCAGTCCTTGTTGCCTGACTAATGATTTCACATCACCCTCCATGCTTGATGCTGCCTCCTTCCTAATAAATAAGAGGAATGTGTTTTTTTCACACTTTTATCACCCCACCCCACCCCTATTCAGTGTGGATCCATCACAGGGCAGGCACAGGGGAAGCTGAGGCATGTGAGATCAAATCAGTCTCAACAGGCACGTCCCCCAGGGCTGAGGCTGCATCCCCACGGAACCTGCTCCAAGGCCTCAGCCCTTGGCCACACAAACATCTCTGTATCCTGAGAGGAGCCTTTGGCGCAGAGCAGTAAGTGCCAGTCTGCCTGATCCAGCAGACCGGACACCCAGGAGCTGTCGGCGTGACTGACCCTAACCCCACTGAATTTGGGGCTGGCCGTAGCTATAAACAGCCCTTTTGAGTAAACCAGATTCACCTCTGTTCTGCAGGAGCATTTTATGAGCCTCAAAGGAGCCGGTTCTGGGGGGACAGACGAGTACGGCAAGAGTGACTCACGACCACGGGCGGGGAGAGTGACCTGACCTCGGCACGGGGGGGCTCTGGGGCAGCTTGGGAGGTTCAGGCACCACCATGCTGTGTGGACTTGACTGAAGGGCTCTCTCTGACAACAGGGTTTGAGCCAGGTTGGCACTGGGGGTGTTGCCACACCACAGCAACCATGAAACTCTGGCCAGGTCCTGATTTACCTCACCACCACAGGGGAGGGCAGAGGAGCCTCCTCCAGGACCAAACGGCTTCCACTCCCCTTTGAAGAAACATCTGTTCAGTGGAGCATTGTCATGCTAATCAATAGGTATTGGGTTTGTATTGCAAACGGTCACGTCCACGTCTGCCTTTGGAGCAAGGATTAACCGAGTGACCTTCCACTTGCTGTATGGTGCCACGTAGGTACCATGTACTGAATAAATACTGTCACTGAAACTGGCCAGTTTGTTAAAAGAGATGAATCTTATCATGCAACACTGAAATCTCACGGGAAGTTGAAGCCCACTTTAGTTAGTCATAAAAGAATAGTAATCTGAAGCAGTTTTTAAATCAGTGTTCATGGGGTTTGTCCCTTTCTTCTAAACAGGCTGTAAAGTGATTTATAGCCCCTGTCACCAGGCTCCCTTGGTGCCCGTGGCACAAATGGTGCCACTTTGTAGGAATATAACCACCTGCACTACCAAGGCCAGAAAGAACAATTGCCATTAGAAATACAGAATTTCTATTCATTCAAAAAGATAAATGCTCCTTACACGTGGCGACTGAGGCACGGGCTCTCCATTGAAGTGCAGAAGGAAAGACCCTTTATTATTACAATAGCACATACTTAGGTTCTCGCCAAAGCTCTTACTTCATAATTAGCAAATCAGTGTAGCAGGAACCCCGTTATTTGCAGGACGAGGCTGTGAGACAAGACACACACCAATATGGTTAACAGTCAAGCTCCAACGTTTATTAGAAAAACAAGACCTTATATATTCTTGTGACAGCAAATCCGTGTGTTGCTCTGGCGCATGCTCATTTCAAAAACTCGTTCCTCTCAGCACTTTCAACAAGCGCTACTAAGCGTGCACAACTGGTAGATAAATTTCTGCTTTGTTATTCTACAGATTCCTTTCTTATCTGTTTCTTCCCTAATGAGTAAAAATACTTTTGCTTTTAGCCGTCGTTAATCTAGACGCCGTTAGTCTTCTAACACAAGTGCGTCATTAATTTAGACATCGTTAATCTTCTCGTTTGAATGCTGATGACACTTTTACATTGTCAGTGATGCAGACGGTTCGCGACCCGGCATACGCACCCACAAATCAGCAATTCGACAGCTCTCAACCTTTTCTCCTGTCAGCATGAGACCACTCTAACACGCGCTGTGCAGACCAACCACCTGCTCGTTCAGGCGCTGTTCACCCGGCGGTAACTCCCACAGCTCAGTGTTGCAGCTGCCCGTTGTTTTCCCTGCCGCCTTGGCACAACTCAGCAGTTTCTGATCTTTCTCCCAAGGCCTGTTTCTCATCAAAGCCTTGCTGCTTCTCAGGGGCTGTGCAGGGCTGACAGGCCGATGTCTCCCACAGAAGATAAAGTCAGTTTTATAGTAAGACTGAATAGAGACCAAGACAAACATGCTAAATCTATGTTACAAATACATACGGATAATAAGTCCAGCGCAGTGACAATGATAAGACAATCAAAACCTTTTGGACAAGATAATCAGAGAAATTCCCTGAACAAACGTTCACTATTCATCTAAAAACTTTTCAGTGATGAAGAATCTCCCATCAATCTGTGTAAGCTGTTTCAGTGGTTAATTAGTATCACTTCTGGAATGGTCCAGAAGTCTAATGTCATTCTAATGTCATACTTCCATCTGACAGACTAATAGCCCCTGCACCCAAAGACTAACTTTTTTTGTGAGTAGCCAGCCTAGGAGCTCCCTGTGCTGTGCTCATGTCTGCATCACTTTGTAGTGGCTTCTGTATCATGAGCAGTTCACATATGACTGTTTAGGAACCCCTGCACCAAGGACCTTCTACCAAAATGTCATGTCCAAAAGGTCCATTGTGTCCATGAAACCTCTCCAGTGGGCAAGTTGTATGACCTTGGAATGGGCTCAAAATTTAGACCTGTGCTTGGGAAATGGTGTCCAGCTTTCATTTGAGCCACTTCACTGTCTAGGTCTTGAAGGTCTTCTCTGTTATGGAGGACTTAAAATCTGCCAAAACTTCCTGTTTAATTTTAATATTGTTTCTAACCAGAAACAGTAAGGGAACTTTAAAAAGTCTATTTACTTAATCAAACATGGCATTTGGCTGTAAAAAGTTACAAAACGCTTGCAGTTTATTTTTCACAGGTATCATATATCAGATACTTGTAGAATTATAGAATCACAATGTTTTGGGTTGGAAGGGACCTTCAAGCACACCCAGTCCCAACCCCCCTGCCATGGGCAGGGACACCTTCCACCAGCCCAGGTTGCCCAAAGCCCCGTCCAGCCTGGCCTTGAACCCTTCCAGGGAGGGGGCAGCCACAGCTGCTCTGGGAAACCTCTACCAGGGCCTCACCCCCCTCACAGGGAAGAATTTCTGCCTTAGATCTAATCCTAATCTCCCCTCTGTCAGTTTAAAACCATTACCCCTCACCCTATCCCTCTCCCCTGATCGAGTCTCTCCCCTTTTCCTGCAGCCCCTTTCAGCACTGGGAGGCCGCTCTAAGGTCTCCCCGGAGCCTTCTCTTCTCCAGCTGAACTCCCCCTCTCTCAGCCTGTCCTCACAGGGGGGTGCTCCAGCCCCCCGAGCATCTTTGTGGCCTCCTCTGGCCCCACTCGAGCAGGTCCGTGTCCTCCTGCTGTTGTTGCCCCCAGAGCTGGACACAGCACTGCAGGAGGGTCTCCTGAGAGCGGAGCAGAGGGTGAGAATCCCCCCCCTCGCCCTGCTGCCCACACTGCTCTGGGTGCAGCCCAGAGTACTTCTTTGATATTTGCTCTCCATGAAGCAAACTGGCAGACAAAGCAGCAGTCAAGACTGTAACAGGACTGAACATGTTTCAGGTGCAACTCAGCCAGGCATGCTCAGCTGTATGGATTTAATTATGTCTAATACTTTGCATGCTGGGACAATAAAAGCCTTGTGCAGACAGTGGGGTATTTTTTGTCAGCTTTGCAAATAGTGAATCAAATTCACAGGTTCAACAAGTCACTTCCCTCTTTGTTTTTCATACCTTGATACCCCTTTCAGTAGGGATTTTGTGAAGGGGTTGCAATTTTACCATTTGCAGGAATAATAATTTAGATTACTGCAGATGGTTTTAACTTGGGACAGGATGCTGATACCTGCCCTTCTCAAATTAAGGTATCTTGTTCCTCACAGAAAGCCTCATCTGAAGCTTCTGCCGTGGGCTGACCTTCAGCGGACATGAATGAACTCAAATAGTAGCTCAAATATAAGTCACCCAAGGCCCTGCTGGGATGCCATTCTGCTTGTTGGCATGGCAGATGTCACCACAAGGCAGTGAGGCCTATCAGAGTGCCGTCACTGAGCTCTGAGGCTCTCCATACTTCCAGCAGTTTGGATTTGGATTGGGAAATGGGGGCAAATTCCGGGGAGCGAAGATGCAGTTCTTCATGCCCATTTTCAACCTCCCAGGAAAGAATGGCTGAAATACAGAGGGCCTTGCTCAAATGTCTGTGGGTGAATGCGCAAAGCACTGCTGGAAAACATCTGCCAGCACTGACCTGGACATGTCAAATCATGAAGGGAAGGAGCCCTACACTGCCCTCATGCTCTTCATTAAATTGCCTTTGCTTTGCCAAGCGTCCCTCACACAAACATCTTTCCAAGGGGGGAGAGAGGGGAAGAGCTAGGAACAGTCACTATAAAACCAGATGTCTAAGTTACAGTCCCCATTGACTTTTGCTCCACTTACAGGCAGTGGAGAGAGATATTTCAGGAAGCCATTCAGAGCTTCAGACAGTGTCTGTTATTCTACTGTGATGAACTCTATGGGCAATGACATCCACTGAGCTCCTGACTCAGATGGTGGGCACTGGCTAGGTGATGTGGATTCCCAACCATCACAGACACCACCTTGGTGCTTCAGTCTTGCAACCTGTTAAAACTGAGGACAGTGTTATGACAGGGCTTGCTCTCAGGAGTGTTATTAGAGCAGTCATTAGTGTCTCCAAATCCCTCTGAGAGGAGCCATTAGAAAACTGTAAAGTGCTATTACTAAATACATTGTAAAAGAGGAAAACCAGATGCACTTGTAATCTAAAATTGCATATATCTTAGACACAAGATCTAAATAATGAAAGTATCCAAGAGAGAGAACATACCGGCCAGCCTTTTGTAAAAATTTGCAGAACAGTGGGAACGAGCTGGCTGCTAAATGCCTAGAAACATGAAGGCTGAGTACATGGATGACAAAAGTCATCAGAGTTTCATGTTCTGCATCCCTAAATTACGTGGTGTTTCACCGGTAGTGAGCACCTTTTCATAAAGGAGGAATCTATTCTTGACAATAAGCTTTAGCAGTTTTCCTGCAGTCTCATGAATTTGTAGAGCATAAAACAAAAAAACCCCTCTAAAATTTTTTTTTTTTTCATTCTGGAAGGAAAAAAATGAAACTACAAAGTGTATCTATCTGTTTTTTTACACGAGGCCCCTGATTTAATTAGTCGAGTCACCAGAGACTGAAAGAAGCTTTCTTCAAAACCCTTTTCCAGACTCTCGAGGATGGAAGTAAAAATCGATTTTAAATTGGTCTTGAGGAACTGCTGCTTACTTCAGAGGTAGATTAAAAAAAAATAATCTACGAATGAACACTAACGATGGCCTTGTTCCAATTCTTTGTCAACTCAGGCAGCCCCAATTCCTGCACTTTCAAGCCAGCAGCACAGGGCAGCACAATCCCAGGGTCATTCCACAGCCACTGACGGAGGGACTCCCCATTCACCCAGGCGCAATTCTCACAGCGTGGCCCGCTGCTGGGAGAGAGGGGTTCTTCCTGCAGCAAGGCCGTGCTGTGACTCCCGCAGGACAGGGGTGTGCCTGTGCCGGCGGCAATGCTGTAGCTCTCCCCAGCTGGGCCGTGGGATGGGCAGAAGCCAAGTGTGCTCCCTGCAGCCCCGCTGCCCCCGGCCCCTGGCCAGAGCTGGGGGAGGAAGGGGCACGGGCACGGCCTCCCCAGGAGCTGGGAGGGGCTGCTTTGGCTGGAGTGGCCCTGGGTGCTGGCGCAGCTCCTGGATTAGCCCCAGGGTGGCCTTTTGCTGGGGTCTGCTGAGCGCAGCGCTTGGGCCAGGGGCCTTTGGCTTTCCCGGGCTGGAGCCAAAGCCTTCGTGTCCCGGAAGGCAACTGCCCCCCGCCGCCCCGGGTGTCGAGACGGTGACTGTGAGACTGCAGAGACAGGTCCAGGCAGCTCGAAAAGGTTTATTAGGGAGGAGAGAATCCCCTGGCTGGGGTGCGGGGGCCGTTTGCAGGGGCAGGAGGTGTGGCCGGGTGCGGTGAAGCCGTGGCTGGAGCAGGAGCCGCCTCCTGGGTGCCAGCGGGGCTGTGGCTGCAGAGCCCTTTGGTGGGGGGGGACCGGCACTGCCCCTCGGGGCGGTTGTGCCGGCCCATGGCTCGGCGGGTGTGGAGCTGGTGGTTGCCGATGGCCGGGGGTCGTTGTCCTCCTCCGCAGCTCCCGCCGCCAGCTGAGACTCACGGCGTTGTCTTCTCGGGTGCTCTTCCTCCATCTTGCGGCCCAGTAGGGGTGCAGCTGGGGCTCTCCTTCTGGCACCAGCACGCTGCAGGAACATCCTGAGGAGGCTGGGGTCACCGCTATTGAAGAGGGGGTTGTAGTAGAAGAGCAGCTACAGAATGCAAAGGAGAGGAGTTAGTTGCCATCACTGCAGGAAGGAGAAAGATGGAGGTCCCATAACTAAGCATCTGCACCAGAAAAGACAAATGTGGTGGGTATGAAAAAGGACTCTCCGGGGCATTTTAAATGCCAACTTTTGGCTGAATCAAATGTTAAGATCAGGTTCTGTTAAGTAATAACCACCCTTGTGTTTCAGGCATTTGGGATCAGAGAAGCGTAGGGTTTTCAAAGGCCTAAAAAGCGATGAAGAAACCCATCCACCACTAGTTTTCAGCCTCCTCAGTGTGGAATGGACACGCTGGGAATAATGTCAGGCTGGCGTGTATCTTGTCGGCATTCAGCTGATGCCGCGAGGAGACTGAAATGTTTGGTGCAGCCAGATACGGAGCAAGCACGATCGATGGGATGGTCTCTGCGTTTTATGGGTTCAAAGCAAGCAGAAATAACCAAAATCCATTTTGTCGGCACTTCTGCTTCTCCGAAATCCTGCACCGAGAATGCCTGAAAGCGACCCATGAGCCAAAACCAGGCGATTTTCTCCCAGCGCCATCCTTGCTCCTTACCTTGAAAAGGTTTATTTTATCTGAATGTGAACCTCTCCCCCTCCCCAGATGTCCCGAGAGTTCGCTCGTATGTGGAGGACCTGATGTACCTTGCCCAGAGAAGGCCCTGCTGCTGCTACGCCTGCAGCCCCTCGATGGAGAGAGATGAAGGAATCCTTCTCCATTTTGCAGAATCCATGGAGGTTGAGTCGGAGAACGAAGCCTCTCAAGGCCTCGGTTTCAGAGATCTTCCGGTGTCCCCTCCTCCCCAGCACTTCTGTTTGGGAGTACTTTTGTGATCACTGAAGGGAAGCTGCTACAAGTATACTTGAAATTGCTAATGTACAGGGACCTGTAAAATAAGACATTTAGTTTTAATGTTAGACATCACTTAGGTTTTACTAGCTTTTATTTTTTCCTGTATTTTACTGTAATCTATGTAATTTCATTTATACTTTTTCCTAACTACCCTCTTGTAGTCATTACCCACTTGTAAGATGTTTTGAAACCTTTAACTCCTTGCCTAGTAAAGATCAGACAGACCTTGGACAGTCTGAAAAACTGCCGGAGTATATCCCTGATAGCAGGAACCTAAAAGAAAACAAGGGCCTAAGAAGATGCCAGTGTCAAGAGAAGTGCTGAGAGCTGGAACAAACAGAAGCTGAAAGATGGATGAAGTAACTCCATGACAAGCATGGACACGAGAAACCTAAAGTTCACTAAGGGACAGTGTGAGAAAGGCTGTGGGGACCCCTAAGGAGGGGAGAAGACCCTCACTCTATTTTTACTACGCATGCTCAGACTATGTAAATAAATTCTGAGAATCCATTTGCATAAGACTGCCTTTTCTAAGAAATCTGATGCATATGTGTGCTTTTTGTGTATATTAGAGAGTTTTGTCAGTAGGTGTGGCACTTGTGGTGGAGCCATCCCCAGCGGTGCCCAGTGCTGAGCAGTTCTACTCAATCCTGACTGCTGAGTGAAGCTCTTTGTTTCAGCACCCTGGGGGGGGGTGGGGGGGGTGCTCCCATCCCAGCCAGCCTCCCCAGCCCCCCCAGCCCCCAAGGGGGAACGGAGCCCGCCGTGGGTCTGTAACACACCCCCCCCCGCTGTGGGGCAGAGCCCCCCCTGCCGTGGGTGTGAAGGGGGAGGAGCAGCTGGAGGATTTGGGGCTGGGGGCCTACACCCCCGTGGGGCTCGTGCAAAACTTCCTCCAGCTCCTGCACCTCCACGTGGGGCTGCCCTGGTGGGGCCATGGCCCTCAGTAAAAAGGGGGGCGCTCCGTGGGGCCGGGGGGGTGTCTCGGGTTTGTCTCTGGGGAGCTGGAGGGGATCTGGGGGGTCTCTGTGTGTCCGTGAAACGGCCCTGTGGGGCTGTGTGCGAGGAAATTGTGGGGGCTGCCTCGGGGCCGGTGTGGGGGGGCTCCCTGGGGGCTGCCCCTGACCCCCCCGCCGCCCCCAGGGACGCTGGGCCCCGCCGGCCCGCCCGCCTGCCCGCACCCCCCCGCCTCCAGCGGCTGCGCCGGCGCCCGGCCGAGGCCCGCGGGGGCAGCGACCAGCGGCGGGGGGGAGGGGGGGGGGGCTGAACCCGCCGCCCCGCAGCCGGGGCGCTCGCCGGGACGTCACGGCCCCCGGTGACCCCCGGGAAGGGCGGGGAAGGGAAAGGCGAGGGGGGGAAGAGGAGGAGCCGAGGGAGGACCCCAACCCCCCCCAGAGCCGCCGGGTTCGCACCCCCCCGGGCGGGGGGAGGCCGCGGGGCGGGCGTGACGCCACCCCCGAGGTCCCCCCCCACCTTCCCGCCTCACCGGAGCCCGCAGGAGCGGCCGCAGACGCGGAGCCGCCGCCAGGACGGCGGCCCCGAGGGGAGCGGGTCCGCCATGGGGGGTGCGGGCACGGGGGCGGGGCCAGCGGGGCGCATGCGCAGGACGCGGAGTGTGGCGAGACGCCGCGGCCGCCATGGCGAGTGTGGGCAGCCCGTTCAGGGGCGGGGCCGGCGCCGCGTGAGGGCCGCGGGGCGGGAAGGCGCTTTCCTCCGTCAACCGCCGCCGCCGCCATTTTGGGGGCTGCGCCGGTCGGGGCGGGCGCTGTTGTCTTCTCTTCCTCTTCCTCCTCCACTTCCTCTCCTCGCCGCCGGCCCCTGAGATAGGCAGGGACTGCCCCCTGGGCGCCCCCTCCCTGCAGCACCCCCCCACGCTTGGGAGGGGTTCACCGAGTTCTCCTTGGTACCGCCATTCCTCTTCCCCCCCCCCGCCGGGGATCCCCTGACAGGGCACTTGGTATGATTCGCGGAAAAAAACCCCCACAACTCGGAGTTATACAGCAGGTATGTTTACTCCGGCCGGGGTGCAAGGGGATTTCTCCACAAAGCTTGCACACCCACCGCACATTTTACCAAAAACTGACAGTGTGGATATCCATATTCATTGGATTGCGTAACACAAACATACATGTGCATGAGTGAGGCTGGGTTAGTTCGAGAGGCTGGTGTCAGCAGTTGATGCCATCTTTGCACCTGCGCATCGCCTCCTGGTGGGCGTCTTTGGGAGGAAGGCTCGTAGTCTTTCTCACTTTGTTTTTTCCCCGGATCATGCGCAGATTCTCTTGGCCAATTTCTTGAGTAACAAGAGTGTTTTTCAGACGGTTTACTTTTTATCTTACCTAAGAGAACCAATTGAACTTCTACCATTCGTATATGGCTATCTTTACTCATTAGCAAAATTCCAACTAGTTAGAGCCACTTGTTCCTCAAGGCCAAAAGTATAATATTTTGCTGAACATTGTAGTCCTTGGTAGATTTTCAGTGAACTGCTTTGTTTTGATGAACACAGTAGTCCTTGGTAAAATTCCACAGAACAGTGTGGGCAAGCAGGATTCTTAGCAATATTTGAAAATTACTATAACTTGCTGTAAGTAAGTAGATAAGTTGCTAAGCAGTTTTCTATAAGTAAATAAATCTCAAAGCAAGTAATCATTTCTCTGTATGAATTCCCCCCTTTTCTTTTCCCTAAGCAAATTCTTTTGCAGTCAAAAGGGGTTTATTATATTTTATTACTGATATTTAAGATTTTGGTAGCTAATGGGGAATAGCCTGTAAATATATCCCACTAGTAGTGTTTTCCATCTGACTTCACTCATTTCATGGCTTGATGTATTCTTTTTGCCTCATGCTGGACAGTAATTAAATTTTCATGATGCAAAAGTTTTCTTCCATTCCAATAGGCGTGGGTTGCCGATCTTGGACTAATTTATAATTAGATCTTAACAATTGATAAGTTGTGACAGGAGCAGTATAATTGAAACCACATCCTGTAAGACTAACGAAATTGCAGATACAGAAGTTCAAAGGATTACTTGTATCTATTATAAGGTTATCTAGTTGTACACAATTCCATAGGGTTCTTAAACAAACACATTCCATACCCATGTAAATTATAATAGTCTCTGTTGTTTCATTAGGGTAAATCTCAAATTGGCATGTTGTCATATATTAGAACGGAGAGCGGTTGCTAAATTCATCCCCAGTAGATTCTTTCCCATAACGCCTGTACGTCCAAAATAAGCATCTGACCAAGGCCCTTCCCAAGTACTTTTTTAATTACAGTTCAGCAAAATTCTAAGCACTTATACCCATGTCACCATTTTTGGATGCACAGCTTTAGCAGTCCCCCAGGTGTCGATTTCTGTTTTGGCTTAGGGGCTGCCTTCACTCTGGTGTGGTGTATCCAGGATGTCTGTTCTTTAACCTTGGTTGCTGTATGGGAAGTTGTTAACACCTGAAACGGACCCTCCCATTTTGGTTCCAGAGGTGAATCTGAAAAATCTCTGATATATACATAATCACCAGGTTTAATGTTGTGTACAGGCCCGTCCAGACAATTCCAAGGACGAATTTCTTTATTTCTCGCAGCTGCTTTTGTAGACTTACAATATTTCATCTCCAACCTGGGTTGGTATTTCTGCTTGTCTGGGTTTGGTTCTGATTCTTAGAAGGCCTAAGGGCAATGCTTGGGGCCAGGACAATGTAGCTTTCTGCCCTAGTGTTACTATTTGTTGTTTACTAAGCTGCTGGACAGTTTTGCTACAAATGTGATCCTTGATCTGAGGATACTATTGCTGGAACCCCAAACCTTGATATTATTTCTTGTAACAATACCTTAGTTACTTCTTGGGCTTTATTAGTTCAGCAAGGGAATGCTTCTGGCCACCTGGAAAAGGTGTCTGTCAAAATCAAAAGGTACCAAAACCCCCCTTTTCTTGGGAGTTCAGAAAAAAATCAATTTGCTGTTGTTGCCCTGGGTAATTTCCTTTCCCTGTTCACCTAGGTTGGGTCTTTAGTCCTGTTTTAGGATTATTTTGTAAACAGATTTCACACTGCTGTGTCACCTGCTTGATGGTGGTATACAGATTTCGGGCAACCATTTGCTGATGAAGATATTTATATAAGGCCTCTGCTTCCCAGTGGGATTTTCTATGTTTTGCCATCACTATCGTCCATAACAGTGCAGATGGTACTATTATTTTGCTTCCAGGAGTCTTTGTTCCCTTGCCCTCTTCCCTGTTTCCCTTTTAGATATTCAATAAGTTTTTGATCCTCCCTAGAATATTGAGGCTCACCATCAATGTGTATTTTACCGTCGGGGACCAAAGACTGCACTTCTCTTTCACCTTTCTCAGCCACTCTTTTGGCCTCATGATCTGCCACAGTGTTACCAATTCATGGGTGGAATTTCTTCTTTGGTGAGCTTTGCAATGCATTATAGCCACCCTTTCAGGTAGTTGCACTACTTCCCAGAATTTGAGGATTTCTTTGGCATGCTTTATATGTTTTCCCCGTGCAGACAAGAGTCCTCCTTCTTTCCACGCTGCCCCATGAGCACGGACGCATGGACCACTGCAAAAGCATATTTAGAGTCCATCCATATATTAATTTTCATACTGTTGGCCATCTCCAGTGGCTGTGTTAGAGCTATTATTTCTGCCTTTTGTGCTGAGGTATTTGGAGGAGGAGCTTTAGGTTCTATTACCTGATCTTCGGTGGTTACCGTGTATCCTGCCTTGCAGATACCTTGTCAAGTAAAATTGCTCCCATCTGTATACCAGGATTCACCAGCGTCCTCTAATGGCTCCTCCTTGAGGTCTGGCCGACTGGAATAAACTGCTTCTATTGTTTCCAGGTAGTCGTGTGTCACTAGTTCTCCCGTAGTTCCACTGGGAAAAGAAGCTGCGTTGACAGTATTAGTAACCTCTATTTCTATATCATCCTGTTCCACTAGGAGGGGCCTGGTATTTCAGGTACCTCTGAGGTGAAAGCCAGTGTCCTGACCCAATGTGCATTTTCGTGCTTTCTGGATATTTAAAACTACTGCTGCTGCTGCCCTCAGGCAGCTAGGCCATCCTTTGCTTACTTCATCAAGTTGTTTAGAGAAGTATGCCACTGCCCTTCTATCTGGCCCCAAATTTTGGGCCAGGACCCCTAGGGCTATTCCCTGTTTCTTGCAGGAGAATAACCAGAAAGGCTTAGTGATGTCTGGTTAACCCAAACCAGGGGTATCCATCAATTTCCTTTTCAGCTGATGGAATGCTCTGTTTGCCTTTCTATTCCAAATGAGGGTTTTCAGATTTGATTTCAATATTCATAAAGGGGTTTTACCATGAGTCTGTAGTTATATATTTACAGGCAACATCATCCGGTTGTTCCTAGGAACGTGCAGAGCTCTTCATCCGTCTGTGGCCGAGGGCTCTGACACATGGCCTCTTTCCTCGCAGTTCCTAGGGTCCGTCGACCAGCTGTGACCTCATGTCCAAGGTAGATTACTTGCTGCTGAGCTACTGGAGCTTTCTGTGGAGAGACTCGATAGCCATTAAGTCCCAAAATATTTAATAAACTAATAGTCCATGTAATGCACATTTCTTTAGTCTCTGTGGCTATTAAAGATCATCTGCGTACTGCAGGTCTTCCCCGATTTCATGTGGTCACTCCCATTGCAGCAGATCTTTAGCTAGTTGGTCTTCAAAAAAAGAGTGGGGCTATTTTTAAATCCCTGGGGTAGCACAGTCCATGTTAATTGCCTCTTCCTTCCGGACACCATGTTTTCTCATTCAAATTTGAACAGTAACTGAGTTTTGGAGCTCAAAGGCAAGCAAAGGAGGGTCCAGTACAGTGAACCTCATCCCAGTAAAGATTTTGGTGAATTTGGCATATATTCCTAATTTGAATTTTAAAGATGTCAGAAAATATGCCTTTTCACTTTGGCCAGTAGCTCCCTTTACCATTATAAAATCATCATCTAAGGGTGTTAAAGCTTCATTTAAAACCAAAAATGTTGCTCCAGTATCGGCTAAAAACTCCATATCATGCTGTTGTTTCCCCAGCTTTATTACAACCAGTGGATCCGCTAGGGTAGATTCCCCAGGTCCCCCCCGTCAGTCATCATCTTTAACATGGGCTTGTATTCTGTCTCTTCCCCTCTGCTTCTCTGGGCGCTCATTTTGCCAGTGTCCTTTTTGCTTACACCATGCACACTGGTCCCTTCCCAAAGGCCGCTTGCGTCTTACACTCTTAAATCCCCTGCTTTCTGGTCGTGATGCCACTAATGCCCTCTTTTCCTTCCTTCTGTCTTCCTCCCTATTGCTAAATACTCTCCGTGCTACATTTAACAAGGTCTCCAAATCCCTATTCTCTGGCGGCTCCAGCTTTTGCAACTTCTTTCGAAAATCCCGTGCTGATTGTCCTATAAATAACGACACTAACTGTTGCATTCCCACCTCTGATCTTGGATCTAAGGGTGTGTGCCGCCTCATGGTATCCCGCAGCTTATCCAAGAATTCTGAGGGAGTATCTTTGGGTCCCCGCCGAAGGGCATATAGGGCCGACCAATTAATTGCTTTCGGTATAGCCCGCTCCATGCCCCTTACAATCCAATCTCTGTATGCATTTAGCAGTCTCATATGGGCTGCTCTGTTAGGGTCCCAGTATGGATCCTGTAAGGGGAAGTGATCTTTTATATCTTTGTCTGTACCCCTAAGATGATCGGCAGCCAGATCTTGGGCTGTTTTTAATATTAATTGTTTTTCAGTTTCTGTTGTGTGATCCAATAATAATTGTATATCACTCCAATCCGGATCATGTTATTTTATCAGAAACTGAAAATGTCGAGTCACCCTAACAGGGTCGTCTCGGTACCCCTTCGCTGTATTTCTCCAAGTTTCGAGATCAAAGGAAGTGAACGGGACTTTTGATCTGACAGGGCCCGATCCAGCCCTACGGCCTCTCTCAGAGGAGCCGGCACCACCGCCGCTTCTCCCGTCTGTCTCCGATACGGGGCTGTGACGGGGGGGGAGCCTGGCTCTGGCGCCTCCAAACTTTCACCCTCCTCCTGCCGGCTTCCTACCGGTGGTTTATAGTACTCTGGTAAATCCTTTATTTCTGCCCCTTTCTTTTTTCCCTTCCTTCTTATTTTCTCTTTCCAGCCAGCACTAGTGGATCTCGTGGGGGTGCCAGGCCACGGTCTATCTGATATTCAAGATGGTCTCGGAGGGTGAAAAACATGTCTGCATAGGAGACTTCATCCCACTTTCCTTCCCTCCTTAAAAACAGCATCAATTGCAGCAAGGTGTTGTAATTCAAGGTCCCAGAAAGGGGCCATTTCTCCCCCTCATTCAATTTATATAGGGGACACCACTGATTGCAATACTTCATTAAGGTCTTCTTATTCGCACTTGTGCCTGGAGGTCCCCCTGTCTCCTTCCAGTGTTTTACAATGCAGCCCAGGGGGCTCTTCTTGCTCTTTCTAACTGTTCCCCGACTCTGGCCGCTTCCCATCTCGTCTGCTTGACCTTAACACACTACCCGATTAAGCTGACAATATCCTCCTCAGGCAGATGGTACAAAGGTGCCCTCTCCCCACAGAGTACGCACCTAAATTGAAGACAACAGTGAACACAGGATTACTGCCTCCCACTAGAGGAGATATTTCACCTGTGACACTTAAAACCCTGAGCCCCAACAAACAGCAGCACTGATGACCCAGCGGGCAGGCACTAGGGCTCTGTATTAAGGAATGTTCACTCGTCCTACACTACCCCCGTACAGAGTCTGCCCTGCGCTTCGTTCCTCCCCGGCCGCTTCCCTGACGGGATAACGGAACCGTGGGTCAGAGGACTCCGCAGCTGCAGCTGGGCTGCGTCTCTTTTCTCACATGCGAAACAACCACACAAAGAGGCCCCTTACACTTATTACTCACACAGCATAAAATGACAAATACGACAAACATCAAAACAATTACAACAATTACAACAACTGCTAAATCATAAAAGTCATAAATGAAAGCCAAAAGCATACATCATATACCATGAGCCGTTTGCCATTTAGCATTTACCACAAATCCACACCTGATTGATATCGACTAAATTATTATAAACGGTACCAGATTTTACATTTGATGATAACACGGCAATGCCACACCACTCCCGTAACACCATACTAGGAGTACCCAGGTCGACCCAGGACACCAATGTGGTCAGAGTGTCGAAACCACTCTGTCACCACGGACCCACAACCACACTACTTGGGGACTCGCACCCCAACCCCAGGGGGAGCACAACGGCTCTTTACCTCGCGTAGGTCGTCTCCTTACGGCTTACAGGTCTCCCCTTTCTCCCACATAGCTGATCCGCAGCCGATGGATGGTCCTTGTCTGTCCCTGCGAAGATCGGCAGAGCGAGGGAGGGTGTCTGAGAAAGAAGCCTCGGGGCGTGCCCAGAGCGTCCCCCTCTCAGCCGGTCCTGCAGCCGGACAGAGAGGGTCCCATCTGGGGTGCCAGCTGATTCGCGGAAAAAAAGACTCCACAACTCGAATGGAGTTATACAGCAGGTATGTTTACTCCGGCCGGGGTGCAAGGGGATTTCTCCACAAAGCTTGCACACCCACCGCACATTTTACCAAAAACTGACAGTGTGGATATCCATATTCATTGGATTGTGTAACACAAACATACATGTGCATGAGTGAGGCTGGGTTAGTTCGAAAGGCTGGTGTCAGCAGTTGATGTCATCTTTGCACCTGCGCATCGCCTCCTGGTGGGCGTCTCCGGGGGGCTTTGGGAGGAAGGCTCGTAGTCTTTCTCACTTTGTTTTTTCCCCGGAGCATGCGCAGATTCTTTTGGCTAATTTCTTGAGTAACAAGAGTGTTTTTCAGACAGTTTACTTTTTATCTTACCTAAGAGAACCAATTGAACTTCTACCATTCGTATATGGCTATCTTTACTCATTAGCAAAATTCCACCTAGTTAGAGCCACTTGTTCCTCAAGGCCAAAAGTATAATATTTTGCTGAACATTGTAGTCCTTGGTAGATTTTCAGTGAACTGCTTTGTTTTGATGAACACAGTAGTCCTTGGTAAAATTCCACAGAACAGTGTGGGCAAGCAGGATTCTTAGCAATATTTTAAAATTACTATAACTTGCTATAAATAAGTAAATAAGTTGCTAAGCAGTTTTCTATAAGTAAATAAGTAAATAAATCTCAAAACAAGTCATCATTTCTCTGTATCAGGTAGCGGGTGATGGGACCCCCTGACAGGGTGGAGACAGGGACCCACCCACCCACTGGGATCCCCCCACCAGGGGGTTTTGCGGGCAGGACCCTTCAGGGACCCCAGGTGAGGGGTGCACCCCCATTAGTGCCACCGCTGCCCCCTTAACTTGTTATTTTTGCTACACCCCGCTCCCCAAAATTTCCCTTTTTCTCCCCGTTTCTCACCCCTGAGGTGATGGCAGAAGAGGCTGAGTCCAGCGCCCCCATCCCTGTGGAGAGGGCTTCACCCACGTCCCAGGGGGGTCCCCTCCCCATCCCGGAGGCCTCTGAGGGGCCCCCTGATATCCTGAGGGCTCCCCCCACACCGCAGGTCCCTTTGAACCCCGGGGGGGGCGATAGGCCCCCCCAGCCCCAACTTGGGGTGCTGCGTGCAGCACTGGAGGCAGCTCTGTCCCGGGACCCCAGAGAGGCGACGCCGGCCAAGCTGGGCCCGATTTAGTGTGCATTAGGAATAGGCTGGGGAAGGCCGTCTGGGTTACTCCTGCATCGGGTAAAGCTAAACCCATACGTGGGATTACTTCAGCCCAAGGACCTGCGTGCACTTGATGGGGATTGCGGAAGGATGGAGAGGTCTGACGTGTGCCTCAGGTAGATTTAATTTTAGGTGAGAATAGCCCATGAACCAGACTGTCAGATAACCCTGTTATGGCAATTGGTGTCTTGCAGCATCCCTGTGCCACATCCAAAGCCTCCTGCTCCACCAGCTGAGCCAGCTCTGCCTCATTCCTCAGCCTTAGAGACTGTCATGACAGATGGAACCTGAAGTTACGGACTAAATGAACTCAGCAGACATTGTGGAAGGATGGCCCAGAGACTGAGGGAATGAGATCTGTGAGACCCAGGGAAGGGTGGTGGTTCCTTAGGATGTTTGGAAACCTGAGCATGATGCCAGTGGTATGGAATAAAGGTTGGAGACTGTCCTGCTTTCGGCCAGGATGGAGTTACCTTTCATTGCAGTATTTCACACCATGTGATGCCATGCCCAGGGATAGGGGGGGCTGGGCTCTCTCAGGCACGTGCCGATATTGGGTCTGGTCTGGTCGGTTGTTGCTGGGGGGGGGGGGGCGGTCACTGCGCTCAGTAAGGCACTGCTGCATTTTACCCATTTCTTTATGCACTCAATATTTTTACTAAGTATAACAGGAGAACAACATAAATTCTTTCTTTTTATGCAACCTATGAATTTTCTTCTTTTTTGTCCCTCCCCTATGTCACTGGGGAGGGGGAGGTGAGCAGCGGGCACGTGGCATCTGGCTGCCGGCTGAGCTCAAACCTCTACAGCCTTCAACTTCCAGGGCACCTTCTGACGCACCCCCGCTGGCCAATGTTTGTCCACCCGAGCACAGAAAACAATTGTGTGAGGTCTCCTCGGTCTGCGAGGACAGACCCTCGGTCCCTGCAGTGCTCTGAGACACCGTCACGGTGCTGAGGGCACCCACAGCCAAACCAGCCGAGGCCACCCCTGGCCTGAACTGGAGGGAAAACACGTTGGCAGGGCAGGCAGATGGGGAGGCACCGTCCTCAGAAGAGGAGGAGCGGGGGAAGGTGGCAGAGAAGTGAAGCACCAGCGAATGCCCAGGTCCAGGTGAGCCAGCCTTGCTCTGTACCTCCAAAGCTTCCTCAGACGAGCCGCAGCCCAAGTGCTCACGCAGCCACAGGGGCAGAAAGGGCAAGAGAGGCAAAGAAAACCCAGCCGAGAAGGTATGTGTTACTTATTGTCTGTGCTTTACCTTCTTAACAGGCTCATTTATAGTGATGAGCCAGTTACAGGGGACCTGGAGCTGACTGTGGAGCTGGATGGTTTCCTCCTGGCACTGCCCACACTGGAGAGTGGAGAACTCCAGCCTGTCCCTGGAGACGCAGAGGGCTGGCATGGCCACGCTGGCACGGAGGCGGACGTGGAACGTGGGGCCTTCTGCTACCTAGGGAAGGACAGAGCATCCAGCTGAGAGCCACGATGACATCTACTGCTGTCCCCAACCTGCCCCGAGAGGTGCACGGGCACAGCGGGGCGAGGAAGCACGCCACAGGTACCTTGATGGGCAGGAGCACGTCCACCTCTCCCAGCGGCAGGTTGGCACTCTGTGGGTCGAAGCGCACTTCAAATGTCTTGCTCTCGCGGCAGGGCAGGTGCTTCACGTGGTCCAGCTCCACACTGAAACCCTGAACAGATGAAAATAAAGCAGCTGAGATACACAATCGACATGAACGTGTCACAAGCATGTTAAGGCCGTATGTCCTGGCTGGCAGCTCTGTGAAGGACCCCTTTGTACCTGTGGAGAAGACTGCCACTCCTTCTCCCTTGTCACCGCACAAGGAGAAAGGGTTTTCACAGCCAGAATCCAAGACCCACATGGTAAAAAGGAAACATCTGTGTTGAGGAGCTCCAGCCATTCCTTCACTAGGCATCCCAGGGAAGGGTGCCCAGACCTCTCCAGAGGATAATTTCCAATTTAGATTCCCCCATGCCATGGTACTCTTCAAAAAACAACTTAGAGGAGGCACCTGATCACCCTTCAGACACGGCGAGGCACCGTTTGCTGGTGCTGCAGCCTTACGTCACGGCCTGTTTCGAAGCCTGTTTTGATACAACAGAGGACCTCACAGGCTGTCTCCTCACTAAAGGCTGAACAGAAGTGCTATGGCATGATGAACTTTAAACAAAGCACTTCCAAACCACAAAGGGTCCATCTGTTTGCAACACAAGCTCATGGAGTGCCCATCAGATGATGCTCATGGTAGCCAAGAGTAGAAGATGCTGAGAGGTGACCAAGGTGATCAGCCCATCCAGCCCCTGCAGGGAAGCGTTAGGGCGGGCCCGGGCGGGCCGGGTCTCTGAGTGCTGCTGGCCTGGAGAACTCAGGCTCTAAAGCACCAGGCAGCGGGTCCCAAGGAGGAGAGAGTTACACATACAAGCACTCAGAAAACCTCCCCGTGCCCAGCGGCTTAAGCTAATCTGTCAGAGACAGCTCCTTCGAGCCCACGTGAAGGCTCTCCAGCACTGGTTACCTGTGCCATGCAGGACCTGTCTGTCAGCGCGGAAGGACACAGGGAACTGCCCGGTGTTGGTGATCCTCACGACGTGCGTGGGGGTGTTACCGAGAATCACGTACCCAAAGTCCAGGAGGTACTCGGGCAGCTCAGCTCTGAAAGGAGGAGTAAGGACAGTCCTTAAACCACAGCCTGGCTGCATTTCCAAGAGCATGGAAGATGCAAATAAAATGGGTATTTCTGGATTTGCTTCTGTAAAAATTCAGCCCAAGCCTGTGAAACCCCAGGCCTGACCACCTGGTAATAAGACTTGGGTATGCCACGAGGAGCATAGCACCTAGGTTTTATCAGCACCAGTGGGACCTTAAATGTTTAAAAGGGATACTGGTGCCAGGTCCTCTGCTAAGGAAAGCCACTGTAGATATTGAGACCAGTGGAGGTCCACTGGTCTCAATGAAACTGTTAAGCCCGATGTACAGCCCCAGCCTGGAACTGCTGCAGGACCTTGTAAGATTTGCCTGCACAGGAAATCTCCACTGCTCATCAACCAGATCTGTCCCCAAAGCAGCACCAGCAGATGTAGTAATCAACACCTACAAGATTCATGGGAGGGTCCTTTTCCAGAGCAATCTCACTCGGCAAAGCACCTACGTGATCTGTTTTGCAGAGCATCTTCCTGAACTGGAGCCTACCGTGCCCATGCCTCCTCATGAGGAGCAGAGGCAAGGACCGAGTTACTGAGGTAAGCCCTGCGGTCCCACCAGCATCCAGGCCATCTGACTTAGGGTTTGTCAAAGGTGTGTCAGCCTCTGCGACTCCCTACTCTTTTTGCTCATTATGGTCTGTTAGCTGGAACAGATGCCAGCTTTGAGTTGCCTCTTTCAGATCTGGTCAGCAGGGACGGTGCTGGTGCTGTCTGGAAGGGCTTGATGCTCTGCACTGGCCCCCTCAGCCCTAAGAGCAGGACCCAGCGCCTGTGGGGAGCTGAGCACCTCCAAAGCTCAGGGTGGCTCTGTGGCAGTGAGGACACTCAGCTGCTCACAGGGAGCACGGCAAAGCTACCAGGATCAGACCCTTTCTGGAGTCCCCACTACCCCCAGCTCTCAGGAGCAGGGGTGCACTGCTGGGTGTTACCCTCGGGGCACCTGGAGACAGGGTACGGGAGCCCCTACTAACTTGAGAAGCCTCTGACGAGCGCGCTGGTCAAAGGCAGTGGCCTCTGGGGGACCAGAGGTGAGAGCTTTCTGCTGCTCCAGGGCGTGTTCTTCCATCAGCAGCTGCTCCATCTGCATCTGCAGCCCAGGGTCCAGCTGAGGGAAGGAAAGGCAGCGGCTGGTTAGCAACGGTCCTTCCCAAGGCTCCCCCCTGCTCGTGTTGGAGGGGTGATGGGGTCCTTCTGTCTCGCTGCTCAGTGTCTGTGACACCTCCTGCTCTCTCAGTCAGGGCCTCATCTCAGGGGCAATGAAGTCCAGCAACTTTGCCTACCCAGTCACTGTTACAAAAGCTGATCTGGCCAGACAGACAGACAAGTCAGGAACCTTCCAGAGCTCCAAGTCTTTGCCTGCCCCCAGCCAGTGCCAAAGCAGCTCGGACAAGAGCTCTCTTGTAAAGGGAGCCACGATAAAGCTGCTGTCTCTTAGAGATCAGCACTGGCAGCACAGTCCCAGAGCACAGTCAGGCTGCTGCTATTAAGCTCTGTAAACCTGGCAGGGCTTGGGTTGTGAGCAGCAAATCCCCCAGTGATGACCTACATCCCATCACGAAGTGCCATAAATTTCATCACTTGAGCAGGGTCTTCAGGATCTCTCCCTGGGGCAGCCCCGGGGGCACTGCTGAGCTGTGCAGGATCATGGGCAGGTGTGGGCAGGGAGGTCCCAAGTGCCAGCAGGGCCCCGGGAAGCCTGCTGCGGGCTGCAGGGGACCCAGTGACACCGGGGGAGGGTGGCACGCGTCAAACGGGGCAGCAGCCATTCTCACCACGGCGTCCAAGGGATCTGGGGGTGGCTCCGCAGCCACAGCCGCCCCCAGAGCTGCTGCTTCCTCTCTCTGGCCATCTTCTTCTATCTTTTCTATCACCTCCTTGAGGACCTTCTCATATTTTTCATTTCCTGAAGGAAGAAAACATCCACAAATAGAAGCGGGGCACAGAGCCATTCCCCTCAAAGCTGGGAAGCCCCACTCCCCCGACTCTGGCCTCTCCCAGAAACACCCTCCCCAAGCAATGTATGGAAAGTCCATGCTGCTTCTCCTCTATCAACCCTGATGTTCATTCCCACCCATCTTCCTCCCCACATGGGAGCATCTCATCCCCTGCAATGTGCTGCAAATCCAACCCTGACAAAATCCCTGCCAGCCTGTGCTCAGCTTTCCAGAGCATTTCTGTCTAGCCATCACCTTCCCAGGACTCCGACACATGCTGGAAAGCTCTGCAGGATGGTTCCTGGGGCAAAGCCCACACGGGCTCATCTGCCAGAGCCTCAGGAAGCAACCGGGGGTTGAGTGTTGGTCTGACAGCCCTGAAACCTCCAGGCTTGGTGGAGGCAGGTGTGAGCTGCCCTACGGGCATGGGACATGGCAGAGCAGATGGGTCGTGCTCACCTTTGATGTTCCTGGGCAGGTCCAAGTAGATCCTGGGAAAGCTCCCCTCTCCCTTCAGGGAGATTTCTTTGGGTTCCAGGTGACCCACTTGGATCTGGAAAGTCCTGCAGAAGGCTCCAGGCACTCCTGGCAGGTAGTAGACTTTGAGCACTTGCTCCTTGCCAGGTCCAACGTAACCCTGCAGGGTGTGGGAGGGAGGGAATGCACCAGAGAGGGTTTGGTGGAGGGATGGCTCAGAGGACAGACACGCCAAGAAGAGAAGGCAGGTTCTCATATATAAGAAAGTATCAGACAACATCACATTCTAGCTTTCTTGTACCCAGCAGCTGAAGTCTCCTACACCAGGTCCTTCAGAGGGCCCGTAGGGATGCATTCCCCCAGGACAGACCCACAGACCACCCCCTGCTCAGCATGAGCACAGCTCTGCCCCTAATGGTGTTTACCCTCTGCTAGCAAGAGCCAGACTGAAGAAATAAAAGCTCTTTTAGCAGCCACTATGCAAAATAAGGGAAGTGCCCACACTCTCAGCATGGCCAGCAGCTCCTGCCACAGCACATCAGCAGTTCCCAGGCTGGTGTTGAAGGGCCTGACCCCTTACAATGATCCCAACCAAACACCTCCTGCCTATGCGGTTACACCGGGGTGCGTGAGCCTATCCAGACTCACGGTGACCTGCAAACATGCATCTCTGGAAAGGCAGGAGCAGAGACTAGGATGAGATCTGGGGAAGGCGTTGCCAGGAAGGGCACCTCCTCTCCGGGCTTCCAGAAAGGCTGCCCCAGCCCCAGGCTAGGCTCACGCCAGCCCGGCTGAGAGCAAATGCAAGCAGACCAACACAGCCCTGGGTGACAGGACACAGCCGCAGCTTCCCTTGGCTCGCCTTCTGCACGCTGGGCTGGACCCTCGGCTCCCTGCTCCCCTTCAGGCTGCAGGGAGAAGCTGCTGAGTGGGACAGATCCTGCCACTTGGTGCCCTGAGCTCCTGGTGCAGCGCAGAACACAGCTGCAGCTAAAGCCAGCCCTGCCAAGCTGCCAGCGCCGGTGGGGCTGTTACAGCGACCGACTGCGCGGGGCCAAGCAGAGCTGGGTCTTGGGAAGCTGGCAGGAAGAGGGCGTCAGTGTGTCACCCCTTGTAGGAGACAGGCATGAGGAAATGTGAACGCCATTTGAGTCCCTCTTCCCACTTTAAAAAGGGACTAGACAGGAATGCTGCTCCAGCCCAAAGACAGCCACGCAGGACTGAGAAGTTCGGACGGTGGGATGCTGCAAACTCCTCACTGTTCCAGCCCTGCTCCTGCCTGGCCCCCTCACTGCCCCACAGAGCTCCTGCAGAGCAGCAAAGCTGGGGGAGTGGGGGACCGGCACAAGGGCTGCTACAATTTCTGTCAAAGCAGCTTCATGCCCAAGTGAGAATATTTGAGTCCCACTTAGTGCTGGCAGGGGCCTGGCAGGGTGTGCTACAGGCAGGGACAAGGGCTAAGCCCTGTCCAATCACACCTGGGCACGGTGACCCCCAGGAGAGCCGGCACAGCCCGGCCCTGGTGCCCGCACAGCCGGAGCGCTCAGCAGTTGGGGTCCCCAGAGCCACCGAAGCGCTGGTGCCTCCGGCCGGTGGCTGCTGTGTGACAGCAGGGTCACCCGCTGGCAAGGGCACATGAAGGGAGGCCATTAAGAACACGATTGCTGGACCCCACCTGCCCCCCGGCAGCGGCTGCTTACAGCCCTGTCTCTCCTGTCTGCTTTTATGGGTTGTTTTCTTTTTTCTAATTTTGTGTTTATCCCCTACACCCCCCTCCCAGGCAGCCTGACCCAGAGCCAGGGTCAATCACTCACTGTGCTGGGCAGGACCAGGGGCAAGCCGGGCAGGGGGCTGTCTGTGGTGCCCATGCCAGGACTTAGCACCACGTATGTGAATCCTATCTTCCCTCTGTTCTGCAGGGTGACATCTGCTTCACCGACTTTGTTAAAGAGCTGAAGAGATGACAGAGGAGTGGCAAGCTGGAGGCACAGGCCACTGGGATGTGTGCAAATGAACTCAACGCAGGAGAAAAGCAGAGGCAGAGGAGATACGGGCACTTGATTCTCCCAGGCTAACCTGGGTAAGCCACCACCACAGGGCACCCCTTAGCCCTACGCAGGAACAGACACTGATGGTGGCACGCAGAGGGGCAATGCCAACCACAGAGATCAGTCATAAGGAAAGCAAAGAGGAGACAAGCTCTCTGCACCTCATGGTGTGTCATCTCACACCCAGCTGGAACAAAGGAGGTGGTGTCAAGACACTGCAGAAGAAAAAGCACCTGTAGTGACAGCAAAATGGGAGACAGGGCCAACAGCTGGAAATATCTGTGGGGTTTCTGACCGAAAAGAAGTGGGGATTATTCTAGGACATTCTCTCCAGCTACAGTGACTGGGAAGCCCAAGTTAACTTCCTCCCTGGTTTATTTTGCTGATTAATCAAGAACATTAAAAGAGAGCACCTCCTGGGACCTCAGGCTTTAGGAGCGGATCAGCAGATGGACGTCTTGGGGCACGTCCCTCTGGAGATCACCACTGGGACCCTGCCTGCCCCAGGAGGCGGCGTTAGTTACCTTGAGGAGGAGGAATTCCCAGCTGGAGGGGGACGGACATGGTCATTAAAAACCAGCTTGGATGCAGGACATATCACTCCAAGGTTGTACTTCCAAGCCATAGAGCCAACAAAGTAGTTGGGAAGGGGAGAGAGCCCCAGCCCTAGGTGGCAGCAACACGCCGGTGATGGTTTCACGGCAAGGACCTCTGCCAAGAGAAGCGTGCGGTACCTGCAGCCCGTAGTCGATCTCCGTGACGTCTAGGAGGTAGTTGATGAGTGAAGCCTCCCCGCTCAGCGCGATCTCATAGGTCGGGCCTCCTTCCACCCTGCACAGCGCCGTGACGTGGGCGACGATATTTGTGTGGCCAAAGAAGGTGAACATGACCCGCTGGCTCTTGCCTGGCTGCAGCACACCGCAAAGCGGCAGGACATCGAAAACCTGGAGGTAGGCGAGGAGAGATCAAGATGTCAAGCATGGAAATTGATGCAGAAGAGCAGCCACGGCTTGGAGCAAAGTACAGACGTGGCTGGAGGGGGCTCTTCCTCAAACACAGGCAAAATGATCCTAATCTCATCCTGTACCCATTCCACTTAGCAGTGGAGGGGCCACGGGAAAAATCTTCTCCCATACTCACTCATTAACGCATTAATTAATACAGTACATATTAAAGTAATTTGGGATGTCTCCTGGCAGCAAGAAATTCTCTCTGCTGCAGAACTTGCCTTGAAAAGCACCTTTTACTACTGCCTTAAGCAAAACACAGTATTCAGAGGTGAAAGCTCTTAGAGCTGGGGGGAGGACTCCAGCCCAGCTCATCTGATGTTTTTCACTCTCTCCGATTCGCATGCTGCGCGCTCTCAAGATGCTACAGCAAAAGCTACCGCAGAAATTTCCTGTTGACCACTTGATTAGCAACAAGATGAAGAATGCCCTCCATAGCTGCTGCACAGGTCAGCCCTACGACACGTCCTGCGTGGCCTCTCCAGTGACCGGTTGCTTCAGCAGCGCTGTACGATGGGCTTGGAGAGACGTGAGGCCACTCTGCGAGCAGCATCGAGGGCCACCAGTCCGGGGGAGAGGGGAGCTACAGAACTGCTTGCCACACTGGAAACGTGGCACAAGATGGATTCCCACTTACCTCCTCCATTCCCAAGCTGACGGGCTCTGCCTCCACAGACTGCATCAGTCTGTTGATCCCCACCAGGCCCTGTGTCTCCACAGCCCCTTCCAGCTCCTCAGCAGGGGATGGCAGCACCTGCAAAACAAGCACCATGGGCTGCAGCGAGCACCTGGCTGGTCTGGGTGAGAGCACTCTGCTGCAGGCTCCGCCACCTCACCCAGCCAGGAGCAGCTGAGATGGGACCTGGGTGCAAATCAAGTACGGGTATGTCCGTGCCATCCGTTGAGTGGGTCCAAGCCCACCCACAGGTGAGACACGGGCTCCATCTGCACTTCCTACACGCAAGCTTGCATGGGGAAGCTGAGTGCACCCAGCCCTCAGTCCTGGCAGAGACCTCAAGGGCATTTTGTACCCTTGTGCCAGACCGACTTTGATCACTCCTGCCCAGGGAACGTGCCCAGAACCCCATGCCTAGACAGGTTGGGTTCTTCAGGACAAAAACAGGAACACAGCTGCAAGTGAGAAGTATCAAACCAGGAAAATAAGGACTTGGCACAACTATCCAATTTCAGAGAGTGCTTAGGTTTCATCTCGTGCACCCATCAGTGCTGGAGAGCTGAGAATCTCCACCAGGTCATTACCCTGAATGACACCTCCCTGAAAAAGGTGGCTGAGATGTTCTTCTGTCTCCCAGCAGCTGAGAGCTGGTGTTTGACCTCAGAGGTGCCACCTTTCAAAAGGAACCTTGTCCCTGGGCTTCTGTCCCCTATTTAATAAGCGAGAGCTTTGTGAGTGCTTGTGAAATGTCGTAATAGCTGCTTCTTCAGTAACGTGAAGAAGGGCTTTGTGCTGGGGCCTTGGCATCAGCAGAATCTGCAAGAATATTTCTGGGACATCTTTACACCTAATCGGAGGCTACATCTCCCTGGTAGATGAAGCTCAGAATCAGACGATTCCATGCTCTTTCTCTCGTCTCCACATTTTCAAGCCTAGCAAAGCTTTGCCAATCACCTATTCCCAAAGGTTCTAACCCGCATCTTTCCTAGGCCTATGGTCTCCCACCTCCCCAGGGAGGTTATGTGGGTATTGCCTTGACACAGTCACACAAGCAGAAAGGGAAGCTGCAATCCCGATGTATCCTTTGAAGCACTTCTGGATCCTACTGAGCCACATCTACTTGAATTTCTCTGGTTTATTTCTGCATACATGGCAACAAAGCAGGAAGTGAAGATGATTCCATGCTTCTGTCCGAAAACATTCAGCCACACTATTCTTTTCGTCTACGGGGTATCATTTCTCATGATTCAGGGAAAATGTGCCGTTATAATGTTAAAATGACCAATATTTGGATGTGAGCAGGTGCAACCCCTCTCCTTGAACTTAATGCCAACGCCAGTGCTTTCAGAACTTCCCATGCTTTTCTGCATCCTTGTTTATAGCCCCAGGAGCAGCCTCTGTCCCACACGATGCAGAACAAGGCGCCAGTTCCCACTAGCACGGACGTCAAGCTCCAAAGCACCGAGGTTCACCAGGAAGGTCAGCAGACCAAAGGCCATTTTTCATGCCAGGAGGAAGAGACAGTGACTTTGCAAAGTCTCGTTTTATCAAAGACAGCTCTGTGGCCATCCCTGCAATACTGCAGGTCTCAGGGGTGAGAAGGTGATACCTGGAGATCACAGTACTTGGCACAGCTTGATACAGGAAGGAAATTGGAAGCCTTCACATCACGATGCAGATAAAAGGCTCATTTTACGGCATAAAAACAAGCCAAAAAAACCCAAACTCAGCATAGGTCTGTAGGATCTGAGTGGGTTTCTCCAAGCAAAATACCCGATTTCTCCCTCCCCAGAAGCCCCATGTCCAGCCGCTGGCCCTGCTGCCCAGCCCACCCTCAGGGCACACGAGAGCAGGGCAGCTAAAAGGGGGATTGGCACAAGCACGGCTTTTCGGTGGCAAGCTGGGGGAGGCAACGCAAGCGGTAGGTGTACAAGAAAATCTACCTTTGCTTCCAGGGAGTCATCTGCATCTGCTGGCTCTTGGGCAGGATCCCCTGTGGCTCCCAGGGCTTCAGCTGGCTCCTCCACACCTCCATCCCTGCAGCTGCTCCCTGCAGACACCAAGCGCTCCAACCAGGCTCCCTCCTCCTTTGGTGGTTGGGGTTTGGTGAAAAATTTCGGTACCGGAGGGCTGAACCTGGAAAATAACATGACTTTGATTGTGGACCTGCAGTGGGAGGGAGGGAAGCCTGCACGAGCAGCTCCTCGGCAGGATGCGGCCCCCGGCTGGGCACTGGTGGTGTGAATTCAGTAACGGGTCTGAGCCAGCAGCTCCCAAACCAGGATGGAGCAGGTCAGCATACGGGGCTGCCTAGGGATGACGCTGCTGTTGCGGCGGTGCAGGCAGCTGGCAAGTGATTGATTGCAAAGAGAAATGGAAGAGGACACGGGTGAAAGCCTTGTAGGGAGGTAAAAATCACAGCAGGAAAGGAAGAGACACACAGACTGTGCAAAAAGGTGAGCGCCTGAGACACAAAGGGGCAGATCCAGAGAGCAACAAGCCAGTGCAGAGCCACCAGTGCCCTCCTGAAAGCACCCACAGCTGCAGACTGGGCCTCCCCCACCCAGAGGGCCAAGGCGAGAACTTCTGCAGCTCCACCAGGTGCTAACCCGGAATATTTCCCCTGACACCACCCGCAGCTGCAGGTCAGCACAAGCAAGCAGCAACGCCCGAGGCTTTCTCCAAGCACGTAAGGCAGGAGCAGGGATAGAGCCCGGAGCCTGCTGTGCCCTAACCCCGACAGAGCCCAGCGCCGTGCGGGGCACCCACGGAGCCCGGCACGGGACACCCCACACACGCGGGGCAGCGTGGAAAGACCCGCTGAGCAACTCCGGGCAGAGACACGGCTGAACAGCCCGTTGATCCCTGAGGAGCGCCGAAGCAGCAGCGATCGGTGCTCTGGGGAAGGGAGCTTTGGGCATTTGTAATCAATACACGGCACACGCCGGTGACAAGGCGCAGCTCCCTGCTGTGCCACCGGCATGCCCTGGTTGCGACACAACGGCTCCAGCCGCACCTCGCGCTCAAAGGGCAGCAGCTCTGCTGAAACAAGGCTGTAACCGATGTGGCATGATCACCTCCCCAGCAGCTTCTACACACAAACCATTTGAGGACCAATTTGGCAAATGGTTCAGCAAAGCAGTTCCACAGCTCATCTTACTGACAGAACTGAGTTGATAGTCTGACCAACACGTGTCAGTAGAAAGTGTATGGTTTAACATTTTCAAACAGTCCCAGTGACTCAGACTACATTCCCTGTTTCAAATCGCAGCAGGTGCTCACGGTAACTGTTCATCCTTCCAGTGCCCCATGGAGGGACACGCTGGAACCGTGCCTGCCTGTCACCACGCCTATCTGCAAGTGTTCCCGGGGGCAAACGAGCCCCGTCTTTCACAGCACTGTGGGTGCTTCATTCCCAGCCGGGAACTCAGGGCCTTTAACGACGTGCTCCCAAATGAGTATTTGTCTCTGGCTTTGCAGCTTATCATTAAAGGCTGGTTTCCATTTCTGGATTAGAGGCTCTGCTCCTCACAACCCCCGAGAGATCCCACCTGACTTGTCCTTCCTGCAGTCACATGCAAGAACAAGGCTCTGCCCAGGCGAGCTGCCCCAAGCAGGGACCGATGAGCAGCAGCACCATCACGCCCCCCCAGCCCCCCCTCTGCCTGCTACTGGGACCCCATGGGGGACCCCAAAGGCCACCTCGGCACCGTCCACGTGGAAGAGCAAAGCAGGGCTGGAGGTGACAAAGGCACAGGCTTGACCCTACAGAGTATCGCCCATCTCCAGTCCCACCAGTGCAACCGCTCCTGTCAGCTGAGGCACCTTAACAAGTACTGGGGAGCCCTGAGGGATGACCCACCTGCTCATCTGATGAAATAAATCCAGCTCATCTGCAACAATGGTGCCTCCGGGCAGCCTGCAGCTGAATGCTGCCTGTCCCTGGTGATAGGGAGATGCCCACAGTGTAGGGGCAGACACATCCAGGGCCAGGAGCACTCGAAGCCCTCCAGCTACACACCAGTCCATGCACCAGTTCAGCGCATGGCTCTGGCCATTGTCATGGTGGTTGTCCCAAAACTGCTAGCTGTGACCCCTCCTAGTGAGGAAATGAAAGCGGCTGTCAGAGCTGCTTGTGATAAATACTGCAGGTTAAGAACAGCTCCTGAGGAGAGGTAAACCCCTGAGATACAAAATCCATAATCACTTATGAAATTAGTTTTATAGAATGGCTTGAGGCAACTTCATGGGATTGTGGTACCTAGACAACAATATTTTTCACTCTAAAGCAGAAGCCCTCTGGGGGCTGGGAGATGATGTGATTAGTGAGTCCTGCTGTGGAGAAGCACAAAGCACGGCGAGGGACTTCTTCCAGTAAGGGAAATCAGAATGAGCATTAAGAAGTGTGACATGAAAAGGAAGGGAGAGAGGAACCCAAGGTGTCAATAGAAAGCTGTCCCCTGGACAAGAAATCTTCCTGGTGCTGAAGAAAAGGGGGTTGTCTTCAAAAAGGAGAAGAAAGGGGAAGATAACAAGATGCTCAGCATCAGCCCAAGCTTTAGGCAGCTCTTCCCCTCCAGCACCTCCTGGCCAAGGCTGTGAATGCAGGGAGGAAGGCAAGGAGCAGAGAGCAGCTCCTCCACCAGCAGAGAGGACCTATCCCAAACCAGAGGGGCCGAAGGGCTGTGGATGTGCCTCCACCAGCACCGTGGAGCTGAGATGGAGCCTTCTGACATACGCAGTTGTCCCGATCCAATATCGGGGGAGGGTTCTTAAACAATCCCGAGAGCGAGATTAAGACACAAACGAGGTCAGATGCTGCATAACCTTAGGAACTTTATTTCTATAACAACTAATAAGAGCGATAGGACAGAGAGGAAAAGCAAGGAAAAGGTCGGAGTCCCTAAGCAAGAACACGGTAGAGGCGCAAGTAATTACCGCCACCACGACTGGGGATCCGGCGATGTTCTGTCGGTCCGATGATGCTCCACGTTCCTGGCTCCGAGTTGGTTCCCCTCTTCTTTGGAGTATGCAGTCCGCTTTTTTTATAGTCCCCGTCCCCACAGTTTGTCCGCCCATTTTCATGGGGCTCGTTGTTGTAGGTGCCACCCCGTGGTCCTCCGTGCGCGCATGCCCGGGTGTCCATGGTGGTCGTGCTGGCGAGGGGCCAATCTGTCTCGCCGCGGTTTCCCCTCCACCCGGCTCACGCACTCGCAGCTCGATAGATGACTGCTGATGTTCTTGTCTAGGGCAGATGTGGTTTTCGTCGGGGACTGTGTGTTTGCTCCTTTACGTTGAGTCAGGAGGTGGTCGTCGTGGAGACAGCGATGTTGAGACATACTAAAAGTCCAAAAAGTTCCTTACAGCAGTTCAGCAGTGTCTGATCGATGGTGGGAGTCTCTGATGATCGGCTCCAGCAAGGTCAGACAGATGGATGGTTAAACTCTATTGATCTCACCCTCATGAGACCTGATGTTTGATTCCCTTGCTGTCAGGCTGAGTTTAATCTGATAATTTAGAATATTAACAGTGCTTAATGTGGACCAGAAATAATATCTGACATGCTGCCCTTCTGCCAGGCTCTTAATGAGCAACTTGAGGTGTCAATAGCTTGGAGACCATCTTCATTCCCAGCTCTGCCACGGAGAATCACATGGTGTCTGCTGAGGGACCCACAGAAAGTACATTTCTGCTTAATTAACATACAGAGCAGAAAAGGGAGCTGCCACAACGTCCCCAGTGCTAACGAGCCAGTGAAGGGGCTACGCCAAACCCTTCGGAGCAGAGGCTGCTCTCCTGCCAGATGCTCAGGACCCTCAACTGCTACCGACTCAGCAGAGTTGGGTGACGCGGAATCCCCTGGAAGAACAAGCACCTGCAGGCTCAGGTCCAAAGCCAGTTTAGGTGGAGACGGGTCAATTAAAAGCTGAGAACTGATTCAGCATTTACATTTCCAAAAAACTAAACTGGTTCTAAAAAAAGAAAAGAATAAAGACAGACAGGCAACTGGCCAGCAAGCGGCCCCAGAAGAATTAATTCCACACAGGCTTTGCTGTAACGTGCTTGCTTCTCTGTTATTAGAAAATACATGCATTGTTCTATCATCAAGTTTAGATTTTCCCTCTAGCTTGCAATTAAACCCTAATCTAATTTACCAGGAGCTGACAGGGTCCTCCAAGCTGAGCTTACAGCTCTGCTCCTCCTTCCCTGCCCACTTCCCTCCACCTGCTTTTGTGGGCTTTCCTCTGCATTTTAGGGTCTGTTCTTGAAGGTGCTGTGCATCAAGAAGGGCCACACTAAAGACTGGTTGTTACTCGGTAAGAGCCGGCTGTGAACAGGCTACACAGTGCCCAGGTCTTCTCCCCCAAGCTCTCCTCATCGCCACAGCTAATCTCCAGTTCCCAGTAGGTTGTGTCCTCTGAGCCAGATCCCAATTCTCTAAGCAAACCTGTTTGTTGATGATCTCTATTATTTGTAATGGCAGCACTTCAACACACAATGGTTAACTTTGCTGGGTTTCCTAGGGTGCTATGGAAAAACCATTTGCTACTTAATTAAAACTGCCCGGACTAGACTTTTGTGCTATGCAGAGAGGCCACAGCAGGAAGAACTGCTAGAAATGTTTTTATAAATGTGCTCCAGCACGACTGCAAGATTGCTCTTGGGCTTGTAAACCACAGCCCAGCGCTGGCTGGCCCTGCTTCCCAGGACATTCAGACAAGTGCTCCCACCAACGCCTACAGCTGCACCCACAGCTGCAGCAGAACCTGCCCTTTCCCTGTAAGACACTAAATGGCTGTTTGGGGAATGTGATGGTGCAGTTTAACGATGAAAACTCACTTCACCAGTGTGGTATTCGCCTCAGGCCACAAAGGTCTGAGAAAGCAGCTTTCCAACACCAGCCTTCCTTCCCAGGGGAACCAGTATGGGGGCTACAGCAAAGCAGCAGCAAGAGACTGGGGCAGCAGCACATGGTTCTGGTGGCAGTGCCTGTGTAGGTTCTTAGTGTAAAATGACAACACATGGGGTTGGCAGGGAAGAAAAAGAGGTCACATCATACATCTGCTTGTCCCAGTGCCTAAGTACAGGTTTGTAGCTCCAGAAATAAAGCAGGACTCTAGGATATGGACGATGCAAAAAGTGTTGGTAGCATCTCACAGCCCCAGTTTGCCTGGAGAACGTTGTCTCCTTCCCAGCGTCAGACTGGTGGAGATCACTTGTTCCCTGAGCACCTAAGCCCGAACACGGCTGGGAAGTGTTACTCCCCCAGGGAAAGTTGAAAGCAATTTGTCACACCACAGGCAAACAGCTTTGCTCTCTGCAAAGCACAAACAGGAGACGAGGAAGGAGAAGAGCTTCAAGGAGAGAGCAAAGGGGCACATACCTCATCTGGCTCACGCGGCTGTCCATCAGGAACGACCAGTGGTACTGGACAAGAAGTGGGCTGCAGTTATTCATCTCGATGTAACGCACACCTTCGGTGTCGTTCAAGATGCAGCCAAAGTCCAGGGCCGTGGGCTGGATATGGAGATTTGGGAAGCAGACTTCTCCCCGAACGGTGACCCGCTCCTCATGAGGATGCTCCAGAAACTGTATCTTCAGAACCTTCTCCACTACCCGGCTACACAAATCCTCTTCATAAGCAGGGTTAAATCTGATGGAGAGAAGAAGTTCCTCCCCTATCTCCAGCTTCATGGGCTGCAAGGAAATGAAGAGTATTAATCACCAGTGTGATGAAGTCCCAAGGTCTGGCAGCACGAAACGTGGAAATGTTCAATGTGTGACCCCAGCGTAGGCTTCTCAGTTCATCCTGAGTTTTCTTCACAGTGTGTGCCTGACTGCAAGCCCCACCACGCTCTGTCTGAGACTATCTCAGGCCCATGTCCCTGTGCTCTGCATCAATACACGAGGAAAATAAATATTCTACTGCTGAATTCGGGCCCCACAGAGGCGATGTGATAAATACACACTAAATCAGCACTTGGCACACCAGGGCCTTTTGCCCCAGGTCTAGAGGAACTGCTTTGCCCTCCCAGCACAAGCAGCATGGCACTGCAGCCTCGCCCTTGCAGGGGCTAGTCACTGGCACAGCACAGAAGCAGTGGCCGTGCCTACAACGTTTAACAGAGCCCATGTCCAGCCCCTTCCTCCAACAACAGGGCAGGGGCCAGGCAGCGGCTGGAGGAGCCTCCTCAGCCTTCCTGGAGGCAGGGCTGCCCCTGAGGAAAGCCAGCTGCTCTGGAGGGTATCTGAGAATGGCTGCTGGAGAGCTCGATGCCTTCCAAGAGACACCGTTATACACGGCTTGCCCAGGCCTAGCTGCCTGCTCCCCTCTCCTCACGTCTTAGAGCCAGGATGTATTTCCCCAGTTCAGATGATATTTCGTTTCCTTCAGCAGCTTGTTTCAAATCTGACTTAGTTCAGGCCAGTCTACCACTGAGTCTAAGGAGTAAACTTCTCTACTAGAGGACCTCCCAGCAGAAACGTACCACCACACCCCCCCTCTTCAAACCCCACAGCGGGAGGGCCCACGGCTGCTCACCTGAGCGTCTGCAGAGAGGGGCTGCCGCTCCGCGTCACAGATTAAGAAGGGCTGCTCTAAGGCCAGGACGACGCTGAGTGGCAGGGCGGAGGCGTTTCTTAAAGACAGAGGCTGGTGCTGCAGAGTTAGGACATCACCAGGTTGCTACAGAAACAGGACACAAGGGGAAAAAACAACGTGAAGTGGCCTTGGAACTCCTCCCTTTCCGATGCATTTCAAGTTTTTCAACCACAAAAGTACATACACCTCTATTTACTATTTTTATTAGTTTCTACCCTTCTAGGTGGTTTTTCTCTAGGTATATCAGATCCTTTCATGTTAAGAAACCACAGCATCCCCCTGGGACAGGGAAACACTCTGGCATACAAAGGAGGGAACAGGACCCCTAGAGGAGCTCTAGTAGCCTCATAAGAGCAGTGATGCTGGTCAGAGGAGAAAAGCGAGCAGGATTTGGCCCATAGCAGAGAGCCTGCAGCAGCCTAAGGTTGGCTTTGAGCATCTACAGGCACATACAGCCAGGAGAAACCTCAACAGTTGGGCTGCAACGGGTGTCCTGCTGCCCCTGCTCCAGTGACAAGCTGTCTGTAGCCTCAAAGCTCGGCTCTGCCTAAGCTATTTCTTCCTGTTTATGCATTGCTCTGGGCTTCCTGCATGGTTTATATAAACTAGACAGTGTTTGGGCAACTGGTTCTGGATGAATTGGTATCAAACAGCTGCAGTGTCATAACACTCAATCAGAGTGCGTGGCATCAAGCAGACCACAGGCAGACATCAGGGACAGCTGAAAAGCTTCTAATTAAACCTGAACTGCCTCCTCACAGGATTTTGTGCTTCTCTGGAAGCCTGGGAACCAGAGGAGAGACCTGAAAACACAGAAACTAAATAATGAAGTATCTTATTTTTCAGACACCTCACAGGAGAGTGAAAGGTGATGCTGGAGTGAGAATCCAGAGGCTAAGGGGGACCTGCTTTGCACTGGCGTTATCATCACTGCAGCTGAAGGATGTCTGTAGGTCCTTTGAAGAAGGTGAAGCTTGGGGAGTTGCAAAGAGCTACTACACCAACAGCAGAGAAGGCAAAGAGGGACAAGAAATGACAGGTTTTTCTCATCAGCCTGAGGAGCTGACAGGAATCTCAGTTCTTCTCAGCTTCCCTACAGGATCGGTGTTCAGACATCACCGTGCCTTGGAGGATCCCCAGAAGCCTCCCTTCACCCCGAGTACAGGAACTGGTGTCTCTCTAGAAGTAGCCATGATCCCCCTCGGCAGAGCAGCTGTTCTCTCTGTTTTACTTGGGTGAAGTTAAAAACCAGTCCCATCTCTGAAAACACCCTCGCTTACTTTACGAAGCCCCTCAGGAAGGGTGAGGAGGGGGTTTAGTATCGCTCAGCTGCAGCACTCTGCTCGCCCACCTCAGCCCCAGCACACGAGGTGGCTGTGCAAAGCCCACGCTGTTCTCGTGGGTCCCACTCATCTCGCCCTGTGCCCTTGGCTCAGCAGCTCAACTCTGTCTCCACATCAAGAGGGCAGAATACAGCTGGTGGGACTGCTCCCAATCCCGGAGAAGCAAATATTGATCTCAGTGTTAATGGCAAAATCTTGGTCCCGCTCAGCTCAATAGTCAAAGCCCCAGGGACTTGGAGAAGCCATTTAACTCCCTCCTTCGAACACAAGCACACCCCCCACCAGGCTTTCAGTCACCAGCCATGCTCTTCAGTGCCAGGATGAAATCCAGAGACTTACCTTCTCCACCCGGAAAGTGATTTCCCTGGAGGACATTTGCAGGACGGGAGCGATGAACTCGCAGGTGACATCCACTTCCATTATCGGAGCCTTCTCTGCCTTGCTCCCCACGACGGCGTGGCACAGCAGCCGCTCCTTCACCACCTGCACGGAGGAGTCACCCGTCACCCAGCGGGGCCCAGCAGGGCGTCCCCAAAACGCACTGCGTTTGCTGCCCACCCAACCACAGACCCTGTTACCGCCATCAAGTTACAGCCACGGGACTCCTCAGCAGCCCCCTTTTCTTTTCATGCTGCATCCCATTTATTCTGCTCTCAAACGTCCGTAATGCCACACCCCACTATCCACAAAAAGCCCTTGTGAGTCATGTGCTGCTACAACTGTAATAGTCCCTGCCCCAAATTATTACTGTTTTGATTTGTCCCACTGCCAGGCATAATACTTACAGAAAGCTGTAGGAACTTATTAAAAAAAAATTTTTAAAAATGCAACTATATTAAGGGAAACAGGTGACAGAAGGGCCAATGCTAGCAAACCCTCCCTTGGAAGCTTAGAGGACAGGATCCATAGGAAAAACCCAAATAGGCAGACTGCCTTCAGGTAAAGAGGGGGCCACTCATTCCTAGCAGGTACTGTGCCCTCCTAGAGCTGGTTTTAAAAGAAACCTCCCCAGGAAAGAGAGGTCTTGCAGTTTACATGAAAACCCTCTGCTTAAGCTGGATGCTCTTAAGACTTTTTCCTGATTTCTCATGGTTTCAGTTCTCCAAAATCCTCCCTTCATTTCTCACTCTTCCCTCTGCTACAACACCACAACTCCTCCTCAAAGCCTACAGACTCAAAACCATCTGTGCTGCATGTGCGATGCAGGGAGTTGGGCTTCTGACCGACATCAAGAGTATTAAGTTCTCAAGACCCGAGGAAGGTGGAAAGCCCACTCCCAGGGTCTTGGTTTTGACTGCAGGAGCCAGGCAGCCACAGCTCAGCTCACAGATCCTCTTTCAGCTTTCCCGGCAGGACAGCCTCTCCAGCACCCTGATCACTTTATTTCCTTTCTTTTCCCTGCTTCAACAAAACCTTTGGGCTCCGAACTGCACAGGGACAGTCCCACTGCAGTCAGTTAGGTGAGTAATCAAGTATTCCTCAAGCTACCACCAAGGCAGCCCTTTAAAACACCTTACAAAACACAAGTATCAGCAGGAGCTTGATGCAGATTTATTCCACCTTTGCCTAAACCTCTGGTCTTGGAGAGAGGGAATGCACACCAGGGTTAGCTGGCAGCTTCTCTGCAGAGTAGGATTTCCCCTGAGAAAGAAGGGTCCAGGGAGGAGAACACCCCGTGACCCTGCTGAAATCTCCCCCTGAGCTGCCATCCAAGGGTGCTGCGAGACCTGGCTGCCCTTGGCACCCCGGGACTGGCTGAGAGACTGGGGCGAGCCGTTATGGAAATACTGACAAAGTCAAGCTGTCAATTGTAATGATCCCTGCAAACAGTTTCCCACGTGGATGAACATCACCCGATCGCTACAGCTGACACACTGTGCTCGTTCTTCTGCTCCAGGACTCAGTGCTAGACAAGCCCTCTGCCCATGCTTGTCTACAGAGGAAAAATGATGCTACTCCCAGACACTCCCTCCCTTCACAGGTGTTTTGTTTTACTCACTGCTTCCCCCAAATACATCACTTTGATCTTTTTAATTTACTTTCTGCCTGTGCTCCTAGTCTAAGCGTAACTTATTTTCTCTGCCCTTCCTTTTTGCCTCAGCACATGACACCTTGTAACCTGCCATTTGCCCCTGGAGTAGCAATATCTCCTTCAGTCTGTGTTTTGGTATCAGCAGGTTGGGTTTACAGTAGCCATGGAAACATGAAAAAGCCTTAGGAACTGACAGTGGCCAGCAAGGAAAGCAGCTGGTGCTGCCATGGTAGCTTGTGCTGTTAGAACAGTTTCTTGAAAGCACTTGCTCCTGATGGGGAAGGCTCAGCCCTCGGCGGGGACCTCACCTGAGGAGTGCTGGAGAAGCATTCCAGCACCATCTCTGTAGTCTTGCCCGGCATCAGCTCCACCCTCAGCGGCTGAACCTTAAACCCAGGGCGGGCAGGTCTGGGGCTCTGGGAGGAACCTTGGCCCTCGGTGGTGCTGACAGCAGGGACACGATGACGCCGGCGAAACGAGCCAGAACCTACTGCTGACCAGTAGAGCCGATGGGCACGCCGTCCTTTGTTTGTTACCTTGAAGCGGTAACAGCAGGGATCCAGTCTGGAAGAGAAGGAGCGATGGAAAAAGTCACGGGAGCTGCTATCTCCCAGCGGTCACCCAGCTTCAGCACCCTGACGGCGTTACCTGACTGTACACTCAGCAATAAAAGCACCTCCAAAAAGGCTGACCTAGCTCAGAGCTTCAGCAAAAGCCAGACCTTGGTTGCCCCTAAGTTTATCAGCATCCAGCAGCTGCTCTGTTTGCGTACAGCAAGGAAGAGCTGCATGAAGATCATCATCTCAGCTGCTGCAGACAGAGCATCACCAGCCTAGAGACCCTCCGTGACCTGGGCACCCCTTGCCTCGCTGGCGGGGCCCCTGCCCTGGCACCCCCAGTCCCTTAGGGAGCATCCAACCTCATCACCCCCAACACATCGTCCTTTGCCTGAACAGTGCAGGTGGTGCTGTGGTTTAGGAAGATAAATGCACTGTGAGAACACTGGATCAACAGAAGTTTCCCCAAATCAAACATGGCAGCAAGACCAGGTCTGGCTGCTGAGGGGATGGAGCAATGATGAGAGGTCAGTAACTAGAGCTAGATATAAACCAAAATGAATACTCAGTGGAAATTGATTTCTTCAGGTAAAGAAACACTAACTGCAGGCTCGTCTGGAGTAATTATTTTACCCTCTATAAATCTGAGCATGACCAGGACGTGAATTGTTCCTGGAACAGTTACTGGTTTTCTGAAAAGGACAGAATACACGGCTTACAAAATGCATGCCTGCCCCAGGCAGCTAAATGCACAGACCTGAGCCAAGAATAGAACAAACCAGCCGCTGAAACAGACTGTTAAAACATGATGCGTACAAGCTTAGTGTGAAATGGTTTCTGTGGTGGGCAGCACAGACAAAAGCCTGGAGAAGCTCTGGGTGGATGCAGAATTTGTGGCTCTGGGAAAGCCCAACTCATCTGAGATGTTACCTGGGTCCCGTCTCAGCTCACCTGGGGCAGCTCTGCAGCCGACAGCAAAGGCAACAACTCCAGAGTCTGCAGAGCAAGACGTGAAGGGGGGCAGAGGACCATGACACAAATCACACTGACATCGCCCACTCCGTTGGGTAGCCAGTCTGTGGCTGCACAGAGCACAGGATACGCTGGACAAGCACCAACCCCCTGCAATGTCCCTGCTCTTTCTACCCTAAAATTTAGGTATTGGACCACTATGGACCCTCTGCAGCCAGGGAAAGGAACAGGCACCTCAGGAAGACTATTCTTCTCATCTCAAGAGGTCTCCAACACAAAGCAGGCAGCACTTTAAAGGTTTATTTTTCTCCCATTTACGGGAACATGCCTGGTTTCAGACAGAGGCATTAGGACCAGTGAATCCCCTCCTTTGAGCTCAGCTCTTTCATGAAGACGTTCCATTTATCCCTCCCAAACTCAGGGGACTTCTCCTCCTCTCCCTTCCAGAGCTGGTCCAGTGCCGCCCTCGCCTGCCCGCGCCTCAGGCTCCGCTGCGGCGGTGACGCCAGGGAAAGCCGGTGGGAGAGACGAGGGAAGAGCGACTACGTCTGATGAAGAGCAGCCCGGCAGGGGAGACGGGGAAGGCGAGCAAAGTGAGGGGTGATACGGGGCAAAGAAATTCTGCTGCTCCTCCAGGACTGCTGGGCACAAAACAGCACCATTAATTCAGTCAAGGACCTGCTAACAAGCTACCACCAAGGTTTTCTGCTGTGGTGAGATGATACTCCATAGTGAAGGGAAAAACAAGCAACATTGTTCCAAAGGGAAATACGTTTATAGTTGTAATGTAGCATTTCCCACCCAGAGGCTTCCAGGACCTGCTGTTTTCCTCCAAATCTCTTTTTGTTCAAGTGAGGAAATAGATGTATTATAACTAAAGACAAGTCAGGGACAGTTTAACAACTGGTTTCCATTTTGGTGGCTTTTGAGGGTACCTAACAACTTTCAGATGGCCATAGAAGGTTTCTGAAGGAAGCCCTGTGGCTTCAGGAGAACAGAGCCAGGACCTTGAGCGCTGAAGAACAACCAGCCTGAAGGACTACAGCAAAACTGCCCCTTGCTGAGCCCACGGCAGAAGCTGAGAGATACCCTACCTGAAGTGGGGTCCCAAGTTGAGCTCCGGAGCAAAGGGTTTGTCGGTGACAATTGTGGTGCCAATGCCAACAGCCCGGACGGGGATCACGTAGGTGTGGCTGTTCTCGATGAACAGGTTCACCTCGTCCTTGAATTTCTCCGTGTCATCCAAGCTTGCTATGACAGCCACAGACACCTCTGTCTCAGGGGGAATCACTCCTTCACTGGGTTCAATCCTCCAGCACGAGCATTTGCCAGCCTGTAAGACAAGCCAAACACTAACTTAGCATGGAAACCACGGACCCTGGGCTCTTGTGGGGTGCAGGAAAAGGAAGGACTAAAGATACGAGGATAAAAACCAGAAAGGCTCCATTTCCCTAAATCCAAACTAGTGTCTGGAAACAGCAAGTATGTAGGAGCTTCTACAGCCTGTATTTTACCTTCCTTTAACAGACTCACTTCATTAACCCAGTGTTGCCCAACCCAAGGGATGCTCATCCTCAGGAGGAGGTTATTCCCCCTCTGCTCTCTTCTGGAGCGCACGCCAAGGGAAGCTACTTCACCTCTCCTGGCTTCCCGACAATGGGCGCTGGGTTAGCATAAAGGCTCAAGGCCAGAGGAAGCCAGGACTGCTCAAATCCCACCGCAGCAGCCACACGGCTGGGGGATACTGCTGAGAGCCTGAAGAGTAACTCTGCAAAACCGGCTGATCAAAACCCTGACACCAACGTCTTCTTTCCCAAGAGGTACTCAGTGCTTCTCAACAGCCCTCAAAGAACTGAAGCACTCAGTTCCCACTGATCACCAGCTGCAGTGAGGTGCCCCAGTGCCCTCTGCTTTGGAAAATTCAGCTATAAATGTTCACAGCAGGGCAGTAAAGCAATAAGCAGAAAGCAAACTGGAAGGCACGTGCCCTGTAGGCATGGCCCGGGCTTCCAAGCACTCTCTTCCCTCTGGTTTCTCATGGACTTCCCTCCACAGTTGGGGCAGTGAAGGTGCTGGACCACAGCCCCTCTAAAACCACGCTCCCAGGGAGCAAGCCTGCAGAGAGGAAACACACACCGTGCTCCCTGGCCCTCAGGAAACACACGGGGAGGCAGATGTACGGCTTCCGAGTGTCCATCACGGTGGGGGTGGTGCCTGCACCCCACAGTTCAGTGCTGTGTTTGGGATGAAGGCACTGCTCACCCAAAACTCCGCACTACTCTAAGGGAAGAGGTTCCCCTCTCCCCACTTTTTTTTTTTCTTTTTTTTTTTTAATGGAAAGCAACAGTGTGCTTGGAGGCCTGACATGATCCAAGCAAATGCTTGATCCAGGTGAAGTTAGCTCGAGTTTCCATCCAGGGGATGGATGGGAGGGATGGGATGGGAGGATGGATGGCTGCCCTAAGGGATGACTGAGGAGCCACCACACTCAGTTTTCTTGAAGCTACTTAAAGCTAGTTAATTAAGGGATCTGGTCATTCTGGCCTTGCACGAGTGAAAGAGGAAGCAGAACTCTATTAAAATGCAGCTGTACTTTGCCAATCCACAGCTCTAGCGAGAGAGCATTCACACCTTTGTCAGCCGACCCATCGCTCCTCACGGAGGCTGCCCATGAAGGGGAAATAAAACCCCGTCCCACATCAGTTGTGCACAGAGCCTCCTCCCGGGTGTTTCAGCAGTCCTGAGGTGGGGGACCCTGCGTTCTTCATTTCGAAGCTACTCTTTATCCGCACAAACTGCCACTGGCAGAAGAGAGCCCCAGACGGCCCCGAGCCCCAGCAGGAGGTGGAGGTCAGGGCACGAGGCTGGCTGGATGCTCCCACCAACCACCAGCCGCCTCCTGGCACCTCAGCACCAGCATCTCCTCGGCGAAAGCACGGATGGGGACCACTTTGGTTTAGCCTCTGCCCCAGAGCACCATCAAGGGGATGTTTTGTGAAATCAAAAGGCAGAGCCTCTAAAAAAACTAAAGTAGTCTGGCACTCACTGCCACTGACAACGGAGCCTAACGTGCCAAGCTTGGTTCAGCCAATAGCAGACTGCTGAGCGAGCTAACGAAGGTTGTCTCCATTTGTGTCCCCAGTCCAGAGCTCACCCCTCCAGATCCCATCTGTGCTTCCTCGCTGGGCTGGGGAGATCAGGGCCACCTGGTTTGATAACCAAACTCCTGCTTTTCCTTTGGGAAAAGCACCCGGCTGAGTCACTCTTGCTTCTAGGAGCATAATTGCCTTGAAGATTCTACCCTTCTTTAATTCAGTTCACCAACAGGTGCAGCACGATACGACAAGTTTAGTTTCCCTAGACAAGCAGGATAACAATTTCTTCCATTACTGAAAAACAGCAATTCTGAAAGGGCATGAACTCACGTAAGACACCCTACGTGATAAAAAACAAACTGTCCCCTGTGGCCAGGTTTCAGGCACCTTTTCCAAGGTCTCCTCCACACCTCTGCCCCCCTTTATCACATGACAGACCCAGCACAGTGGTTATGCAGGCAGAAGAAAGCTGCCGCTGATTAACAAAAACGACACCTCTGTCTTTTCTTTCCTGATCACACAGCCATGATATGCAGCTGCCTTCCGTGGTGCCAAGAGATGTCAGTAGCTGAATAAACGATCCCCAAGAAGACAGAGTGACTAAGAACAAGTAGGAAATGATCAAAGAATGATGCTTTTTCCTTTCTGCCTTTCTGCAGGGAGAGCAAACACTTCCATTAACCAATACAACTCTTTTACACTTGCCAATGTGGAAAAAAAAAAAATCAGACACTTGGGAAACGAAGATGGCAGCAGCAGCAAGGAGGAGAAACAGCCATCTTTTTCAGCAGGTCGCATCAGTCCCCAGCTAAGCTGCAGCAGCCCCTTCACGCTGACCTGTTCCTCCGGTCTCTTCTACCCAAAAAGGCGCAAACCCTCCCCTTGCCGGATCCAGAGGATCCTCCAACAGGGCTGCCTGGCAGCTGGGAAAGGAATCTGACAAGGAAAAGCACGTCAGACACACACACAGGATTCAGCACGGGATGACACACTGGTCCCAGGGGTCACAGACCTGCAGACACCCTGGCACGCAGGGATAAGCCAGCAGAGGACGAGGCTACAAAGTCCCTGTGCTCTTCTTCAAACCCACAAAAGCTCCATCTTAATGCACAGACTTGGAGGGGTTTTATTTATTTCTTTCTGCTGGCAGAGATGTTCAGTGCTGCTCCCCACAACTCAGAATATAACAGACTCAACTCATCCAACAGAGAGAAGAGGAGATGGTATGGGAAAGCCTGTGCACGAGGGGTACTCCAGGTAATTCCTTAAGTCACTACCCCAAAGTGAAGTTATCCACAAAAAAGCATCTTGCCTTGCTCAGATAATGCTCTTTTCTCCCATAGAACAAGAGAAATCTTGACTTGACAGGAACAGCAATTTGCATGTGATGGTTGATACCACCACCAAGGTGGCACCATGGCCATCCGCATTAGAGCATTTTCCTGTTTCATACAAGATACCAACCTTTTACTTGCCCTGTTGCTGTCCCTTCATTTAACCTCATTCGGTTTGTTGAGCTGCCAGTCAGTGTGCTGTAACATTGCTGATCCAGTGCTGCTGTGAGAATTTCAGTCATAGCTCCTTCCTTTGAGCAGGGAGCGTGATCTCTAAGCCTAACTGCAAACAGCCACAGTTTCGAGAACAGCCATCAAACAGGAGACAGGGAAATCACAGCTCACCGTCCTGCAGCAATCTCCAGGCAGGAAATCAAAGCAGCAGCTTTTCTGTCTTAGAGAACACAAGACTTGGGCTCAGGGGCACAACTGGATGCAGGATGCCCAAATCACTCACCAGCTGAAATAAGGGACAGCCTCTGCTCTCAGAGGTACGTGTGCAGTTCACCCTGACGCCTGACTGCATCTCAGATTTTATCTCCAAAATCATTCAGTCCTCTCTTCTTCAGGAGCAAAGGGCCACGGTGTTTTCTTGGTCTCAGAGCTCCAAACACATGACTCTTAGAGCTAAATACCTTCCACAAGATAAAGGGACAACTTGCAACACTGATCCAGACGCATTTCTGCTCACACATCTATGCAAATTCTCTGTTTTACTCAGGGGTCCCCCAGCTAAAACTGCCCCCAGACCAGGCTCCTCTTGCTGCACTGTGATGGAATACGTTGCTTTCTCAATCATATAGTGATATGCAAATGTTGCATATAAAAATCAAGTCACAGGTTGCTTGTCAGTCATTTTTGTTGGAAAATAGCCCCACAGATATCCTAGCTGAACCAGGACACCCTGAAAGGCGCACTGCAGCAATTTCTGTCCCAGTTCTTCCCATTTGCTCACACTAAATGCAGTGGCAGTACCAGCTTCATATCCTTGCGCTTTGATTCACGACAACATTTTTTGGAGCGCTACATCATCCAATTTGACTCCCCTGCGCTGAAGCACCAACTTCCACATTGTCAGAATCATACCCTCCTCCTTAGAAAGGATGGCACCCATCGCTTTGTTCCCAGCCACTCACCTGGACGGTGTCAAATTCCAAAAGGTTGTCGGGACTGTGCAGCTCTCCCCGCCGCTGCGCTTGACTGGGCTCCATCTCCGCAGCTCTTCCTGCCGCCGTTATTTATTTCCTCGGTGTTGGGATCACATCGGGGTCACCATTTGTCGTTGTTGAGATGGACACGACAAACACCGAATTGTGCAAAACGGCTACTTTATTGTTCCAACAAGCCTTTTTATGACTTTATGTAGCGTTTGTGTCCATGTATGACTGGTTTTGGTGGAGACTAACAGTTCACGGCTGGATGCCCTCTTCTCTGTTTCAGCCTCGATGACCTTCCTCTCCTTGCGGTCAGGCAGTTCTGGTCTGGCAGTTCCTTGATCTTCTCAGCTCTTCTCGGGACTTTCAAGTCTCTTAAGGGTACGTGGTTATCTGCTCAAAGTCAGTATCAAACTTAATTCTGATCCCTCAGACCAGCCCAGGTCTCCCATAGTACCAGTACTGGTTCCCAGCTCCAAGCACGGGAAGAGACACTGGGCGGCTCAGGCAGCATGCTCTGCCCGAGCCAGAAGGTCGCTGGGGCACAAGGGGCAGCCCTGGCTCTGAGTTCAGGGAGGAGCAGTGTGGGAGGCTCCCATGCCCCAGCCTTACCGTGGGGGTCCTGGCTGATGGTGGGATACAGGCAGGTACCCCTGCAGTGCACCTGGTACTGTCGGTTCGTCCCCAGCACCTCAAAATGCAGCGTCTGATCAAACTGCCCTGGCACCGTGGAGCTGAACTGGACCCTCAGTTCTACCTCGCCGTGAGCAGGCACTATCCACCGGCAGCTGCTCAGCCTGGCAATGAAAGAGGAGGCTTCAGACATTGCTAACGAGCAAACGAGAGAAGGAGGCGGCTCATGGACTCGCCATCCCCCCGTGGAGGCCCCGGCAGAGGGTCCCTGCGGGGCTGGGGACGATGGACCCCGCTGGCAAGATGGACGTGAAGCAGAGGGATCACCTCCTCCCTCACGGCTCACCTGACGGATCTCCCCGGGGATGGGGCCGTGTCCATGTCGCTTTGGTGTGCCCCGGGGCGCTGCGTGGGTGCTCCCGTGCCCGGCGCCTGGAGACCTCTCCTGCCTGGAGACCTCGCCCGGCTGGAGCTCCGCTTCCTCCTCACAGCCTCCGGCCTGCCCGCGGCTTTCTCCTTCCCCGACTGGCCCCTGCTTGGCGTGACCTGCTCCTCTGACACCTTCACACCAAGGCAGAGAGGAAAGGGAGAGAGGTGAGACCTGCCCTGAGACGCCCCCATCCCAGAGAGAAAGCTGCAGGTTTGTTAACAGACGGGAGAGAGAATAAACCACCAACCACCTCTGCCCATGGATTTGGTCTTCCGTATGGGACTTTGTTTTGCCTACAACACCCCTCCTTGCCCAGGACCCTCTCCTCAAGGGAAGTTGAAGGGTTTAGCTGATTTTTTTTTCCTCTCATCTTACAGAACTGCCCCATATTTCAAGCAGAGCTGTCTCTTTCAGACAGACAGGAGGGATGCCTGCAGACATGGAGCCCTGTCATGTCTTCACTGCCCTTCCACAGTGATCCTTTTCCATCCCACCCGCCCCCCATGCCCCCATCCAGCCTGGACCCTGCCCTGGCACCTCCACTGCAGGCACATCCAAGAGACTTCTGGTGTTCTTCTTTTCTTCTTCTGCAGTGGCACCTTCAGGCACGACAAAGGCGAAGTGCTCGAGGGCTTCTCCTGCTGCAGGGACCATCCGCTTCTCCGGGTAGCGGATCACGGAGTAGAAAGCCGTAGGTGGAATGGGAGGCCCCGAGGGACCCAGTCCCAAGTCATCCAGGATCTAAAGCATAAGAGAAAACCCTGTTTATGCTCCCGTCGCCTTCATCCTCACACTCCCTGAAAGACACTGAGCTTTTGGCAATGTTTTTTTTTATGTAGATGGAGTACAGTGATTTTTTATGCCCAGCGGGGTGGGCAGGCTCCAGAGCAGTGCCAGGACCTACAAGTGGGACCTAGAGAGAAATTTGAGTGACTCGGCTGAAGGAAACAATGACCAGGAGCTGCCCTGCCCTGGGACCACTGCGAATGATTTCCAGACTGGGAAACTCTCTGAACAGAGAGGATGAGAGCCCCCCCTCTTCCCCCCGACCTGAGGGATGGCAAGAACTTCCCCAGCCACGTGGCTGCTGTGAAGCCATCGTGGAACATCATCAGTGGCCTGGACAAGGCTCTGTGCTGTTGTCACCTGGCGGGACACAATGCACCAGGGCCCAGACCATGGCAGGCTCAGCATCTGAGCCTCACAGGGCTTTACCTGCTCTGCTGCTGGCAGCTTGCCACTCTCCAGGATCGCCCTCGTCACATCTGCAGAGCTCAGCACCTGGATGTCCAAGCAGGGCACCCCAACGTCCTGGCCTCTGGATGACCCTTCTGCACCTTCCCCTTCCAGCCCAGATAACTTGGAGTCCTCAAGAGCCTTCAGTTTTTCCAGATGCTCCTTCTCCAGCCTCTCCTGGTGCTCCTTCTCTCTGTCCTTTTGGCTCCTGCAACGGCGCTGGCCTTGGACTTGCTGCTGTACCACCTCCTGGTTCAGAGGGGACAGCAGGATACCCTGAGCCCTGTCCCAGGATGACAAAATATGTGTGACATCCTTCTGCGATGCCTCGTAGATCTTAAACCTCAGGGCCAAGTTCTCGCTGTCACTCTGCGCCTCGGTTTTGGTTTCCCCCTGTTCTGGGTCCGCAGGTTGTACAACCTCTGCTGGGCAGACATCTGCCAGGGGAGCCTCGCTCTGCTTTTTCTTATCTTCCTTGTCACTTGCAAGAGAGTCCGGGTGCTCCTTTGCAGATCCCTTCCTCTCTCCCCCCTCGGTGACTTCGGACAGGTTGCCAACGGATGCTCTGGTGTTTCTGGTGGATGCGTTCGTATTCTGGGCAGGACGAGCAGGAAAAAGCGGTGAGCATTTCCAAGCACCAACTCAAATGCTGTAGGACAGCGGCGATCTTTGCAATAGCACCCCATGTCTCATCTGAGGCTTGTGCTAGGTGCTCTACAAATCCCAGTTCAGAGCGCAGCTGGTACCCAGTTGAGCTCAACTGAAACTAAACTCCCCAGCGTCAGACTGATGAGGAGTCCTGCAAACCAGCTGAGAAATGGAACAGCTTCCCCGACCCAAACTTAAGACACCTCCTTACTCCTGTGCAGTCCTCCGGGCACGTTTCTGGTGTGCTGAACATCCATCCCTGTGTCTGGCTGACACTTTGGGAAGTCTGGCTGCTAATGAATACCTAGAGGGCCTGGTGGTATCTCCTGCCAGACAGGTAGCAAAAGACACCACATCCCAGGCGGGTCAGGGCTCAGAGGTGTAAGTCACATGCAGAACGGGGACAAATGCTGGACTAAAACTATCTAGGGCTCGGAGTTATGTGAAGCCATGACTCAAAGGCAGCATGACCCTAGAAGAGCAGCTCTACCCAATAAACCCAGCCAAAAATAGCCCTGGCGAAGCAGCAGCAGGATCAAACACTGGCTGCTGTTTCCCAGCTCAGCCCCGTGTGTTACCGACGGCCAGGTGCTCATCCCCAGCACTGCGGGTGGCTGCTGGCTGCGCCAGGAATGGTTCGGCTCAGCAGGAGGGGCCCCAGGGCTTTTACTCATCTCTATAAACACAACCACCCACCTGCCCGACTCCAGGCTGGCTTTTCTTCCTTGCAGCATTATCTTTCCCAGGCTTTCTCTTGGCCCACTTAGATGACTTCTTCAGATCTTCTTCCTCCCTCAAGTGTTCTAGCTCCCACCGGTGCTTTTCCTCAAGCTCTTGAGCCAGCCGCTCCATCTCCCTTCAGCAAGACAAACAAAACATCCCCAAGAGTCACTGCCAGAAATCTGGGCTCGTTGCAATCCCAGCTGGTCCCGCACTTCATTCACTGACCCTGAGGCCAGGCACAACCGTTAGACCAGCTCTGTGGACTTCCCTCAACCTGGGGAGGCTGGGACATCCAAAGTGAGGGAAGGCGGGAGGGGACCTCCAGGGCCAGCCAAATCTAGGCTTTGCTGTCACAAGGCCTAAATTGCACTACTTCTCCAGTGAGGTCCACCTGGACACCTCCAGCAATGCTGCCAAAGACTGGCTGATCCAGGGAAACAAACTTCAGCTGGGGCTGAAAGAAGTGCTGACACACAGGCTCGCTTTAAGCAAGTCCCTCCCCAAGTTTCAGGCAGGAGTTAAGAGAGCCATAAGCTTATCCTGTGTATCCTCCTGAACAGGGCTGCTTTGCTGGATCAGAGCTTCCCCCAGGCTCACCTGCTGCTGCAGAAGCTGAGCCTAGGAGAAACCAGCTTTATGGCTGGTGTCACTCAGTAAAGGAAAACCCTGGGAGCTCAGCAGTGCAAGGGCCTCACCTGCACCAGGACTGGGATCTAAACCAAGCCAGCACAGCTGTGCCTCACACCAACCCACACCACAACCCCTCTGGTTTGGAGAAGAAGGGCGATGAAGAAGATGAGAATGAACATCATTAACTAGAGACACCTGTAAGCACAGTGGCAAGGCAAGCACAGAGCCCAGCTCCCTGCAGCCTGTGTCCAAGCCGAAGGGCTCACCACTAAAGCGGAGAGAGGATGTTCTCATCTCACCGGAGGAAGGTGCCTCCTCTGCTGGGAACCAGGGAGGTGGAACTGGCAGTCCTTGTGCTGCTGGTAATTAATGCTTTTGGCCTTGGTAACCCCTCTGAGCTCAACCAAGGTCTCCGGAGCAGGGAAACCCTTCGGGGACACTATCCTGGGGAGACACCCATAGAAAGCTTACAGACCTCTTCTTCCTCTCACGCTTGACCTGCAGTATACTGTTATCAAACTGAATTTTCTCCTCCTCAGTGAGGGCATCATACTCGTCCTCGTCCATCTCCCAGAGGCGTGCTTTCTCCCTCCTGGCAGCTTCTTCCCGCTCCCGTCCTTCAGCACAGACCAGAGGAGAAACCGTCAGTGCCTGCAAGCAGAGCTTGCTGCTCTGGGTGAGCTGCCAGGATTCACAACTCTGTCCCGACCCAGCCTATCATCCTGCCAGGAGATACTGGCGAGCTCACATTCCCGCTTCAAAATTCAGACAAGCCCCCAAACTATCGCTGCTCAGTGAGTTCCCGTGCCTTGCCTGGCTCACACGCCCCAGCGCCGTGGACGGCTGGCCGGTGGTTAGTTATTGAGCCACAGCAGCTTACACTTGTGCCCAAGCTTTAATGTTAGAGACTGAGGTCAGCCTCAGCATTGCTGTATTTTAAGCAACTGTGAGCTGAGTGCTGGCTACACCGAGGCAGAAGGTGGAAGGATTAATAAAAACCCCTCTTACAAGTTCTGCTGGTAACCCAGATACACACGGGTAAGGTTGAAGGCTTGAGAGAGAACATGTCAGAGTTACGGAGACGAAGAGTCTCACCTTCCTGCTCTTTTGCAGCCATCTCCCTGGCTTTCCAGGAAGCATAATCCTGGAACAGGTTCACAAAATAGATGTAAGGCCGATTTCTGACAGCTCTGAGCAGGCAGAGGAGAGCAGACGCCGTGCTGCGTGCATAGAGGGTCTCCAGGCCATCAAACACCACTCCCTGGTAGCAGTCGCTCAGCTGCAGATAAAGCCAAAAAGGAAGAGAAAGTCAGCTGTCGCACGCATTGGGCTCTCAGCCAGTCACTAAAGCCTGTCGTCAGAGATCACCAGCCATCACAGTTCCAAGTGCAGCAGCTCAGACAAGCTCTGATCTTCCCCCGCGCTCTGCCAGCTCATGGCATCTGCAGCTTCACCCATGGATCCCTGCACGCAGCCCAGGACTCCTCCAAGAGCAGGCACAGCCCTCCTCCTCCTCTCTGAATTGTACCTCGCTGCCTGTCTCTCCCTAGCAAGAATGCCCCCACCCCACGTACCTGCAGCCTGTCAGAGAGGATGGCCACCAGCAGGTCCTCGGGCAGCACGCAGCTCCTAAAGCCCAGCTCTTCTGATGTGCTGCTACCGATGCTCAGCGATCGCTGCGCAGGAAAGCAGGGACGGGGAGAGAGGTGAGAACTTGATGAGCCTTGCAATGTCGAACACCACCAGAAAAATCAACCGCTTTGGAAACCCCCAAACAATTCCAACTGCTGGGCTTGGAGCTGGGGTTTCTCACTAGCAGGAGACTAGAACAAAACTGCAGGCCAGCAGCTCCGGGGGAGCACGCTGGAGGGTGCGTGCGTGGCCAGCAGAGACCCAAGCTCGCAAGCCCCCAGCGCAGCATCCAGCAGCTTTGCCCACGGCTGCAGCCACATTAGCCAGGACTGCACTTTGCCAACAAACGGCTGAGATGCCGTAGAGTGTTTCTGCCAGGGTTTCATTCCCAGCCCGAGCCATGCCCAGCCTGCCCAGCTGGCTCTCTGCACTACAGACCCCCGCACCAGGCTCTGGGTGACACAGAACCTCCACTGGAAGCGGCCCCTTCACTTCTCAGAGGCAACAGAAAGGTCCCAGGCATCAACCAGTGCAGGCCGTGCTTCACCTGGGAGCCCGTCAGATCCATCAGATGCTGCTTCTGGGATTGGGCTGTGGGGCCATCCCTCTTCTCGCCTGCCGCAGCACTCACCTGGCCTTGGGAGCTGACGGACTGCCGGCTGACTTTGTCCACAGAGCTGGACCGGCTCGTCTCTAGGCTGCGCTTGGCCTTGGCGTGGAACTGCTTGCCGAGGGACTCATCTGCGTTGTGACCTGCGGAGGGGACAGACGCTCAGTGGGGAGCAAGCAGGCACCTTCCACCCCAACGGGCACAGCCCTGCGCCCTGGCAGGGACACGGCCCTCGTCCCCCAGCCTGCCGGGCACTAGCAGCACCCATCTCCAGAAGCAGCTCCTGCCCTGCTTCTCTTTTTAGCATGGTAAAGCACACCACCTGATACTGGATTTTAAAGCCAGAGAGTTTTTAAGGCACAGCTCCGCATCCCTCCTCACAAATGTGCACGCAGGTGACGCCGCACAGTAGCTCCCCTATGGATCAAGCCGAGGCTCCATCCTCCAGGAGTATCATTTCTGTACCTTGCGCCCATCCTGCACTCTCACGTGGAGACGGTAACATGCAGCCCTGCCCCAGCTGCATCCCCATCTCCACTGGAGCCAAATCCTCCGCATGGGCTAACCCCACCTGGGGCCCAGACCCTTCTTCCTTCCGCCAGCTCCCAACCCAACCAGGTTCAAAGCTGAGCAATGCAAAACTTCCCCCACCAGAACCAGGGTCTGGCCTCACCCTGCAGAGCTCGGGGCACCAACTGCCCAACCAGGTTTTCTAAAAGTCTCTGGTCTCAGGTGGAGAATGGCACCACATGCACGAGCTGTGTGACCTGACAGCGTGTATAGGGAAACCTCTGGAGAAGAGTCTCATCTGAAACTCTGGGAGGTTATTCTTCCCTTCCTCTCGTGTTTCTGAAGCCACACTCAAAGTCAGTTGTCTAGTGCTTCATGAGCAGCTTCAGAGGGCTTCTTCCTTGTTCAAGTGGGCATCAGTTCTGCCTGATGGCCACGAGGAGTCAGCTGGATTCAGCTTTGAGGAAATGTAAAAAAACCCTGAGAAAAATTCAGGTGTGCTTCACCACTCCTAGGAAAAGGAGTGTGTGCTGAGAAGCCCAGAGGCAGTAAAAGTGCCCCTGTCTGAGCCCTTAAAACAGAGATTATTTTCTTTAATAACATGAAATGCTTTATGAAATGGCTTTGCATTTCTGCACGCTGCACCCATGTTCCCTAAGAGACCCAAGGGCTGTCAGACTCCCTCTCTGGAGCAAGCAGAAGTGGACGGTCAGGGTGGGTTTCTGAAGTGCTGCTCTGGGTCCAGCGTGTCTCCTTACCGGCACCCTCTGCCTCCTTGCAGCTCTGCTCGATGGCAGCCCCGATGCACAGCTCCTGGGCGCGCAGCCCTGCCGAGCTGCTCCTGTCCGAGATGGCTTCTGTCACCACGGCGTCGATGGACAAGCAGGCAGCGCCGTAGTATTTGGACAGGGCAACCGCTGCCGCTGTCTTTCCTTGAGAGAGAGGAAGACTGCTTGGTGACACTTGCACGTGAAGCGTTTTCAGGGACAGGCTCTAGAAAGTCCCCAGACAGGATTTCAAAGTTTCAAGGACAGTGGGAAATCAAGTGCCCCTTTAGGGGAGACCACGAGGGAGGGAGCTGAGCACGGCTGGAAGCGTTGTCCTCTAGAGCCAGGCGGATCACCTCCACCTCACACCCAGCTGAGCGCTTTGTCCCTCGTGGGGACCTCAACCCTGGGCCAGGACATTGTTTCGAGCCCGGTCCCGCCACCCCTGCGCTGGCCGGCGCTGCCTCAGGCAACGTCTGGGCACAGGCTGGGGGTCAGTGTGGGCGAGGGACCGCGCCCAGGAGGCAACCTGGGCACTAGGCACCGTGCTCCCACCAAGCAACGGGGACACGGCCACCCTGTGTGGGGGGAGGATAGCCTGGCTCTGTGGACACGGGGTGAGCCACAGCACTTGCCCCAGCTGGTGAAGGCCTGGGACCATTTCATGTACCAGCAGGGCTGTGGCTTACCTCGCTTCGCTTCAAGTGGTCAACCAAGCAGCACGGCCCACCAGGACGTGTCTCTCCTGCTCCCCCCGCATTCCTTGCAGCCACGGGCTCGGCTCACCTACCTGTCAGGGGTGCCCCATGGACGATGAGGACGATCCCTCTGCGGTCTCGGGCCGCGCGCCCCTCTGCAGAGATATCGATGCCAAGGTGGCGGGCGATGGCCCTATGCACAGGGCTGTCGGTCACTTCTCCCGAGGCCGCCCTGCTGCTGGTGACGCTCTGCCCATGCTCTGCTGTGCGGAACCAGATAGAAAAGTCAGCCTCCTGCCTACCTATGACCCTGATCATCCTCCCCATCCCCTCAGATCCTGGGAGAGAAGACTCTGCTGAAACCAACACATCTCACCATGCCCCTCCTTTAGGCTTGTGCAGATCAGGGTCTGCCCTAGATGGTGGTCAAGGTGCCTCTTCAGAGTATAGGAAATGGGCTGGCAGAAAGAGGAAAGAACAAGCCTTTGGCAATACCTAACAGGACTGGGCCAAATGTCCCGTCACCTGTCAACGTGGTCCCAGGTCCTGCTGAGTAAGGGGCGGACAGGCAGAACCAGGCATTTTACACTGTCCCAAGGGAGAGGCTCCATTTGCACATTGAGCGATTATCCAAAAGCTGGATGCTTTAGGAATATTACTCCAGGAGATGTAGCTGGGCTCTGAATTCATCATAACACATTTGCAAAGAGCTCCCACCTTTGCCCTTAGGAGATCACCAAAAGCCATCTCGGCTTGCAGTGTCACGCAGGACAGAGAGCGCGCTGCCCTGCCTAGGAAAGGGAACAGCATCACCCTGATCCCAGCAGCTCCTGGGGCAAAAAGGTGCTCATTTGGCAAAACTGGGGAGAACCTCTCTGGCCTCTCACTTGTCCCTGTCCCGTCTGCAACAATACCCAGCCCCTGTCTTTTCTCAACACCTTCCCTCTCCTCTGTGTTCAGATTTAGAGTCCACCTCGTTGGACTGGCTTTCATCAAACACGGAGGAGAAAACGAATGAGCTCTGGGATGAGACAGCGTGAATGATCCCAGCAGAGGACTTTCTTCCTTGATCTGACAGAGACTGGACATTTTCAAAGTCTGCGTGTTACAAGGCACAGACTTTCACGCTGGAATTCCTCCACCAAGCTGGGGAATGGGTGGCTGCTGAAAGCCTGGGCTTCCCGTGGAGAGCTCGGGGTGTGCGGGCTGGACTCCCCGCTGTGTCCACGCTCAGGACAGCCAATGCCAAACCCTCACCGTTGTCCTGGCCTGCTGGTTCCCCAGTCTTGGACTCCTCATCCTGCAGCCTCTTCTGCTCCTGATAGTACTCCAGCACCTCTGGGGGCAGCTTCTCACCCGGGGCACGTGGAGGCAGCAATAAGGTGTTACGGCAGTCATAATCTTTAAGCATCTGCAGGATCTGTGCATGTAGGGAATAGAAGCCATGTGCAGGGCGTGTTTCTAACAACACGGACTATCCAAGCCCCTCCACAGTCTGCCAGCAGAGCTGGCTAACCCTGAAATGCCACCAGGCTTTGCCCTGGGGACTGTCTCCATCTCCCTGGCACGAACCCGGGAATGCTGGAGCACTGTGAAGCTACGGGAGCGTGCACATGGGGACCAGAGCTTCCCTCTCACCTGCTCCTCAGCAAGGTACTGCTGGTCGAACTCCAGCGAGTAAAACTCGATGGGGAACTCGCATGGGTTCTTCACCACCACCGTCCCCTCTGCTCCACGGCTGTGCGGCAGCAACGGTCCCAGCTCGAGCACTGGGGGGCTGAACTCCAGCCGTGGCTCCAGCCCACGCCCCGAGACCTGCAGCTGGAGGTTCTGGCTGCTCTGGCAAACAGTAATCTTCATCTCACTTCTGTAGGACTTCTGAAAAGAGAGAGGCACAGAAAGCTCCTCCATGAAGTCCCAAGTGACAGGGCCGCAAATTCAACTCTTTCCCCAGGGCAGGGGTGTCACCAGTACCTCTAAGGGAATGGAAAACAGATGCTTACTTCCAGCAGGGGCTACAGCATCTGCATGCTGGCTCTGAGGAACTGGGATGAATCCTAATGTGAAGTCTAACTGGCTATTTTGGTGTCAGATGAATCTAAAATGCACTATCAGATGTTTTCACCTAGTCACAAGGGAGTGTGATGCTCATGAGAAAGGTCCTCAGGGTTACGTTTCCCAGACACAGTCCTGGCACTGCTGCATCAGGCAAACATCAGCTCGATGAATGAGGCAGGTGAGCTCTCACTGGCTAGAAATAAGGGTCGACTTCTCTGCTCAAGAAGATGGTTACACCTCTACAGCAATTAAAACATCCCTGGGACTGTTCCCAGGCACGGAAGCACCTGTGTCCATCCTGTTACCCACTGCCAGTTTCCAAGCCACGGTGGCCACAGGCAAACTGCCTTTGGGAACGCCCCGTCATTGCAGCTGACTCCCAGAGTGCCTGGGAACGCGCAGGCAGGCTGAGCCAGAGCCACAGGGACTGCTGGCAGCAACCACTCCAGGTGACTGTCCTGCCGTGCCCAGGAAGGTGCCCGGTGGCTGTTTTGCCTGCTGGTACCAGCAGCAGGACTTGCCTAGACTGGCCCTTGCAGGGTTATCCCCTGTGAGCGCGCCAGCTGCTCTGCACCAGGGCGCTGCAGCCTCAAACAGGCGCCTGCAAGGGGGAGACGAGGGCAAACAGGCAGATTTCCCCCCATGCACCAAGAGGCAGCCAGCCCAGCGTGCCCTGATGCTCTCTGAGCAAGCTCCCCAGGGGGATTTCAAAGCCCCTCTCAGAAGAGTGTGCTGCAGGGGAAACTGAGGCACAGCGGGTACAGGGCTTGCAGAAAGCTCTCTGTGGAGGCAGACGCCGTCTCCTCCTCCCCGTGCTGGGCTCTCGTTACCACACTGTCCTGCCAGACCTCCTGGGGGTGACACTCGCCCATCTCACCTCTTCTGTGGGCGAAAACCTCACTCGGACGTTGCATCGCTGTCCCGGAGCGAGGGTTCCAGCCGAGGGCAGCGCCTCGAAGACACACGGCTGGGCTTTCAGCTTCTGGGGCACCTTCTGACGCACCCCCGCTGGCCAATGCTTGTCCACCTGAGCACAGAAAACAATTGTGTGAGGTCTCCTCGGTCTGCGAGGACAGACCCTCGGTTCCCACAGTGCTCTGAGACACCGTCACGGTGCTGAGGGCACCCACAGCCAAACCAGCCGAGGCCACCCCTGGCCTGAACTGGAGGGAGAACACGTCGGCAGGGCAGGCAGATGGGGAGGCACCGTCCTCAGAAGAGGAGGAGCGGGGGAAGGTGGCAGAGAAGTGAAGCACCAGCTAATGCCCAGGTCCAGGTGAGCCAGCCTTGCTCTGTACCTCCAAAGCTTCCTCAGACGAGCTGCAGCCCAAGTGCTCACGCAGCCACCGGGGCAGAAAGGGCAAGAGAGGCAAAGAAAACCCAGCCGAGAAGGTATGTGTTACACATGGTCTGTGCTTTACCTTCTTAACAGGCTCATTTATAGTGATGAGCCAGTTACAGGGGACCTGGACCTGATTGTGGAGCTGGATGGTTTCCTCCTGGCACTGCCCACACTGGAGAGTGGAGAACTCCAGCCTGTCCCTGGAGACGCAGAGGGCTGGCATGGCCACGCTGGCACGGAGGTGGACGTGGAACGTGGGGCCTCCTGCTACCTAGGGAAGGACAGAGCATCCAGCTGAGAGCCACAGTGACATCTACTGCTGTCCCCAACCTGCCCCGAGAGGTGCACGGGCACAGCGGGGCGAGGAAGCACGCCGCAGGTACCTTGATGGGCAGGAGCACGTCCACCTCTCCCAGCGGCAGGTTGGCACTCTGTGGGTCAAAGCGCACTTCAAATGTCTTGCTCTCGCGGCAGGGCAGGTGCTTCACGTGGTCCAGCTCCACACTGAAACCTTGAACAGATGAAAATAAAGCAGCTGAGATACACAATCGACATGAACGTGTCACAAGCACGTTAAGGCCGTATGTCCTGGCTGGCAGCTCTGTGAAGTTCCCCTTTGTACCTGTGGAGAAGACTGCCACTCCTTCTCCCTTGTCACCGCACAAGGAGAAAGGGTTTTCACAGCCAGAATCCAAGACCCACATGGTAAAAAGGAAACATCTCAGTTGAGGAGCTCCAGCCATTCCTTCACTAGGGATCCCAGGAAAGGATGCACAGACCTCTCCAAAGGAGAATTTCCAACTAAGATTCCCCCGTGCCATGGTGCTCTCTGAAAAACGATTTAGAGGAGGCACCTGATCACCCTTCAGACACGGCGAGGCACCGTTTGCTGGTGCTGCAGCCTTACGTCACGGCCTGTTTCGAAGCCTGTTTTGATACAACAGAGGACCTCACAGGCTGTCTCCTCACTAAAGGCTGAACAGAAGTGCTATGGCATGATGAACTTTAAACAAAGCACTTCCAAACCACAAAGGGTCCATCTGTTTGCAACACAAGCTCATGGAGTGCCCATCAGATGATGCTCATGGTAGCCAAGAGCAGAAGATGCTGAGAGGTGACCAAGGTGATCAGCCCATCCAGCCCCTGCAGGGAAGCGTTAGGGCAGGCCCGGGCGGGCCGGGTCTCTGAGTGCTGCTGGCCCGGAGAACTCAGGCTCTAAAGCACCAGGCAGCAGGTCCCAAGGAGGAGAGAGTTACACATACAAGCACTCAAAAAACCTCCCCATGTCCAGTGGCTTAAGCTAAACTGTCAGAGACAGCTCCTTCGAGCCCACGTGAAGGCTCTCCAGCACTGGTTACCTGTGTCACGCAGGACCTGTCTGTCAGCGCAGAAGGACACAGGGAACTGCCCGGTGTTGGTGATCCTCACGACGTGCGTGGGGGTGTTACCGAGAATCACGTACCCAAAGTCCAGGAGGTACTCGGGCAGCTCAGCTCTGAAAGGAGGAGTAAGGACAGTCCTTAAACCACAGCCTGGCTGCATTTCCAAGAGCATGGAAGATGCAAATAAAATATTTCTGGATTCACTGTTGTAAAAACTCAACTCAAGACCATGAAATCCAAGGCCTGACCACCTGGTAATGAGACTTTGGTAAGTCACGAGGAGCATAGGACCTAGGTTTTATCAGCTACCAGTGGGGCCTTAAAATAAAATTAGTTTAAAATGAATTATCATTTATCACAGCTCCTCTGCTACGGGAAGCCACTGTAGGTAAGTCCAGTGGACCTCCACTGGTCTCAGTGAAACTGCTATGCCCCATGTGCAGCCCCAGCCTGAAAGTGCTTCAGGACCTTGTCATGGGATTCGCCTGCACAGGAAATCTTCACTGCTCTGCAACCAGATCTGTCCCCAAAGCAGCACGGACAAATGTAGTAATCAACACCTGCAAGATTCATGGGAGGGGCCTTTCCCAGAGCAATCTCACTCGGCAAAGCACCTACGTGATCTGTTTTGCAGAGCATCTTCCTGAACTGGAGGCTACCGTGCCCATGCCTCCTCATGGAGGAGCAGAGGGAAGATACCGAGGTAAGCCCTGCAGTCCCACCAGCATCCGAGCCACCTGATTTGTCAAGGGTGTGTCAGCCTCTGCGGTTCCCTACTCTTTTTGCTCAGTGTGGTCTGTTAGCCGGAACAAAGATTTGAGTTGCCTCTTTCAGATCTGGTCAGCAGGGACGGTGCTGGTGCTGTCTGGAAGGGCCTGATGCTCTGCACTGGCCCCCTCAGCCCTAAGAGCAGGACCCAGCGCCTGTGGGGAGCTGAGCACCTCCAAAGCTCAGGGTGGCTCTGTGGCAGTGAGGACACTCAGCTGCTCACAGGGAGCACGGCAAAGCCGCCAGGATCAGACCCTTTCTGGAGTCCCCACTACCCCCAGCTCTCAGGAGCAGGGGTGCACTGCTGGGTGTTACCCTCGGGGCACCTGGAGACAGGGTACGGGAGCCCCTACTAACTTGAGAAGCCTCTGACGAGCGTGCTGGTCAAAGGCAGTGGCCTCTGGGGGACCAGAGGTGAGAGCTTTCTGCTGCTCCAGGGCGTGTTCTTCCATCAGCAGCTGCTCCATCTGCATCTGCAGCCCAGGGTCCAGCTGAGGGAAGGAAAGGCAGCGGCTGGTTAGCAACGGTCCTTCCCAAGGCTCCCCCCTGCTCGTGCTGGAGGGGTGATGGGGTCCTTCTGTCTCGCTGCTCAGTGTCTGTGACACCTCCTGCTCTCTCAGTCAGGGCCTCATCTCAAGGGCAACGAACTCCAGCAACTTCGCCTGCCCAGTCACTGTTACAAAAGCTGATCTGGCCAGACAGACAAGCCAGGAACCTTCCAGAGCTCCAAGTCTTTGCCTGCCCCCAGCCAGTGCCAAAGCAGCTCGGACAAGAGCTCTCTTGTAAAGGGAGCCACGATAAAGCTGCTGTCTCTTAGAGATCAGCACTGGCAGCACAGTCCCAGAGCACAGTCAGGCTGCTGCTATTAAGCTCTGTAAACCTGGCAGGGCTTGGGTTGTGAGCAGCAAATCCCCCAGTGATGACCTACATCCCATCACGAAGTGCCATAAATTTCATCACTTGAGCAGGGTCTTCAGGATCTCTCCCTGGGGCAGCCCCGGGGGCACTGCTGAGCTGTGCAGGATCATGGGCAGGTGTGGGCAGGGAGGTCCCAAGTGCCAGCAGGGCCCCGGGAAGCCTGCTGCGGGCTGCAGGGGACCCAGTGACACCGGGGGAGGGTGGCACGCGTCAAACGGGGCAGCAGCCATTCTCACCACGGCGTCCAAGGGATCTGGGGGTGGCTCCGCAGCCACAGCCGCCCCCAGAACTGCTGCTTCCTCTCTCTGGCCATCTTCTTCTATCTTTTCTATCACCTCCTTGAGGACCTTCTCATATTTTTCATTTCCTGAAGGAAGAAAACATCCACAAATAGAAGCGGGGCACAGAGCCATTCCCCTCAAAGCTGGGAAGCCCCACTCCCCCGACTCTGGCCTCTCCCAGAAACACCCTCCCCAAGCAATGTATGGAAAGTCCATGCTGCTTCTCCTCTATCAACCCTGATGTTCATTCCCACTCATCTTCCTCCCCACATGGGAGCATCTCATCCCCTGCAATGTGCTGCAAATCCAACCCTGCCAAAATCCCTGCCAGCCTGTGCTCAGCTTTCCAGAGCATTTCTGTCTAGCCATCACCTTCCCAGGACTCCGACACATGCTGGAAAGCTCTGCAGGATGGTTCCTGGGGCAAAGCCCATACGGGCTCATCTGCCAGAGCTTCAGGAAGCAACCGGGGGTTGAGTGTTGGTCTGACAGCCCTGAAACCTCCAGGCTTGGTGGAGGCAGTTTGAGCTGCCCTACGGGCATCTGACATGGGGGAGAAACAGGGGCCCCTCCTGGGGAGCAGACAGGCCGTGCTCACCTTTGATGTTCCTGGGCAGGTCCAAGTAGATCCTGGGAAAGCTCCCCTCTCCCTTCACGGAGATTTCTTCGGGCTCCAGGTGACCCACTTGGATCTGGAAAGTCCTGCGGAAGGCTCCAGGCACTCCTGGCAGGTAGTAGACTTTCAGGACTTGCTCCTTGCCAGGTCCAACGTAACCCTGCAGGGTGTGGGAGAAGAGGGAGGGAATGCACCAGAGAGGGTTTGGTGGAGGGATGGCTCAGACGACAGACATGCCGAGAAGAGAAGGCAGGTTCTCGTACATAACAAAGTATCAGACAGCATCACCTTCTAGCTTTCATAGAATCACAGAAGCTGAGGTCTCCTACACCAGGTCCTTCGGAAGGCCCGTAGGGATGCATTCCCCCAGGACAGACCCACAGACCACCCCCTGCTCAGCATGAGCACAGCTCTGCCCCTAATGGTGTTTACCCTCTGCTAGCAAGAGCCAGGCTGAAGAAATAAAAGCTCTTTTAGCAGCCACTATACAAAATAAGGGAAGTGCCCACACTCTCGGCATGGCCAGCAGCTCCTGCCACAGCACATCAGCAGTTCCCAGGCTGGTGTTGAAGGGCCTGACCCCTTACAATGATCCAGCCAAACACCTCCTGCCTATGCGGTTACACCGGGGTGCGTGAGCCTATCCAGACTCACGGTGACCTGCAAACATGCATCTCTGGAAAGGCAGGAGCAGAGACTAGGATGAGATCTGGGGAAGGCGTTGCCAGGAAGGGCACCTCCTCTCCGGGCTTCCAGAAAGGCTGCCCCAGCCCCAGGCTAGGCTCACGCCAGCCAGGCTGAGAGCAAATGCAAGCGGACAGCAACACAGCCCTGGGTGACGGGACACAGCCGCAGCTTCCCTCGGCTCGCCCTCTGCACGCTGAGCTGGACCCTCGGCTCCCCGCTCCCCTTCAGGCTGCAGGGAGAAGGTGCTGAGCGGGACAGATCCTGCCACTTGGTGCCCTGAGCCCCTGGTGCAGTGCAGAACACAGCTGCAGCTAAAGCCAGCCCTGCCAAGCTGCCAGCACCGGCGGGGCTGTTAAAGCGACCGACTGCGCGGGGCCAAGCAGAGCTGGGTCTTGGGAAGCTGGCAGGAAGAGGGCATCAGTGTGTCACCCCTTGTAGGAGACAGGCATGAGGAAATGTGAACGCTGTTTGGCTTCCTCTTCCCACTGCAAAAAGGGACTAGACAGGAATGCTGCTCCAGCCCAAAGACAGCCACGCAGGACTGAGAAGTTCGGACGGTGGGATGCTGCAAACTCCTCACTGTTCCAGCCCTGCTCCTGCCTGGCCCCCTCACTGCCCCACAGAGCTCCTGCAGAGCAGCAAAGCTGGGGGAGTGGGGGACCGGCACAGGGGCTGCTACAATTCTGCCAAAGCAGCTTCATGCCCAAGTGAGAGAGGATTTAAGTCCCGCTCAGTGCTGGCAGGGGCCTGGCAGGGTGTGCTACAGGCAGGGACAAGGGCTAAGCCCTGTCCGATCACACAGCCTGGGCACGGTGACCCCCAGGAGAGCCGGCACAGCGCGGCCCCGGTGCCCGCACAGCCGGAGCGCTCAGCAGTTGGGGTCCCCAGAGCCACCAAAGCGCTGGTGCCTCCAGCCAGTGGCTGCTGTGTGATGGCAGGGTCACCCGCTGGCAAAGGCCGTGAAGGGGGGCCGTTAGGACCGCGCTTGCTGGACCACCCCTGCCCCCCAGCAGCAGCTGCTTACAGCCCTGTCTCTCCCGTCTGCTTTTGTGGGTTGCTTTCTTTTTTTTAATTTTGTGTTTTTCCCCCACAACCCCCTCCTGGGCAGCCTGACCCACAGCCAGGGTCCAGGCGCCACCTCCGTACTCACCGTGCTGGGCAGGACCAGGGGCACGCCGGGCAGGGGGCTCTCTGCGGTCCCCACGCCGGGACTTAGCACCACGTAGTTGAAGCCCATCTTCCCTCTGTTCTGCAGGGTGACCTCTGCTTCGGTGACTTTGTTAAACAGCTGAAGAGAGGACAGAGGAGTGGCAAGATGAAGGCACAGGCCTGATACTGGGAACCTCCTTCTGCTTTCACTGGGATGTGAGCAAATGAACTCAACGCAGGAGAAAAGCAGAGGCAGAGGACATACGGGTACTTGAGTCTCCCTGGTTAACCTGGGTAAGCCACCGCCACAGGGCACCCCTTAGCCCTACGCAGGAACAGACACTGATGGTGGCACGCAGAGGGGCAATGCCAACCACAGAGATCAGTCATCAGGAAAGCAAAGAGGAGACAAGCTCTCTGCACCTCATGGTGTGTCATCTCACACCCAGCTGGGACAAAGGAGGTGGCATCAAGACACTGCAGAAGAAAAAGCACCTGTAGTGACAGCAAAATGGGAGACAGGGCCAACAGCTGGAAATATCTGTGGGGTTTTTGACTGAAAAGAAGTGGGGATTATTCTAGGACATTCTCTCCAGCTACAGTGACTGGGAAGCCCAAGTTAACTTCCTCCCTGGTTTATTTTGCTGATTAATCAAGAACATTAAAAGAGAGCCCCTCCTGGGACCTCAGGCTTTAGGAGCGGATCAGCAGATGGACGTCTTGGGGCACGTCCCTCTGGAGATCACCACTGGGACCCTGCCTGCCCCAGGAGGCGGCGTTAGTTACCTTGAGGAGGAGGAATTCCCAGCTGGAGGGGGACGGACATGGTCATCAAAAACCAGCTTGGATGCAGCACATATCACTCCAAGGTTGTACTTCCAAGCCATAGAGCCAACAAAGTAGTTGGGAAGGGGAGAGAGCCCCAGCCCTAGGTGGCAGCAACACGCCGGTGATGGTTTCACGGCAAGGACCTCTGCCAAGAGAAGCGTGCGGTACCTGCAGCCCGCAGTCGATCTCCGTGACGTCTAGGAGGTAGTTGATGAGTGAAGCCTCCCCGCTCAGCGCGATCTCATAGGTCGGGCCTCCTTCCACCCTGCACAGCGCCGTGACGTGGGCGACGATATTTGTGTGGCCAAAGAAGGTGAACATGACCCGCTGGCTCTTGCCTGGCTGCAGCACACCGCAAAGCGGCAGGACATCGAAAACCTGGAGGTAGGCGAGGAGAGATCAAGATGTCAAGCATGGAAATTGATGCAGAAGAGCAGCCACGGCTTGGAGCAAAGTACAGACGTGGCTGGAGGGGGCTCTTCCTCAAACACAGGCAAAATCATCCTAATCTCATCCTGTACCCATTCCACTTAGCAGTGGAGGGGCCACGGGAAAAACCTTCTCCCATGCTCCCTCATTAATTAATACACTACATATTAAAAGTAATTTGGGATGTCGCCTGGCAGCAAGAAATTCTCTCCACTGCAGAACTTGCCTTTAAAAGCACCTTTTACTGCCCTAAGCAAAACACAGTATTCAGAGGTGAAAGCTCTCAGAGCTGGGGGGAGGACTCCAGCCCAGCTCATCTGATGTTTTTCACTCTCTCCGATTCGCATGCTGCGCGCTCTCAAGATGCTACAGCAAAAGCTACTGCAGAAATTTCCTGTTGACCACTTGATTAGCAACAAGATGAAGAATGCCCTCCATAGCTGCTGCACAGGTCAGCCCTACGACACGTCCTGCGTGGCCTCTCCAGTGACCGGTTGCTTCAGCAGCGCTGTGCGATGGGCTTGGAGGGACGCGAGGCCACTCTGCGAGCAGCATCGAGGGCCAATAGTGGGGAGGGGAGCTACAGAACTGCTTGCCACACTGGAAACGTGGCACAAGATGGATTCCCACTTACCTCCTCCATTCCCAAGCTGACGGGCTCTGCCTCCACAGACTGCATCAGTCTGTTGATCCCCACCAGGCCCTGTGTCTCCACAGCCCCTTCCAGCTCCTCAGCAGGGGATGGCAGCACCTGCAAAACAAGCACCATGGGCTGCAGCGAGCACCTGGCTGGTCTGGGCGAGAGCACTCTGCTGCAGGCTCCGCCACCTCACCCAGCCAGGAGCAGCTGAGATGGGACCTGGGTGCAAATCAAGTACGGGTATGTCCGTGCCATCCGTTGAGTGGGTCCAAGCCCACCCACAGGTGAGACACGGGCTCCGCCTGCGCTTCCTACGCACAAGCGTGCATGGGGAAGCTGAGTGCAGCCAGCCCTCAGTCCTGGCAGAGACCTCAAGGGCATTTTGCACCCTTGTGCCAGACCAGCTTCGCTCACTCCTGCCCAGGGAACGTGCCCAGAACCCCATGCCTCGACAGGTTAGGTTCTTCAGGACAAAAGCAGGAGCACAGCTGCAAGCGAGAAGTATCAAACCAGGAAAATAAGGGCTTGGCACAAGTATCCCATTTCAGAGAGTGCTTAGGTTTCATCTCGCGCACCCATCAGTGCTGGAGAGCTGAGGATCTCCCCCAGGTCACTCTCTTGAATGACACCTTCCTGAAGAAGGTGGCAGAGATATTCTTCTGTCTCCCAGCAGCTGAGAGCTGGTGTTTGACCTCAGCGGTGCCATGTTTCAAAAGGAACCTCATCCCCTATTTAATAAGCGAGGGCTTTGTGAGTGCTTTTGAAGTGTGGCAATACCTGCTTCTTCAGTAACGTGAAGAAGTGCTTTGTGCTGGGGCCTTGGCATCAGCAGAATCTGCAAGAATTTTTATGGGACATCTTTACACCTAATCAGAGGCTACATCTCCCCGGTAGATGAAGCTCAGAATCAGAAGATTCAATGCTCTTTCTCTCGTCTCCACATTTTCAAGCCTAGCAAAGCTTTGCCAATCACCTATTCCCAAAGATTCTAACCCGCATCTTTCCTAGGCCTATGGTCTCCCACCTCCCCAGGGAGGTTATGTGGGTATTGCCTTGACACAGTGACACAAGCAGAAGGGGAAGCTGCAATCCAGGCGTATCCTTTGAAGCCTTTTGGATCCTACTTAGCCACACCTACTGGATTTTCTCTGGTTTGTTTCTGCATACGTTGCAACAAAGCAGGAAATAAAGAAGATTCCACGCTTCTATCCAAAAACATACAGCCACGCTATTCTTTACGTCTACGGGGTATCATTTCTCCTGATCCAGAAAAAATGTGCCGTTATAATGTTAAAATGACCGAAGTTTGGATGTGAGCAGGTGCAACCCCTCTCCTTGACCTTAATGTCAACGCCAGTGCTTTCAGAACTTCCCATGCTTTCTCGCATCCTCTTTTATTGCCCCAGGAGCAGCCTCTGTCCCACACGATGCAGAACAAGGCGCCAGTTCCCACTAGCACGGACGTCAAGCTCCAAAGCACCGAGGTTCACCAGGAAGGTCAGCAGACCAAAGGCCATTTTTCATGCCAGGAGGAAGAGACAATGACCTTGAAAAGTCTCATTTTATCAAAGATGGCTCTGTGGCCATCCCTGCGATACTGCAGGTCTCGGGTGAAGGCAGAGACATAAAAACATGCAGCTCCAGCTGGCGGTGAGAAGGTGGTACCTGGAGATCACAGTACTTGGCACAGCTTGATACAGGAAGGAAACTGGAAGCCTTCACATCATGATGCAGATAAAAGGCTCATTTTACAGTGTAAAAACGAGCTAAAAAACCCCAAACTCAGCATAGGTCTGTAGGATCTCAGTGGGCTTCTCCAAGCAAAACTACCCGATTTCTCCCTCCCCAGAAGCCCCATGTCCAGCCGCTGGCCCTGCTGCCCAGCCCACCCTCAGGGCACACGAGAGCAGGGCAGCTAAAAGGGGGATTGGCACAAGCACGGCTTTTCGGTGGCAAGCTGGGGGAGGCAACGCAAGCGGTAGGTGTACAAGAAAATCTACCTTTGCTTCCAGGGAGTCATCTGCATCTGCTGGCTCTTGGGCAGGATCCCCTGTGGCTCCCAGGGCTTCAGCTGGCTCCTCCACACCTCCATCCCTGCAGCTGCTCCCTGCAGACACCGAGCGCTCCAACCAGGCTCCCTCCTCCTTTGGTGGTTGGGGTTTGGTGAAAAATTTCGGTACCGGAGGGCTGAACCTGGAAAATAACATGACTTTGATTGTGGACCTGCAGTGGGAGGGAGGGAAGCCTGCACGAGCAGCTCCTCGGCAGGATGCGGCCCCCGGCTGGGCACTGGTGGTGTGAATTCAGTAACGGGTCTGAGCCAGCAGCTCCCAAACCAGGATGGAGCAGGTCAGCATACGGGGCTGCCTAGGGATGACGCTGGTGTAGCGGCGGTGCAGGCAGCTGGCAACTGGTTGCAAGGAGAAATGGAAGAGGACACGGGTGAAAGCCTTGTAGGGAGGTAAAAATCACAGCAGGAAAGGAAGAGACACACAGACTGTGCAAAAAGGTGAGCGCCTGAGACACAAAGGGGCAGATCCGGAGAGCAACAAGCCAGTGCAGAGCCACCAGTGCCCTCCTGAAAGCACCCACAGCTGCAGACTGGGCCTCCCCCACCCAGAGGGCCAAGGCGAGAACTTCTGCAGCTCCACCAGGTGCTAACCCGGAATATTTCCCCTGACACCACCCGCAGCTGCAGGTCAGCACAAGCAAGCAGCAACGCCCGAGGCTTTCTCCAAGCACGTAAGGCAGGAGCAGGGATAGAGCCCGGAGCCTGCTGTGCCCTAACCCCGACAGAGCCCAGCGCCGTGCGGGGCACCCACGGAGCCTGGCACAGGACACCCCACACACGCAGGGCAGCGTGGAAAGACCTGCTGAGCAACTCCGGGCAGAGACACGGCTGAACAGCCCGTTGATCCCTGAGGAGCGCCGAAGCAGCAGCGATCGGTGCTCCGGGGAAGGGAGCTTTGGGCATTTGTAATCAATACACGGCACACGCCGGTGACAAGGTGCAGCTCCCTGCTGTGCCACCGGCATGCCCTGGTTGCGACACAACGGCTCCAGCCGCACCTCGCGCTCAAAGGGCAGCAGCTCTGCTGAAACAAGGCTGTAACCGATGTGGCATGATCACCTCCCCAGCAGCTTCTACACACAAACCATTTGAGGACCAATTTGGCAAATGGTTCAGCAAAGCAGTTCCACAGCTCATCCTACTGACAGAACTGAGTTGATAGTCTGACCAACACGTGTCAGTAGAAAGTGTATGGTTTAACATTTTCAAACAGTCCCAGTGACTCAGACTACATTCCCTGTTTCAAATCGCAGCAGGTGCTCACGGTAACTCTGTTCATCCTTCCAGTGCCCCATGGAGGGACACGCTGGAACCGTGCCTGCCTGTCACCACGCCTATCTGCAAGTGTTCCCGGGGGCAAACGAGCCCCGTCTTTCACAGCACTGTGGGTGCTTCATTCCCAGCCGGGAACTCAGGGCCTTTAACGACGTGCTCCCAAATGAGTATTTGTCTCTGGCTTTGCAGCTTATCATTAAAGGCTGGTTTCCATTTCTGGATTAGAGGCTCCGCTCCTCACAACCCCCGAGAGATCCCACCTGACTTGTCCTTCCTGCAGCCACATGCAAGAACAAGGCTCTGCCCAGGCGAGCTGCCCCAAGCAGGGACCGATGAGCAGCAGTGCCGTCACCCCCCCCAGCCCCCCTCTGCCTGCTACTGGGACCCCATGGGGGACCCCAAAGGCCACCTCGGCACCGTCCACGTGGAAGAGCAAAGCAGGGCTGGAGGGGACGAAGGCGCGCGCTTGCCCCTGCAGAGCATCGCCCATCTCCAGTCCCGCCAGTGCAACCTTCGCTCCTCTCAGCCGAGGCGCCTTAACAAGTATTGGGGTGCCCTGAGGGGTGACCCACCTGCTCAACACCTCCAGCAGCCACTAACTTGGGCATCTGCCTCAGGATGAAATCAATCCAGCTCATCTGCAACAACGGTGCCTCCGGGCAGCCTGCAGCCGAACGCTGCCTGTCCCTGGTGACAGGGAGATGCCCCCGGCGCAGGGGCAGACACATCCAGGGCCAGGAGCACTCGAAGCCCTCCAGCGACACACCAGTCCATGCACCAGTTCAGCGCATGGCTCTGGCCATTGTCATGGTGATTGTCCCAAAACTGCTAGCTGTGACTCCTCCTAGCCAGGCAATGAAAGCGCGGCTCTCAGAGCTGCTTGTGATAAATACTGCAGGTTAAGAACAGCTCCTGAGGAGAGGTAAACCCCCGAGATGCAAAATCCATGATCACTTACGAAATTACCCTCAGTTGTATAGTATGGCTTGAGGCCACCTCATGGGATCGTGGTGCCTAGACAACAGTATTTTTCACTCTAAAGCAGAAGCCTCTGGGACCTGGTGCTGGGAGATGATGTGATTAGTGAGTCCTGCTGTGGAGAAGCACAAAGCACGGAGAGGGACTTTTTCCAGTGAATGAACAATAAGAAATGTAACATGAAAAGAAAGGGAGGGAGGAACCCAAGGTGCAATAGAAAGCTGACCCCTGGGACAAGAAATCTTCCTGGTGCTGAAGGGCGTTGTCTTCAAAACAGAGAAGAAAGGGGAAGATGCTCAGCATCAGCCCAAGCTTTAGGCAGCTCTTCCCCTCCAGCACCTCCTGGCCAAGGCTGTGAATGCCGGGAGGAAGGCCAGGAGCAGAGAGCAGCTCCTCCACCTGCAGAGAGGACCCATCCCAAACCAGAGGGGCCGAAGGGCTGTGGACATGCCTCCATCAGCACTGTGGAGCTGAGAGACGGAGCCTCCTGACATAAGCAGGTCAGCCTGGAGCTGGAGGGGCTGAAAGCAAGGGGTTAAGCCCTCCAGGTCCATCTCACCCAACCTGGCCACCCCTCAGGTGAGACAAAATGCATCCAGGAGTTAACAGTGGGGATTTAATGGCAGCGAAGGGCAGATTGACACCAGGGGGAGAGGAGTCCTTCCTGCTAAGGCCAGGACAGCCTTGTGTCACCCACTGTCCCCAGCCTCAGAGATGTTGAAAGAAAATATCTCAGACTGTCTCTTGGTTTCTGAGCCTGCTAGGGCCACAGCTTCCCACACCCGCCCCCCAGAATAGAGGAGCTAGAAATCACACTGCTTCTGCAAACTACACGTGAAGATTCACACAGGACGACATGACCCGGCCGCCTGAGGCTGTGCGAGAGCCAGCAACATGAGGACCGTCCCCCCAACCCTGCAGCGCTGCAAGAGGAGTGCCCCAGCTCCCACAGCCCGGCCAGCAACGGGGACAGGAGCCAGAAGCCACCGCCCCTTTGCATGAAATGCAAGAGTTTTAACAGTGCTGAGACTGCTTCCCTAGTGCATGGCACCCACGTGTGGAGCATCCTTGCCCAGGCCCCCAAGGACCACCCGCTGGTGCCCCCACTAGCCACGGCACTGGGTTAAAACGAGCCTCCCAACAAAGCACGAGCTCTTCTCAGCTCATCACAGGGAAAAGCACCCGAGACCGCATGCCCATGAGGCACCCGAACAGCCTACAGGCCCCTACAGTGCACTTTTATTTCTCCTTCAGGCCATCAGATGCATATTAAAAAGGCACTTTGGAGCCAGCTACAGACAGCTCAAGGGTGTTTTCAGCTGAAAACAAAATAATATAATACAGGCGCAAACCAAAAGCCTTCCCAGTGCACCATGTGGGAACACTGGGCTTGAGCTGGGCCAGCTGGCCAGCAGCTGAGGAAGGCAGTGGCGAGGGTTTGCCCTCATCAAGAGTGACTTCTGAACAGCATTTCATCCAAATGGCCCTGAAGCCTATTTCTTTGCTGGGATAAATTCCCCTGCTGAGCTAAGGTTTGTGTATTTACTGAACCACCCACTGAAATCCAGACCAGGCAGCGGAGAGACAGAGAAGAGAAGCAACATTGCTGCGGTGAGACCCGACACCTCCAACTCCTGCCTTGCACTCGCTGCAAGGGATTAAGCTGGATTTGGCATTCATCTAAATCCAGCGAGCAGTCCCACTGTGACCAAGTATTAATTAACTCAAAGTTCATACGCAATTTCAACAGCCACTTACTTATCCAAGTCAAAAACGTGTCAGTTTTGAGAGATGAGGGAGAATTTTGATTTCTTGTTTGAAAGCAGAAATTGTGTGGGAATGGATGCAGCAGAATTGAAGTGTCTCACGTTCCCGGGGCAGCAACCAAAGCTCGCCAGCACCTTGAAGCAGGAACCACAGGATTTGATTTTTGGATGCACAAAATTCCTTGGCTCCTGCTGAAGCCCACAGACCTTGGCCATCCCATCACTTTAGATGAGAAGAGTCAGAGGAGGGCCTGAGGCCCCTCAAGCTCCATGTGACAGGGCTCATGCCTCTCCCAGAGTATTTCCATGAGATGTGGCTGGTCCAGTTTTGCAGGGGAGAGGCACTAAAGCTCCTCAGGCACTTTGGTTCAACCGAAGCTGGACCAGGGCCAGCCACCACTGGCACTGCAGGCACAGCAGCTCTTTGTGGAGATCACCCTGAGGCAGCAGTACTTCCCTCTCTTGACAGGTCACAGCCCTGGAAGAGTCTCCACTGACTTTACTGGAATTATTTTGACTTACACTGCTTTTACAGATGGTAAAACATGACCCAGTAAGTCCTCTCCTTCCTCATGCTTTGCACGTCAGCCAGGCAATTTATAAGCATCAGGTGAGCTCCTGACTCTCTATCAGATAGAAAAATGCTTCTCAATCAGACTCTGGCCAGAGGTCCCTCTGAACAAATCAGCAGCTCTAACAATAAATGTAACTGTAGTCTTTGTTCAAAATGAAACAAGCCCTGACAGCTGTATTTTGCAGATGCTATTTAAAGTAATCGGCACCCATTACAATTGTACCAGCTGCTTCAAAAATCAGCTCTGCCAACAGACGACTGCATTGACTCCCGTGACTGATAGCAAAGGAGGAGGGATGTGCTCCAGCCGTCTTTGTGGCAGGGATCTGGACACTCACCGTTTCAGGATGCCTTCATGGGGACAAGCACTAGAGCTCGGAAACACAAAGGCTGTGGCTGCAAGGGTTAAGAATACTAGGAAGCAGGGGGGAGCAGAAGTGGTTGAGCATAACCAGCTCCTGGGTGATTAGAAAGGCAAGCAGGAGGCTCCCAGCCCTGGGAAGAGAGAGATTCTCAATGTCCTCTCCTTAGGGAAAGGCTGCAGGAGGCCGAAGCTGGATCTCAACAAGTTTGTGAAAAGGGTGAACAGGACAGTCTGAGGTGGTAGAGGCCAGGCTGGGCGGGCTTGGCAGGCCAGTTTCACCCTAAAGGAAGCCAAAAAGCAGCTCAAGCCTGACCTGGGGCATCCTGGAGGTTGAGGACCAGCAGGTACCTGGGCTCTGCTCAGGCACCCATGTGCTCTGGGTGCCTCGCTGCACCCAACGGCAGTACAAAAAGACCTTGCAACCCCCGGCCAAGCACCCTCCAGAGCACAGGGGCTCGCAGCTGCACCACAGGAAAAGCCAACCACGGCCCCTCTGCCCACCAGCTTGCATCACTGTCTCTCCACGGTGCCAAGAGCTGAGCGAGGAAAAGGAGTGAGATACAATGACGGCCCATGTCCTGAAGTCCTCACCTAGAAGGAAATGTCCCCGCTCATCTTGACAGCATCTGCTGAACCCCAGGAGGTGCCTCCACTGGCCCGCACTGGTGCAGGCTGCCCAGCACGCCCGGGGTGGGCAGCGATGCCACAGCACACCCTCCCAACGGGGCTCTGCAGCGGGTCACCGCGGGGAAAGACAGGAGAAGGTAAAGCAGCAACGATAACTAAGGCAGAAGGAGAAGCAAACCAAAACAAGCTCCAGTTTCATGTACTTCCTAGGATCACATCCCCAGATCACTCAGATGCTGAAGCTCCACCCCGCTGAGTACGCCAGCACCGCCACCCATCCCCTGTCCAGAAGGAGCAGGGCTTGTGGCACCAGCAGAAATCACAGATCTAAGGCTGTGCGTGGCTTTCGCCTTGTGTAAAAGGTGAGTTAACGCCACTGCTGAGTTACTAAAGGTCACTCCCACAGCACAACATCATTACCCCCTGCTTTACCAAGAGCAAGGCAGAAATACTCCCAGGAAGCGTGCTCACAGGCCAATGGCCCCACTGAGCTCCTGGGGCCAGGGCAAGGGACGAGCAGACAGGATTGGCCTGGTCCAGGTGACACTGGGACAGCTGGGGACAGCTGTGGGGTGATGGAGGCAAGCGGGTGAGGGAGAGGTGACAGGTCCCACCGAAGAGGAAGCAAGCAAAGCAAGCTCACAGTTGGAAGGGTTTCACACAGACAGAAAGATGACTCTCCTGAGGGCAGAGCAGCTGAAAAGGCGGCATTAATTGAGTCAGGCACTCTCAAAAATGCATGACATGTCACAGCTGGCCCAGAAGGACCCTTGGGGTGCCCAACCCCCCGGGACTCCTGCCTCCTGCTACAAGAAGCGGATGGTGGGAAATAAACCAATCCTTCCGGCACCAGCCTACACCATTAACTCTGGGGTGGGCATCTCTTTGCGCTGCCCCACTCTTTGCAGAGCCCCATTAAATCTCCCTGGGACCTGAAGTCCTCCCCAGGCTGCTGTGCTGTAGAGAGCTGAAGGTTTGCCCTCTCTTTGCCCCTGGCTGCCTCCCTGTCCAAGTCAGGAGACACAGACTGATGGTGATACATCCCCGACATCCCAAAGTCCTCACCTGGGCTGTGTGAACACGGGGTCCATTCTGCCTTAACCCAATTGCTACTTGTTCTCTGAGCTGGCAAAGCAACCCACCTGCTTCTGCGAGCAGCGTGGCAACCTGTCAGAGTTCAAGGATCACCTGGACAATGCTCTTAGTCATATGATTTCGTTTTATGTGGTCCTGCAAGGATCAGGGAGTTGAACTTGGTGATTCTTATGGGTCCCTTCCAACTTGAGATATTCTATGAATCAACGCTCCTGCGCTGCTACAAGGGCAGTAGCAACAGCGGGTCTTCACACTGTGGCTGTTTTCAGGGATGAGGAGATGGATCAGGCGGATAAGAGATGATTTTTTTATAACACGCGCATTTAACAGAGCCTGTCACAGCATGGAGTGGCTCCTAGAGCACATGGAGCTGGTGGCTGTGGCCAAAGAAAACCTTGGCAAAGAAAGCACTGTGGACCAAAACATTGGCTTTAAGCAGGAAAAGTAGCACCCATGGGGCTTCCAAAGCCCAAAACGTACTGCCCCGAGGAGCTGATGGCACCGGGGGGATGAGGAGGGGGTATGCTCTACTGCCACCCATCTGAGACTCCCCAGACCAGGGGCACAGTGGATGGGTGCATTCCGGATGGACAGGCTGCTGCTGCTGCTGCTCCCTCTCCCCTCCGCTGGCTGACAGGGGACTGCTGTCAGATTTGTACCTTGCACTGTTGTTCACTGCCTGCATTTTCCATTTCTTCCTTGTTACAAAAACAACAAAGCAGAAACCCCATCAAATGTAACAGAGAGTTGGGGGTTTCTGGTCAGTAACAAGGCTGAGATGGAAGGAGAGAGAGCGAGGAATGAGAAGTTACTAATGCTGTAGGAAAACCCACTTGGGAGGAGAAAGGCTCCTGGTTGGTTCAAAACACATTGGCCGAGAAAATCCTGGATGGAAAAGAAAGAGTGATTTTCTACATGTTTAGCTCAACAAACCCTTTCCCCAAAGAATCTACTGGCAATTCATTACACTGGATTTGTAGCTAAGAAGTTCCCACTCCCCAGACACGCCAGATCAATACACAGAGGGGGTTGGACAGGTGCCACAGAGGGGCAGAGCTCCCTGCTGATCCATCCTGGCACACGGACTGCTCGGTGTGTGTCAGCTCTGTCCCAGGGAGGAAATGTGTCTCGCATGAAGGGGACAAGGAGGTGATGCAGGAACAGCAATGCTCAAAGTAAATGACAAGGCACGGGTCCTTAATAGAGGATGAAAACTCCAGAGAACAGCGAAGTTTGGCGATGAGGCTTTGGCAGCCTTTGTCACAGGTCTCAAAGAAAATCCTTCTATATCCTTTGAGATTTAATGTCTTCCCTTTGATGGGAAACCCAAACAAAGCTGAGGAGCCAGATACTGCCCTTAGAAAGGGGGACAAATCAGTCTTTCATAAAGAAACCTTTAAGGTAGGAAGTATGATGAAATCTCTGAATTTGACTCCAGACCTACAGTCTCCTGCTGGGTGACTCTGGTGACCCATTCCAACGCCGCAGAAAACATCGTGGTGCAAAGGCTTAACTCAGCTTTGAGCTATCAAAGGCCCAAGGGGTGAGGAGAACGTATTCTCAGTCTGTCTCTAACCACGTAGAGGTCTAGAAGAAGAGTCACCATGAGAGATTGATGGCTCAGCAGTGCCAGAGAAGGGCCATGGGTTGGCGTGAGTTGGGCACGTCCCACCACACAGCAATGGTTGGACTGTGTTGCTTATATGATTGCTCTGCTCAAAGTAGCAGCAGTGATCAAAGGGTAAGTAGGAAAAATAGGTTGAACAATTTGAAGCAAAAAAGATCTAAGCACACAGTCTTGTCCAGGCAGAGGAACATTGTTCTCTCCTGGCCAAAATAAACGTGTGTGTCTGATCGATGGTGGGAGTCTCTGATGATGGGCTCCAGCAAGGTCAGATGGATGGATGGTTAAACTCTATTGATCTCACCTTCATGAGACCTGGTGTTTGATTCCCTTGCTGTCAGACTGGGTGAGTTTGATCTGATAATTTAGAATATTAACAGTTCTTAATGTGGACCAGAAATAATATCTGACATGCTGCCCTTCTGCCAGGCTCTTAATGAGCAACTTGAGGTGTCAATAGCTTGGAGACCATCTTCATTCCCAGCTCTGCCATGGAGAATCACATGGTGTCTGCTGAGGGACCCACAGAAAGTACATTTCTGCTTAATTAACATACAGAGCAGAAAAGGGAGCTGCCACAACATCCCCAGTGCTAACGAGTCAGTGAAGGGGCTATGCCAAGCCCTTCGGAGCAGAGGCTGCTCTCCTGCCAGATGCTCAGGACCCTCAACTGCTACTGACTCAGCAGAGTTGGGTGACCCAGCATCCCCTGGAAGAACAAGCACCTGCAGGCTCAGGTCCAAAGCCAGTTTAGGTGGAGACGGGTCAATTAAAAGCTGAAAGCTGATTCAGCGTTCACATTTCCAAAACCTTAAATTGGTTCTAAAGAAAGAAAAGAGTAAAGACAGACAGGCAACTGGCCAGCAAGTGGCCCCAGAAGAATTAATTCCACACAGGCTTTGCTGTAACGTGCTTGCTTCTCTCTTATTATAAAATATATGCATTGGTCTATCATCAAAATTAGATTTTCATTCTAGCTTGCAATTAAACCCTAATCTAATTTAGCAGGAGATGACAGGGGCCTCCAGGCTGGGCTTACAGCTCTGCTCCTCCTTCCCTGCCCACCTCCCTCCACCTGCTTCTGTGGGCTTTCCTCTGCATTTTAGGGTCTGTTCTGGTAGGTGCCATGCATCAAGAAGGGCCACACTAAAGACTGGTTGTTACTCGGTAAGATCCGGCTGTGAACAGGCTACCCCCGTGCCCAGGTCTTCTCCCCCAAGCTCTCCTCATCGCCACAGCTAATCTCCAGTTCCCAGTAGGTTGTCTCCTCTGAGCCAGATCCCAATTCTCTAAACAAACCTGATTATTGATGATCTCTATTATTTGTAATGGCAGCACTTCAACACACAATGGTTAACTTTGCTGGGTTTCCTAGGGCGTTATGGAAAAAACATTTGCTACTGTAATTAAAACTGCCCGGACTAGACTTTTGACTAAGCAGAGAGGCCACAGCGGGAGGAACTGCTAGAGATGTGTTTATAAATGTGCTCCAGCACAACTGCAAGATTGCTCTTGGGCTTGTAAACCACAGCCCAGCGCTGGCTGGCCCTGCTTCCCAGGACATTCAGACAAGTGCTCCCACCAACGCCTACAGCTGCACCCACAGCTGCAGCAGAACCTGCCCTTTCCCTGTAAGACACTAAATGGCTGTTTGGGGAATGTGATGGTGCAGTTTAACGATGAAAACTCACTTCACCAGTGTGGTGTTCGCCTCAGGCCACAAAGGTCTGAGAAAGCAGCTTTCCAACACCAGCCTTCCTTCCCAGGGGAACCAGTATGGGGGCTACAGTAAAGCAGCAGCAAGAGACTGTGTAGGTTCTTAGTGTAAAATGACAACACATAGGGTTGGCAGGGAAGAAAAATCATACATCTGCTTGTCCCAGTGCCTAGGTATGGGTTTGTAGCTCCAGAAATAAAGCAGGACTCTAGGTTATGGACAATGCAGGAAGTGTTGGTAGCATCTCACAGCCCCAGCTTGGCTGGAGAACGCTGTCTCCTTCCCAGCGTCAGACTGGTGGAGATCACTTATTCCCTGAGCACCTAAGCCCGACCACGGCTGGGAGGTGTTACTCCCCCAGGGAAAGGTGAAAGCAATTTGTCACACCACAAGGAAACAGCCTTGGTCTTTGCAAAGCACAAACAGGACACAAGGAAGGAGAAGAGCTTCAAGGAGAGAGCAAAGGGGCACATACCTCATCTGGCTCACGCGGCTGTCCATCAGGAAGGACCAGTTGTACTGGACAAGAAGCGGGCTGCAGTTGGTCATCTCGATGTAACGCACATCTTTGGTGTCATTCAAGATGCAGCCAAAGTCCAGGGCCGTGGGCTGGATATGGAGATTTGGGAAGCAGACTTCTCCCCGAACGGTGACCTGCTCCTCATGAGGATGCTCCAGAAACTGTATCTTCAGAACCTTCTCCACTACCCGGCTACACAAATCCTCTTTATAAGCAGGGTTAAATCTGATGGAGAGAAGAAGTTCCTCCCCTATCTCCAGCTTCATGGGCTGCAAGGAAATGAAGAGTATTAATCACCAGTGTGATGAAGTCCCAAGGTCTGGAAGCACGAAACGTGGAAATGTTCAATGTGTGACCCCAGCGTAGGCTTCTCAGTTCATCCTGAGTTTTCTTCACAGTGTGTGCCTGACTGCAAGCCCCACCACGCTCTGTCTGAGACTATCTCAGGCCCATGTCCCTGTGCTCTGCATCAATACACGAGGAAAATAAATATTCTACTGCTGAATTCGGGACCCCCAGAAGCGATGTGCTAAATACACACTAAATCAGCATTTGGCACACCAGGGCCTTTTGCCCCAGCTCTAGAGGAACTGCTTTGCCCTCCCAGCACAAGCAGCATGGCACTGCAGCCTCGCCCTTGCAGGGGCTAGTCACTGGCACAGCACAGAAGCAGTGGCCGTGCCTACAACGTTTAACAGAGCCCATGTCCAGCCCCTTCCTCCAACAACAGGGCAGGGGCCAGGCAGCGGCTGGAGGAGCCTCCTCAGCCTTCCTGGAGGCAGGGCTGCCCCTGAGGAAAGCCAGCTGCTCTGGAGGGTATCTGAGAATGGCTGCTGGAGAGCTCAGTGACTTCCAAGAGACACCGTTATACACGGCTTGCCCAGGCCTAGCTGCCTGCTCCCCTCTCCTCACGTCTTAGAGCCAGGATGTATTTCCCCAGTTCAGATGATATTTCGTTTCCTTCAGCAGCTTGATTCAAATCTGACTTAGGTCAGGCCAGTCTATCACTGAGTCTAAGCAATAAACTTCTCTGCTAGAGGACCTCCCAACAGAAACGTACCAGCACACCCCCCCTCTTCAAACCCCACAGCGGGAGGGCCCATGGCTGCTCACCTGAGCGTCTGCAGAGAGGGGCTGCCGCTCCGCGTCACAGATTAAGAAGGGCTGCTCTAAGGCCAGGACGACGCTGAGTGGCAGGGCGGAGGCGTTTCTTAAAGAAAGAGGCTGGTGCTGCAGAGTTAGGACATCACCAGGTTGCTACAGAAACAGGACACAAGGGGAAAAAACAACATGAAGTAGCCACGAAACTCCTTCCCTTTCTGATGCATTTCAAGTTTTTCAACCCCAGAAGTGCATACACCTCTATTCACTATTTTTGTTAGTTTCTATCCTTCTAGGTGGTTTTTCTCTAAGTATATCAGATCCTTTCATGTTTAGAAACCACAGCATCCCCCGGGGACAGGGAAACACTCTGGCACACAGAGGAGGGAATAGGACCCTGAGAGGAGGCAGCTGCATGAACAAGACCAATAGCAGAAAGTGAACCCAGAGCACTTGTCTCCATTTTCTATCCTCTTGAGAAGAATGGCACAAGATGATTTTCACTCACATAGTCATTTCTTACAACCTTGTCAGCTCTAGTAGCCTCATAAGAGCAGTGATGCTGGTCAGAGGAGAAAAGCGAGCAGGATTTGGCCCACAGTGGAGAGCCTGCAGCAGCCTAAGGTTGGCTTTGAGCATCTACAGGCACATACAGCCAGGAGAAACCTCAACAGTGGCGCTGCAACGGGTGTCCTGCTGCCCCTGCTCCAGTGACAAGCTGTCTGTAGCCTCAAAGCTCGGCTCTGCCTAAGCTATTTCTTCCTGTTTATGCATTGCTCTGGGCTTCCTGCATGGTTTATATAAACTAGACAGTGTTTGGGAAACTTGTTCTGGATGTATTGACATCAAACAGCTGCAGTGTCATAACACTCAACAAATCCGAGCACATGGCATCAAGCAGACCACAGGCAGACATCAGGGACAGCTGAAAAGCTTCTAATTAAACCTGAACTGCCTCCTCACAGGATTTTGTGCTTCTCTGGAAGCCTGGGAACCAGAGGAGAGGCCTGAAAACACAGAAACTAAATAATGAAGTATCTTCTCTTTTTCAGACACCTCAAGGGAGAGGGAAAGGTGATGCAGGAGTCAGGATCCAGAGGCTAAGGGGCACCTGCTTTGCGCTGGCATTATCATCACTGCAGCTGAAGGATGTCTGCGGGTCCTTTGAAGAAGGTGAAGCTTGGGGAATTGCAAAGAGCTACCATCCATGCCAAGAGCAGAGAAGGCAAACAGACAAAATGACAGGTTTTTCTCATCAGCCTGAAGAGCTGACAGGAATCTCAGTTCTTCTCAGCTTCCCTACAGGATCGGTGTTCAGACATCACCGTGCCTTGGAGGATCCCCAGAAGCCTCCCTTCACCCCGAGTACAGGAACTGGTGTCTCTCTAGAAGTAGCCATGATCCCCCTCGGCAGAGCAGCTGTTCTCTCTGTTTTACTTGGGTGAAGTTAAAAACCAGTCCCATCTCTGAAAACACCCTCGCTTACTTTACGAAGCCCCTCAGGAAGGGTGAGGAGGGGGTTTAGCATCGCTCAGCTGCATCACTCTGCTCGCCCACCTCAGCCCCAGCACACGAGGTGGCTGTGCAAAGCCCACGCTGTTCTCGTGGGTCCCACACATCTCGCCCTGTGCCCTTGGCTCAGCAGCTCAACTCTGTCTCCACATCAAAAAGGCAGAATACAGCTGGTGGGACTGCTCCCGATCCCAGAGGGGCGAAATATTGATCTCAGTGTTAATGGCAAAATCTTGGTCCCGCTCAGCTCAATAGTCAAAGCCCCAGAGACTTGGAGAAGCCATTTAACTCCCTCCTTCGAACACAAGCACACCCCCCACCAGGCTTTCAGTCACCAGCCATGCTCTTCAGTGCCAGGATGAAATCCAGAGACTTACCTTCTCCACCCGGAAAGTGATTTCCCTGGAGGACATTTGCAGGACGGGAGCGATGAACTCGCAGGTGACATCCACTTCCATTATCGGAGCCTTCTCTGCCTTGCTCCCCACGACGGCGTGGCACAGCAGCCGCTCCTTCACCACCTGCACGGAGGAGTCACCCGTCACCCAGCGGGGCCCAGCAGGGCGTCCCCAAAACGCACTGTATTTGCTGCCCACCCAACCACAGACCCTGTTACCGCCATCAAGTTACAGCCACTGGGCTCCTCAACAGCCCCCTGTTCTTTTTATGCTGCATCCCATTTATTCTGCTCTCAAACGTCCGTAATGCCACACCCCACTATCCACAAAAAGCCCTTGTGAGTCATGTGCTGCTACAACTGTAATAGTCCCTGCCCCAAATTATTACTGTTTTGATTTGTCCCACTGCCAGGCATAATACTTACAGAAAGCTGTAGGAACTTATTAAAAAAAAATTTTTAAAAATGCAACTATATTAAGGGAAACAGGTGACAGAAGGGCCAATGCTAGCAAACCCTTCCTTGGAAGCTTAGAGGACAGGATCCATAGGAAAAACCCAAATAGGCAGACTGCCTTCAGGTAAAGAGGGGGCCACTCATTCCTAGCAGGTACTGTGCCCTCCTAGAGCTGGTTTTAAAAGAAACCTCCCCAGGAAAGAGAGGTCTTGCAGTTTACATGAAAACCCTCTGCTTAAGCTGGATGCTCTTAAGACTTTTTCCTGATTTCTCATGGTTTCAGTTCTCCAAAATCCTCCCTTCATTTCTCACTCTTCCCTCTGCTACAACACCACAACTCCTCCTCAAAGCCTACAGACTCAAAACCATCTGTGCTGCATGTGCGATGCAGGGAGTTGGGCTTCTGACCGACATCAAGAGTATTAAGTTCTCAAGACCCGAGGAAGGTGGAAAGCCCACTCCCAGGGTCTTGGTTTTGACTGCAGGAGCCAGGCAGCCACAGCTCAGCTCACAGATCCTCTTTCAGCTTTCCCGGCAGGACAGCCTCTCCAGCACCCTGATCACTTTATTTCCTTTCTTTTCCCTGCTTCAACAAAACCTTTGGGCTCCGAACTGCACAGGGACAGTCCCATTGCAGTCAGTTAGGTGAGTAATCAAGTATTCGTCAAGCTACCTACCAAGGCAGCCCTTTAAAACACCTTTCAAAACACAAGTATCAGCAGGAGCTTGATGCAGATTTATTCCACATTCGCCTAAACATCTGTGCCCAGCAGTCTTGGAGAGAGGGAATGCACACCAGGGTTAGCTGGAAGTTTCTCCGCAGAGTAGGATTTCCCCTGGAAATAAAGAGTCCAGGGAGGAGAACACCCCGTGACCCTGCTGAACTCTCCCCCTGAGCTGCCATCCAAGGGTGCTGCGAGACCTGGCTGCCCTTGGCACCCCGGGACTGGCTGAGAGACTGAGGTGAGCCGTTATGGAAATACTGACAAAGTCAAGCTGTCAATTGTAACAATCCCTGCAAACAGTTTCCCACGTGGATGAACATCACCCGATCGCTACAGCTGACACACTGTGTTCATTTTTCTGCTCCAGGACTCAGTGCTAGACAAGCCCTCTGCCCATGCTTGTCTACAGAGGAAAAATGATGCTACTCCCAGACACTCCCTCCCTTCACAGGTGTTTTGTTTTACTCACTGCTTCCCCCAAATACATTACTTTGCACTTTGTTATTTACTTTCTGCCTGTGCTCCTAGTCTAAGCGTAACTTATTTTCTCTGCCCTTCCTTTTTGCCTCAGCACATGACACCTTGTAACCTGCCATTTGCCCCTGAAGTAGCAATATCTCCTTCAGTCTGTCTGTTTTGGTATCAGCAGGTTGGGTTTACAGTAGCCATGGAAACATGAAAAACCCTTAGGAACTGACAGTGGCCAGCAAGGAAAGCTGGTGCTGCCATGGTAGCTTGTGCTGTTAGAACAGTTTCTTGAAAGCACTTGCTCCTGATGGGGAAGGCTCAGCCCTCGGCGGGGACCTCACCTGAGGAGTGCTGGAGAAGCATTCCAGCACCATCTCTGTAGTCTTGCCCGGCATCAGCTCCACCCTCAGTGGCTGAACCTTAAACCCAGGGCGGGCAGGTCTGGGGCTCTGGGAGGAACCTTGGCCCTCGGTGGTGCTGACAGCAGGGACACGATGACGCCGGCGAAACGAGCCAGAACCTGCTGTTGACCAGTAGAGCCAACGGGTGCGCCGTCCTTTGTTTGTTATCTTGAAGCGGTAACAGCAGGGATCCAGGCTGGAAGGGAAAAGAGATGGAAAAAGTCACGGGAGCTGCTATCTCCCAGTGGTCACCCGGCTTCAGCACCCTGATGGCATTACCCGACTGCACACTCAGCAATAAAAGCACCTCCAAAAAGGCTGACCTAGCTCAAAGCTTCAGCAAAAGCCAGACCTTGGTTGCCCCTAAGTTTATCAGCATCCAGCAGCTGCTCTGTTTGCGTACAGCAAGGAAGAGCTGCATGAAGATCATCATCTCAGCTGCTGCAGACAGAGCATCACCAGCCTAGAGACCCTCCGGTGACCTGGGCACCCCTTGCCTCGCTGGCGGGGCCCCTGCCCTGGCACCCCCAGTCCCTTAGGGAGCATCCAACCTCATCACCCCCAACACATCGTCCTTTGCCTGAACAGTGCAGCTGGTGCTGTGGTTTAGGAAGATAAATGCACTGTGAGAACACAGGATCAACAGAAGTTTCCCCAAATCAAACATGGCAGCAAGACCAGGTCTAGCTGCTGAGGGGATGGAGCAACGATGAGAGATTAATAACTAGAGCTAGATATAAACCAAAATGAATACTCAATGGAAACTGATTTCTTCATGTAAAGAAACACTAACTGCAGGCTCGTCTGGAGTAATTATTTTACCCTCTATAAATCTGAGCATGACCAGGACGTGAATTGTTCCTGGAACAGTTACTGGTTTTTTGAAAAGGACAGAATACACGGCTTACAAAATGCATGCCTGCCCCAGGCAGCTAAATGCACAGACCTGAGCCAAGAATAGAACAAACCAGCCGCTGAAACAGACTGTTAAAACATGATGCGTACAAGCTTAGTGTGAAATGGTTTCTGTGGTGGACAGCACAGACGAAAGCCTGGAGAAGCTCTGGGTGGATGCAGAATCTGTGGCTCTGGGAAAGCCCAACTCATCTGAGATGTTACCTGGGTCCCGTCTCAGCTCACCTGGGGCAGCTCTGCAGCCGACAGCAAAGGCAACAACTCCAGAGTCTGCAGAGCAAGACGTGAAGGGGGGCAGAGGACCATGACACAAATCACACTGACATCGCCCACTCCGTTGGGTAGCCAGTCTGTGGCTGCACAGAGCACAGGACACGCTGGACAAGCACCAACCCCCTGCAATGTCCCTGCGTATGTGGGTGGCTTGTGCATGCATATTTAACCCCCCAAAATCTATCCTAAAGAGTAGGATCAACCTGCTTTTTCTACCCCCAAATTTAGGGATTGGACCGCTGTGGACACTCTGCAGCCAGGGAAAGGAACAGGCACCTCAAAAAGACTATTATTCTCATCCTAAGAGGTGTCCAACACAAAGCAGGCAGCACTTTGAAAAGGCTTATTTTTCTCCCATTTACAGGAACAGGCCTGGTCAGATAGACGCGTTAGGACCAGTGAACCCCCTCCTTTGAGCCAAGCTCTTTAATTAACACCTTCCATTTATTCTGCCCAAACTCAGTGGACTTCTCCTCCTCTCCCTTCCAGAGCTGGTCCAGTGCCGCCCTCGCCTGCCCGCGCCTCAGGCTCCGCTGCGGTGGTGACGCCGAGGAAAGCCGGTGGGAGAGACGAGGGAAGAGCGACTACGTCTGATGAAGAGCAGCCCGGCAGGGGAGACGGGGAAGGCGAGCAAATGAGGGATGACACGGGGCAAAGAAATTCTGCTGCTCCTCAGGACCGCTGGGCAGAGGGCAAACAAAACAGCACCATTAATTTAGTCAAGGACCTGCTAACAAGCTACCACCAAGGCGTTCCGCTGTTGCGAGATGATACTCCACAGGGAAGGGAAAAACAATCAACATGATTGCAAAGGGAAATGTGTTTATACTTGTAATGTAGCATCTTCCACCCAGAGGCTTCCTTCTGTTTTCCTCCAAATCTCTTTTTGTTCAAGTGAGGAAATAGATGTATTATAACTAAAGACAAGTCAGTGACAATTTAACAACTGGTTTCCATTTTGGTGGCTTTTGAGGGTATCTAACAACTTTCAGATGGCCACAGAAGGAAGCCCTGGGGCTTCAGGAAAACAGAGCCAGGACCTTGAGCGCTGAAGAACAACCAGCCTGAAGGACTACAGCAAAACTGCCCCTTGCTGAGCCCACGGCAGAAGCTGAGAGATACCCTACCTGAAGTGGGGTCCCAAGTTGAGCTCTGGCGCAAAGAGTTTGTCAGTGACAATCGTGGTGCCAATGCCAACAGCCCGGACGGGGATCACGTAGGTGTGGCTGTTCTCGATGAACAGGTTCACCTCGTCCTTGAATTTCTCCGTGTCATCCAAGCTTGCTATGACAGCCACAGACACCTCTGTCTCAGGAGGAATCACTCCTTCACTGGGTTCAATCCTCCAGCACGAGCATTCACGAGCCTGTAAGACAAGCCAAACACTAACTTAGCATGGAAACCACGGACCCTGGGCTCTTGTGGGGTGCAGGAAAAGGAAGGGCTGAAGATATGAGGATAAAAACCAGAGAGGCTCCATTTCCCTAAATCCAAGCTGGAAACAACAACTATGCAGGAGCTTCTACAACCTGTATTTTACCTTCCTTTAACAGACTCACTTCATTAACCCAGTGTTGCCCAACCCAAGGGATGCTCATCCTCAGGAGGAGGTTATTCCTCCTCCAGTCTCTCTTTTGGAGCGCACGCCAAGGGAAGCTACTTCACCTCTCCTGGCTTCCCGACAATGGGCGCTGGGTTGGCATAAAGGCTCAAGGCCAGAGGAAGCCAGGACTGCTCAAATCCCACCGCAGCAGCCACACGGCTGGGGGATACTGCTGAGAGCCTGAAGAGTAACTCTGCAAAACCGGCTGATCAAAACCCTGACACCAACGTCTTCTTTCCCAAGAGGTACTCAGTGCTTCTCAACAGCCCCCGAAGAACTGAAGCACTCGGTTCCCACTGATCACCAGCTGCAGTGAGGTGCCCCAGTGCCCTCTGCTTTGGAAAATTCAGCTATAAATGTTCACAGCAGGGCAGTAAAGCAATAAGCAGAAAGCAAACTAGAAGGCACGTGCCCTGTAGGCATGGCCCGAGCTTCCAAGCACTCTCTTCCCTCTGGTTTCTCATGGACTTCCCTCCACAGTTGTGGCAGTGAAGGTGCTGGACCCCAGCCCCTCTAAAACCACGCTCCCAGGGAGCAAGCCTGCAGAGAGGAAACACACACCGTGCTCCCTGGCCAGCGGGAAATGCACAGGGAGGCAGATGTACAGCTTCCAAGTGTCCATCACGGTGGTGGTGGTGCCTGCACCCCACACTTCAGTGCTGTGTTTGGGGTGACAGGCACTACTCACCCAAAACCCTGCAGTATTGTAAGAGAAGAGGTTTCCCCCCGCCTTTTTTATTTTTTAATGGAAAGCAACAGTGTGCTTGGAGGCCTGACATGATCCAAGCAAATGCTCGATCCAGGTGAGGTTAGCTCGAGTTTCCATCCGTCAGGCTGGCAGCACTCAACTCTAACAGGACACCAGCCAGCCCAAGGGAGAAGACTGTCAGAAAAGCAAGCAGCACTTTGAAGTCTTGGGAAGCATTTTAAATAACCCCCCAAAGCAACCTCTGCTAGCAAGGGTAAGACTTTCTGCGGCCAGGGAAGCAAAAACTTGCTGAGCAGGCAGCGTCCCAGCAGCGTGTGTAGGATGCCCCAGCTAGGATAGCTCCTTAGGCTGGCTGTGCCCTGCATGGAGAGCAGGTCGGGTCTGCACACCTGCGTCCCAGGTGGAGCATGCCAAAGGCATCAACATTATTCCAAGTGCTGGCAAAATCAATCAACTCTGCTCCATTTAATTTGTCCTCTAGAGCTGCAAAAGAAAGTCTTTAAAAAAGCAAGATGAGAATGGGATGAAGGAAGGTTGTTGGCACAGGGTAAACTCTGGGGCCTCACACAGGATCCCACCACCCCTCCTCTGCTGCCCCTGCATCCCGTGCGCAGCCCATCACTAGCCTCAGAGGATCCACTGCGCTGCCACCAGCCGAGGGCTACCCAGCCAAGGCGTTCACACCAAGCCGGTGGCTGTTAGCTTTTCTTTGCCCTCTGATTCATGGTAGCTCACTGGAAAAGGAGACCTGATAGCTCCACCCCAGAGGTGAATCTGCATGTCTGCTATCTGGCAAAGCTCATTTATCAAAGCTTGGCAACAAGCCAGGCAGTAAATTGTACCCAAGAAACTATGACTGAGGAATAATGACAGGCTGTCTCGATGGAGCCAGACTTTGAATTTCCCAGGGTGAGCCAGGGCCAACAGCCCACTCCAGAGGAGCAGGAATGGCATCGTGTCCTCATTCTTTCCGTTAGCATTTGGTGTGGGTCCAAGGGGCAGCACGGGGCAGCACAGTGCACCACTGAACAGGAGACCTGCCGGGACCAAAAGGCTCTGCCGGGCCAGACTCACTCAGGCTTCCAGGTCAGCTTCTGCCTACGTGGATCCAGGCTGCGTCCCAGAGACAAGGAATCTCTTGGAGCCACGCTAAAAATTCCCCCCACTTTGAAGACCACGATCTAACTTCTGATAACGTCCCTGCTACTCGCTTATCCTTGAATGCTCCAGAACACAACCCAGCAGCCCTGTGCACTGGATAGACAAAAACAGTGGCTATTTTTGTCCCTGCAGGAGCTTGCACAGAGTCCCTGAGTGCTGGGCAAGGGTGGGGATCAATCACTTATTCAAGAAGCTCAATGCTGAGATCATTAGCTTCTCCCAGGACAGATTTCCACTGCGAATAAGAGCTGCCAGAATTTGGATATAAGACACCACTGTGCATCTAAGAGATGGATGGATGGATGGATGGATGGATGGATGGAATGGCATTGATGGCTGGGATGGGATGGATGCCCTAAGGGACGACTGAGGAGCCACCACACTCAGTTCTCTTGAAGCTGCATAAAGCTAGTTAATTAAGTGTTCTGGTCATTCTGGCCTTGCACGAGTGAAAGAGGAAGCAGAACTCAGTATTAAAATGCAGCTGTACTTTACCAAGCCACAGCCCTAGCAAGGGAGCATTCACACCTTTGTCAGCCGACCCATAGCTCCTCACGGAGGCTGCCCATGAAGGGGAAATAAAACCCCGTCCCACATCAGTTGTGCACAGAGCCTCCTCCCGGGTGTTTCAGCAGTCCTGAGGTGGGGGACCCTGCGTTCTTCATTTCAAAGCTACTCTTTATCCGCACAAACTGCCAGTGGCAGAAGAGAGCCCCAGACGGCCCCGAGCCCCAGCAGGAGGTGGAGGTCAGGGCACGAGGCTGGCTGGATGCTCCCACCAACCACCAGCCGCCTCCTGGCACCTCAGCACCAGCATCTCCTCGGCAAAAGCATGGATGGGGACCACTTTGGTTTAGCCTCTGCCCCAGAGCACCATCAAGGGGATGTTTTGTGAAATCAAAAGGCAGAGCCTCTAAAAAAACTAAAGTAGTGTGGCACTCACTGCCACTGACAACAGAGCCTAACTTGTCAAGCTTGGTTCAGCCAATAGCAGACTGCTGAGCGAGCTAACTAAACTTGTCTCCATTTGTGTCCCTGGTCCAGAGCTCACCCCTCCAGATCCCATCTGCGCTTCCTCGCTGGGCTGGGGAGATCAGGGCCACCTGGTTTGATAACCAAACTCCTCCTGCTTTTCCTTTGGGAAAAGCACCCTCCTGAGTCACTCTTGCTTCTAGGAGCATAATTGCCTTGAAGATTCTACCCTTCTTTAATTCATTTAGCCAACAGGTACAGCATGATACGACAAGTTTAATTTCCCTAGACAAGCAGGATAACAATTTCTTCCATTACTAAAAAACAGCAATTCTGAAAGGGCATGAACTCATATAAGATACCTAACGTGATAAAAACCAAACTGCCCCCTGTGGCCAGGTTTCAGGCACCTTTTCCAAGGTCTCCTCCACACCTCTGCTCCCCTTTCTAAGAGCCACATGCTCTGGACTTAAGCCTGCTGGACCTAAGCCTGTGCGACACTGGGAGGGACGCAGCCTTCCACCTTCCTCAGGTTTTGGTACAACCTGTCACCAGGGCAAGACTGACGCTCCTGGCCATGACCCCTGCTCATGACCGATGCCGTGTGTTTCCAAGCACAGGTGGCTACAATGAATGGTTCCCTCCAGCTCTGGCAAGACCAAACTGGCTGGAAATCAGCAAATTGGTACTGCTGCATTAGCAAAACATGGCCTTTAAAACCTAAACTAAAAGGTGAGCTTTTGGAGCACCATGAGGCTCTGGTGAGACAGCTCTGGAAAGAGTTAAGCCTGTGCCTCTGTTCCCGTGCTGGGCCTGGCTCATCCCCATCCCCCACTTTGCCAGCCGACATTCTGGTATATTTTGTTTTCTGTATCGGGGCGACTGACACTGGCACTGCCTGGCTCTCTGGCCCAGTCGCTGTGCTGGTGGAGGCGACTGACACTGCTTCTACCTGTTCCCCCGGCCCGGATACTGTACCAGTAACTTCACTCTCAGGTTCTGTAGCCTTTTCTCCCCCCTGAGGGCAGTGGGTGGTATTAAAGAGGACACGGTAGGCATGGGCAAGTCCCCAACACATTGCAGCGATTTGTGTCTCCTGGGTTTTGCCAGCTTGGTAACACACCCTTTCTAAGCACTCCATCAGCTTCTCAGGGCTCTGCATTTGTTTGGGAGTGAAATTCCAAAGCATTGGGGGTGCCCACGGACTCAGGCCTTCGCCCATCTTTTCCCACACCCCTTGCCACTCACTATTATCTGACCTCGGGGCAGGTTTCCAGGCACTGCTATTGTTAGAGAAGCGCCGCATGGCCCAAAACAAGATCTGGCAGGCATTCAGAAAGCATTGTGCTGCAATCACACTGGCCTGCAGGCTCCAAGGATAATTGAAACTCTCAAAAACCGAGAGGATCTCTTCCCCTGGCTCACCCACAGAGGGGGTGAGACCCCTAAAAAAAGCCCAAACGGCAAACAGGTACTGGCCCGCCCCCCCCCCAGCGATACAAACACATTATAAGCAGTCAGGAGCCAGTACAGCAAAATAAGACCCTTTACCATTTTCCACTGATAACAAACACCAGCACTGAGAACACACAGTGGATATAAGGAATAATCCAGCTCCACCACGCAAGCAAGTGGGCCAGCATTGCAAACATTGTCTTATCAAACCGTACAAATACAAACAGAAAAATTGCACCCAACAGATTGCTCTAGCACACTCTGGTCAGGGTCTGTCCCTTTTTGATTCTTATTTCAACCCTCTTGTGCCCCACGTTGGTGCGCCAAAAAGGCTGTGTTGGTTTAGGCCCTGCCGGGACCGGAGACCACGTTGCTGTTGTCACTCCCCCACCCTCGGATACAAGTAGGGCACAAACCCCGGGTTGAGATAAGAAGAAATTTAATACAGCAGTGTAATAAACAACCTGAACAACAACAGTAGCTATGATAACAACAATAAACAGTAATAACAGTAAACAAGACAAAAGATATACAGAGAAATACCGCAATGGTTACAGACAGCCCCGTGCTCCCCGCCACCAAAGCCACAAAGGAAAAAGAATTCCCGTGCTCCCGCGCCTGGACCTGAGGTCAGCATGGTATGAATAACCTGGCTGGAGATCCCTTCCCCCTCTCTGCTGGGGAAAACTTAACCCTATCCTAGCTGAACCAGGACAGCATCTTATCTTCAAAAGTTCTGCTCACCTTGGAAGAGACCCCATATTCAGGGCCAGTGTTGCCCATATCCTGGAAAGTTAATTCAACACTCATTTCTAAATAGCATTACAGATATCATTTGAAGAGCACAGCACTGTTACCCACAAAAAAAAGCATCTTGCCTTGCTCAGATAATGCTCTTTTCTCCCATAGAGCAAGAAGAAATCTTGACTTGACAGGAACAGCAATTTGCATGTGATGGTTAATACCACCACCAAGGTGGCACCATGGCCATCTGCATTACAGCATTTTCCTTTCCTGTTTCGAACAAGATACTAAACTTATACTTGCCCTGTTGCTGTCCCTTTATTTAATCTTGTTCTGTTTGTTGAGCTGACAGTCAGCGTGCTGTAACATTGCTGATGCAATGCTGCTGTGAAAATGTCAATCATAGCTCCTTCCTTTGAGCAGGGACCGTGATCTCTAAGCCTAACTGCAAACAGCCACGGTTTCGAGATCAGCCATCAAACAGGAGACAGGGAAATCACAGCTCACCGTCCTGCAGCAATCTCCAGGCAGGAAATCAAAGCAGCAGCTTTTCTGTCTTAGAGAACACAAGACTTGGGCTCAGGGGCACAACTGGATGCAGGATGCCCAAGTCACCCACCAGCAAGGCTAAGGGACTGCCTCTGCTCTCAGAGGTACGTGTGCAGTTCACCCTGGCACCTGACTGCATCTCAGATCTTATCTCCAAAATTATTCAGTCCTCTCTTCTTCCCCTCAATAAACGGCCAGGCAGCCTAAGGCAGCAGCAAAGGGCGAAACTTCAACTGAGGCAGCAAAGCAGCACCAAAGGAGGCAGCTGCTGCGGGCAGGGAGCAGCTGGAGCACACCTCGCCTGCCGCAGTGCTGCTCCCCTGGAGCTCAGCATCGGGGGGATGAAGAGTCTGAAGAGCCCTTGCTGAAACGACTGATCGAGCAGGTTCTCAGGACCTGCTCCCTTGAACACCTCCGTGATAGCAGCAGCTGTCCTGAGAAGCCGAGATGCTCACGGTGGGGTAAGTCAAGCCTGTGGGGTCAGCGGGGGGGACTACGGAGCAGCAGAGCCCACCCTTACTGCAGGGCAAGAAACCATCCCTGACCCCCCTGCTATTATTGTTCTATTTATTGATTAGCCACAATATTTGCAGAGATGGCAGTGAAGCAGGATAGGACTCATTGCCCAGCCCCACGCCTTAGGGCCCTGAGGCAATGCAGAGGCAGAGACACCCTGCGAGCCCCCCGGGACACACAGGCTGCCCGGGGAGGGAGGGCAGGCGTGAGGCCGGACAGCAGTGCCGGAGCAGCTCTGCGGGTCAGGGCCTGCTATGAGCACGCAAACCCCGTCCTTCACACACCAGCACCACCCACCCCAGGTGGCTTGCTCTCTGCAGAGATGGAAAGCAGGTTTTCATTGTGGAATCAAAGCAAGCTGCCCTGGGAATCCCCCACTTTGAGGTTACGTTTATCCCCCAAACAGCTGGAAAAGCCGCGTGAGGGAAATTCAGCCCCGTCCTCGGCCCAGGAGGCTGAGCCTGTACTCTCACACACTGCCTGATGCTCCATCCACAACACCCAGTCCACAGTGCCAGGCCTGGGCTAACCAGCCCCAGGAGTCTGACCCACCTGGCACGGAGAAGAACAAACCCCCTCCGAACCCTGCTTTCAAGCCCCTCACAGATCCCCCCTCCAGTGGGGAGCACACCCCACCCGGCCTCAGCGCACGAGCCCGTGCTGGCTGCATCAGCCCTGCTCCCCCTGCCAGGAGCAACCCACCCTCCCTGGGCCGTGCAGCTTCTCACCCTACGCAGCCTCCAGGATTAAAGAGCCTTTCTCTGCAGCCAGTCTCCAGAGGTGCTCTGCAACGCGACGGACTCCACCGTAGGTACACCACCATTACACTATGTTCTTGTGCAACAACCCAGCTGGTTTGACACCCAGCAGGTGTGAAACTCACCTCACTGCGAGCAGTTTGAGGCCAGACCTCACACCCTAGTCTCTGTCATTACCAGCAGTTCGGCACAAAGCAAATGCAGATCTAACAGGGAAACCGTGTGGAAACCCATGCCCTTTCAGGAGCAAAGGGCCACGGCGTTCTCTTGGTCTCAGAGCTCCAAACACATGAGTCTTAGAGCTAAATACCTTCCACAAAATAAAGGGAGAACTTGCAACACTGATCCAGACTCATTTCTGCTCAAGCATCTACGCAAATTTTCTGTTTTACTCAGGGGTCCCCCAGCTAAAACTGCCCCCAGACCAGGCTCCTCTTGCTGCATTGTGATGGAATACATTGCTTTCTCAATCATCTAGTGATATGCAAATGTTGCATATAATAATTAAGTCACAGGTTGCTTGTCAGTCATTTTTGTTGGAAAATAGCTCCACAGACACTTACCATCGTTGCCCTGAAGGATGCAGGGATGACACTCTGATTGGAGAGGTGGAGAGTTCGGGAGGCATCTTGCAGAACTTGGATACTGCCAAAATTTATTTTGCTTGGATGCACGTAGACAACTGGTCCTTCTCCAGTGCTCACTAGATGGATTTTCTGCTCCAGAAAGCAGGTAGGAAAGATCAAAAAAAAGAAGAGAGAAAGTTTAAAATGATTAAACGGCTCTAAGGGTACTCCTAGACTGGGGGATAATTACGGCTGTTTGAAGTTTTCAGTGTTGTAAAACTGAAACCAAAGGCCTGGAGCCAGTGTGGGACCTGGACTGATCCCATCTGAAAGACACAAGCTCCCGTTATCAGGGGATAAAGAAACCCTGTTTCCCATGCTTGCTTTTTCACACCTCCTCCGCACTGGTAACTCTCCTTCCTCTACCTTGTGCCTGCTCCCACTCCTTCTACTGCTCAGTCTTGCCCCAGAGCACCCTCCCTGACTCCTGCTGCTGCACAGCACACTGGGACAGTGGCTTTAGTCCCAAAGCTACGCCTGTGAAAGCCAGCACCAGCCAGAGGCAAAGCAGGCCCTTCAGAGTAGAGATCACACAAGTTAGTTGCTCTGATTTGCACTTACGTCTATTCCTGGTATTATACGGATAATGGGCATTAATTATTAATAATACAAGCAGTATTTTTTCCTTTTGACAGTCTGAGACCCAAAAGTTCTGTTCTTGAAGAACTGTCACAGACTACTGGGGAAGGAATGTGGATCCCTTTGCTAAACCACCTCCTCACATCAGTAAAAACATTCAGGAGGCATTCAGGAGATTTAGCAGCATCATTTCCACTTGTTTCATTAAAAGTTTAAATCCCTGTAACTACTTCCAAAATGTCAGCCTTTCTTTCTGTTACAGAAAGCTTAAGGCTCACAGGAGCCCTCCGACATCCTCTTTCATCCTCAGAGATGAGAAGACATTTTAAAACAGCTGCTTCAAAAGTTGATATCCTTTTAAATTAAACCTTAATTAACTGTATTTGATCTTGATTTCAGCTAAATGAAGCCAGGACACTACAGACAACATTCTCTTGCCTACATTTCGTGGTCATTGCTGCTGTTGTGTATGCCTGACTGTGAACATCAGCCTTCAGGAAGCTTTAGTCCAGGAATGCTTTGCCTCATCCATTTCCAAGCTTGGCAGAAAAAAAAAAGTCTCTGCGCTCCAGGTGCAAGCGGCGTGGAGACTCATGAGTCTTTGGCTGGGGCTCTCAGCAAAGAGCTATGACGGGTGTTTCTCAGACGTGACGGGCCTGACTTTCAGCACGGCCTCTTACACAGCGCTTGCGTTAGCAGGATTCAGGGATGTCCCTGTGTGCTCCTGAACAAAAGGCCTAACGAAGCACCGGAGCTCTTCATCTAATCGCACAGCAGAGTATGAGACCCAGGGGTTGTTCTGGGCTTCAGACTGGCCTTCTTATCCTGTCTGACCTAGCTGTAATTAAATGCTGTGTCAGACACTTAGATTACCACCTGGGATGATACCATCCTTCCTCTTCTCTAGGTGAAGGGGAGTGGCTGCAAGTATACTTGAGATTACAAGACCTCCTGACCTTGTTAATGGATAGGAACCAGTAAAGTAGGATGCTTAGTTTTAACGTTAACCATCACTTGTGTTTCACTAGCTTTTATTTTTCCTGTATTGTACTGCAATGTATACTATTTCATTTATACTCTTTTCCTAACTACCCTCTGACATCTCACCCACTTGTAAAACATCTTGAAACCTGTAAACCCTTGCCTAGTGGAGACAAAACAGGCCTTAGACAGCCTGGTAACCTCCCTGAGTACATCCCTGATAACAGGGACCTAAGAACGCAAGACAAGCGCCTGAGAAGACGCCAGTGTCACGAAAAGCGACTGGGAGCGGGTTTACACCAACCCCCTCGGAACAAACAGGAGCTGAAGGATGGTGAGGTCACTCCATGACCATGCATGGACACGGGAAACCTCAAGTTCAGCCAGCGGGCAGTGTGAGGAAGACGATGTGGACCACCAGGGGGGAGAAGACCCTCAGTCTATTTTTACAATGCATGCTCATTTACTACGTAAATGAACTCTGTATATTAGTCAGAGAGCTTTGCTAGTAGCTGCGGCACTTGTGGTGGAGCGATCCCCAGCGCTGCCCAGCGCTGCGAATAAAGAATCCCTGCTGAACAGTCATAATTCTGACTGTGAAGCTCTTTGTTTCACAGACATTAGCTGTTGCGTATGCCACAAACCCCTTCTTTCCTTGTCCACACCAGCATATATTACAAGTTCTTGTTTTCCTGGGAAGGATCCCCGGAGTTAGCAACCCTGCCTGAGGCTTCACACCCCACCAAGAGGAGTCGCACCAAGGCCCACGTCCCCCAGAACTCACCAGAGGGGATCCGTCACTCCCAAACACTGCAACATGAGCAACAGTGTCCTGCTCTCCCGTCACCTGGGCCTCCAGCGTCAACGGGACCTCCACCGAGCTGCGAGGCTGGACAATCCCCCACGGCACGGGGCTGGAGTACCACACAGAAGCGTCCTCCTTGTGTTCCTGTAAGGGACAGAGTCAAACGCAACACACAGGAGTGACCTTGGAGGAAACTTTGAACTCCTCAACATCTACCACAATGGCAATTCACACACGTTTTCAAAAACCCCCAGGAGAAAGCAGAAAAGTACAAAGCAAGATACAAGACTTGTATGGGCTTAGCATCCTCAGAGGGTCCAAAACCTGCTGCACCCACACCCACTCCTGTGCTGGCAGCCTCCTTGCAGAAGCTTTTCACAACCCTCTAAGTTCTCCTGCATGAAAGCACCCCAAAGACTAGAATATAAACTGCTTCCTAAAAAGTTTAAACTGCTTCCTGAAGTTTATATTCAGGTAGCTTCCTTTTCTCAGCAACCTTTAGGTTTCAATATAAACCAGCAAGGCCTTATCCAAAACCCTTTTTTTCCCTAATAAACCCTTAGTAACGTCTGAGGGCAGGAGGCGGATGCAATGCCAAACCTGAGGAAGAACCCTGTAGCAGCCTGGGAGATCGCTGTCATTCACAAGGGTCAGCATCTGCTGGTAAGGGAATTTTAGGAAGCACCGTCCGAACATCATGACAGGGTTGAGCACTCGCAGCGCAGGAACCACGCATCTAGGCAAAGAGAGGACCGAAAGGGAATTAGAGATACGAGAGAATGTGGAGTTCGTTTACTCCCCAAGTAGCATGAAACAGAGCGTAGCACATTTGTCAAATAGACACTTAATACCCCTACAGCGATAAATGGCCTTTAACTGCTTCTGACTCCACCACCGCCTGTAAAGGTGGGGCAAACCCCGGGACTCGGCCTCGCAGAGGCTGCCAGGTGCCCGGGCAGCGCACGGTGCCCTGTGCCAGAGCTCTCTGATCAGCTCTGCCCGCTCTTTGCCCCAGGAGGCTTGCAAGGACCCTCCCAACAGTCCCGGCAAGGCGTGAGCTCTGGGGCAGCCTTCCCCCCGAGTGCTCACCAAGGCTCAAAGGGCACAAGACCCCAGTGTCTCAGTGAGAACGACTGCCTCCTCTCCCACACCGCTGTTGCCCTGCCTGAGAACTCAGCCCTTTGCCCGGCGATGGAGGGCACAAGCCACCCCCTGCCTCAGGCAGTGGGGGATCACCCTCTCCCAGCTCCTGCACCCCACGGCTCCGTGCACTCTCTGTCCCCATTTGCACTTGTTTTACAAAACTGCAGCCCAGGCACTGACTGGATGACTCTGCCTGGGAGAGGGAACAGCACAGTGAACTCATCCCTCTTGGAATTAAACCGACACCCACCGCAGCACAACAGGGCTGAATCTGCCTGCAGCAAGAACAACTTCTGGCTTAAGTCTGAGAACATTAATGTTCAAAAGAACCAGAGGGAAGCAGAGAAATCTGAGCTCACCTTCCACATCAAGGACTACTTTCCCCTTCATAAGATCTTGCTTTGAGCTTCCCCTCACCAGTCCTGCCATAAGCCCCTTTCCCATTCCCATGCGCCTTCGTTAAGTGACCCAGACACCAGCTCTCAGCAGGCTGCTCACTGCGGCCCAAATGGATGTTGTATTTTGGCTGCAACCCAGCACAAGTCCGCCACTTGCAGGAAGGAGGAAAGATGGCCCTTTGGAAATTTATTACACCTCAAGCACCAAAACCCAGGCCAATAATGAATAGAATTACTGTTCCCTTTAGAAAAAGGCTCAGGGCCACGCCTGTCCGTGGAGCGCAGGTGCTGCTTTCAGAACACTGCCCATCTCACATCTGGCTGGGCAGAACTACGTCATTAAGCAACACTTGTCACTGGGAGATGGATCCAGCAAACCACGTGCAAGGCAGCGTGGTGCTGGATGCACGAGGAGAGACAACGAGCTGCAAGGAAAACATCGATACCTGGCTGTGAGGAGCAGCGCCGACACCGCCCTGCCAACACCGCACACGTCCACCACCAGAGCCAGCTCGTAGCTCTGCAGAGTGTTGGAGCACAGGGTGACCTGGTGGAAGAGAAGAGCACCGAACACTTCATCACTCCCAAAAGCCATCGTGCACCTGTGCTGTCCTCCGGTTCTCGTTCCACGGGCAGGAAAGGGAGGATTTTGCCCTAACTCTTCTGCTGGTCCATGTGCAGGGCACAGTTGCTGGGAGTAACAAAAGTCTTCTGACATATCTGCTTTGTTAAATACACCTTGCACTTACCAGGGCACATGTAACCACTATTAGATTAATGCTCTACTCCCCACTGTATTAAAATTAAAAGACTAATTTTTAATCTCAACTACAACAGCATAAATGCAGAGGCAATCTGTTGAATTCAACAGATTCAGCTTTACACTGGGAAGCTGAGGGCAAAATGCAGCCCAGCAGGTGCTGTGCAGTTCATGGCTGCCAGAGATTTTTCAGTCCCCACTGGAGATCACGGCAGTGAATACAACTCATTCTGCTCATCAGGAGAGGACAAATAAGATTGGGAAGAAAAGGAAAGTGCTTTATACAATGACATCTCTCTTTTTAACAGCCACCTTCTGTCCTCACCCTTCCTTTGCCCACTTTAAATCAAAGAAACTGCTCCAAGCAGCTCTCAGAAACAGATAATGGCTTCTGCACTTGACCATATGGGACATGATCTTCAGCTGACCATTCTGGGAACAAAGCAGTGGTCCTCCAGAAAAGCCCCAGAGTAACCCAGCTAACAAAAGCCCAACACCAGTGCAGATATCCTCCCCGCGTTACGCTCAGAGCTAGCGGTGCTAAAGCCCTCCCATCCCTCAGTGAAGCTCCAGCTCCACCCGCTTCTTCCCATACCTGGATATCCAGGAATCCCAGGGGGCGGATGGTCCCTCTGCGGGGCTTTATGCTGAATTCTCTTGGCCTGAGTTGACGCTGGGCTCCCTTTCTCTGGAGTAGGTGAGTGTTGTCTGTCATCTGAGCAAGACTGCTGACACTGGGCTCTCCCAAGCCGTCCCCAAGAATGCGAAGGTTGAAGGTGAGGGGCACCAAGGAGGTGTTAGTGAGGCGACACGACAAGGTGTGAGGAAAGCCTAGGAAAATGACACAAATATGAATTTATGCACCAACTGTCCCATGATTCCTGATGTGAATAGCCTGTTACGATAAAACCGGGCTTGGAGTTTAGCTCTTTTCAATCTGAAGTACAGCTAACTGAGAAGTTACGCAAGGAATTAATTGTCACTTAAGCTCCCTTTTACGCTGATCGCAGAGATTCCTTCCTTGGAAATGGCCACTCTTGGCGATGCTGAACCCCACAAGTTTCTCTCTCTCTAGCTGTGAGGAGCTCTCTCACCTGCCCCCAAACCTGCACCAATTAGTTCTCACTTACAAGTGTCCATCCAGACAGACCATTTATTCTCAAAATTTAATGCCCTGTTGACTCTGGGAACACTCCCACAGTTTTCAGTATATAAAAGCGGGTATTGTCATCGAGGAGAAGCTGCAGTAAAAGGAAGGAAGGATGAAACTGGGAACGACAGCATGATGCAAAGCACTCTAACGCAGTTTCTCGAGGCAGGACCCTTAAGGCATCTCCTGTCTGGGGCTACCAGACCGAGCACGTGACAACTCACGGCCCCGCACTGGAGGCAAACCTGATGCTTGCTCAGAAATCAGCAGGAGCCATGTTCCACCTCACCTAACAAACGGGACACGGCTTCCACACTGCACACTGCCCTGCACAGGTCGGCATCACTTGAGCTGTGATACTCGCCTTCCCTCATGGAAAAGCAGTGACACAGCCACACCTGGGGGGGTGTTCTGCAGAGACAGGACATCAGCCCACAGCCTGCTCTGGCCTGGACATCTGGCTCGGCTGGCCAGCTCTGCGAGAAGGAGACATCTCCCGTGGCCTGCTCACCAAGCGTCGTTTGAATACAGACGGGGAGGAAAACCAACTGCAGCCACAGCGGGGGGGTTCTCCATGTCCAACCACAGTGACCACTGCCCACCTCCAGCAGTTACTCCAGCAGGGAGGCAGGAGGGGCACAAAAAGGACAAACACAGACTTCACAGTTCCAAATGAGACCAAAGTCGCCAGATGCAGGTCAACAGTCAGCAGCACAATACAATAGCTGCCTTCAGCTGAAAAGCCCTTATTAATGAAATTACATTAGGGAGGATGAATCTCCTGTTACATCTCCACATTTCTGTCTGGTGTGTTTCTTCTTGTTTTATTCAAAAGGAAATAAAGAAGTGGCAGAGGGGTGATGAAGGGAGGGGAGAAGCAGCTCAGGAAAGGCAATGAGTCTTCTTAAAAAGTCCATGAACAGCATGAAAACACAGAGGCATCCTGGGCACAGAATGATAATGGCCCTTCAATCAATCCACAATGGATTTCACATTTAAACTGTCGATCATCTCAGTCAAAAGCCTTTTGTGAGCCTGAGATGGAGAACCAGAAGCTGCATTTCAACGGGGACGCTCTGGATGCTCAGCCCCAGGCTCTGTCAGCAGAGCTGGGCCTGTGGTGGGGAAGGAGGAGCCCGTGGTCCGAGGACATCAGTGCCTGATTCAGAGCTACTGCTTGGGCATGTTACCTGGTGGGTGACAACGAGGGGCCCTCACAGCGCTAATTAACATCTGGCACTAAAGGTCAGGGGGGTAAATGGTATCCCTGCCTTGCCACAGGAACATTGACCCAGAGCAGCTACAGGCCAGTATGTGCCTTGAACTCCCTTCTGCTGCAGGCCCATCCCCTGGGCCCTCTGGGACAAGGACTTTCACAGTCATTCTGCTGTCAAGGATTGAGAGGTTGGGGCTGAACAGACTACAAGGACACCAAAAAATACTGACTTTCTATCCCTTTGGTCCTACTGATCTCACAATGGCACAGGACTGCCTCAGCAACCAGCAGCCCTGGCTTTAACACCCTGAAGGCTGCTATGGAGGAGCACAAGTGACAGATGGTCTTATGTTAAAATGCTCCATTTTGGTAATTCCCAGAGCTCTCAACCCGTGGACCAAGCCCAGGGCACACTCACCGAAGGAGACATCACCGAAGTGGAGGGCAGGGACGTCGAAATGAAAAGTCGGTCCAATGACGCAGCCCCTGCAAGGACAAAGACAGGCAGAGGAGATGTTGGCTCGGTTAGAGAATGGCAAAGCGCTCAGCTTTCCGTACCGCTCGGGTGGGTAAAAGCTGCTCTCAGAACCAAGGTGGGTTTCAAATCAACCTGTCACCCCCGTGCTCAGCACAGCACCCATGTGGACAGCAGGCAGCCAAAGCAAAGTGGTCAGCACCCGACAGCTGCTGCTGAGGCTCAGGGCACCGCGGCAGGGTGTGCCCCCACGCTGCTGCTGGCCCCAGGAAGGTCCTGGAACAAGTGATGGCTCTGTGCCTCGGTTTCCCCACCCGTGATGTGATGGACAGAGGTGTCCACACAAAAGGGGACTCACTGTAACGAGCCTTCCCAGCTACGGGTTCCCTGCTTTGGTATTTCTTAGCTGGAACTGGTGTTTCCATGGAGTATATGAACACCTTTCTCAGAAGACCTGATCCACACAATCATTACACATGCAGGACACATGAATCCAGGGGAGCCCCAAACATCCACTGAGAAGAGCAGCAACAGTTCTACGCAGAGGACAGTTCGATCTTGGAGGGAAGTATCAGCTTGTCACCAGTGCACCAGCTGACACACCCAAGGGCACCACCTCGCCCGTCCCTCAACTCAGCAGACAGGCTCCAAACTCCAAAACTCACTCACATCCACTGAAATCCATACTCGAAGCTGCACAACAAACATTAATTGACTTCATGGTTGATGACAATCAATGCCAGCTCTGCCTCAGTTAAAAATCAAGGGCCACAGTGAACAGTGCCTTCTCACTTTACTCACATGAACAGACCCCAGCAGCCCGCGGGAGGGACCTGCGTCCATCCCTGCTGTCCCATTTCCAGCATCCCTTTCCAAGCACCAAGGAAACAAGCATCCAGCACCTTGTAAGGTTGGTTTCCATGTAACGAGTAATCACCTATGGTCTTGACACCTTCTGACCGCATAGTCAAAGAGCACTCAAAAACTGACTTTCAGGAGTTTCAATCCAATGCTACTTCTAGATTCTTGCAGTTGAATCAGCTCCTAAGAATAAGCCTGGTACCAAACCCCTGCTGATGGTGAAGTTCCCTCTCCAGGGACCTCACATAACCAGACTTGACCTCCCAAGCCCTAACAGCTTACTCCAGACGGAGCAAAGGGAGCAGATATGCTTTCCATCACAGCATTTGCCAGGAGACGATGGAAAAATACCTCCAAACCAGCCACGACTGGGGATGACATAAGGAAACTGCCAAGGATGAGCCTTGCCAGGCAAGTGGGGAAATGACTGCCCCTTCTCCTGAGTGCACCGAATCTGTGCTCTGGGAAGTTAAACTGGAATGACTGCCCAGAAGGCTCAGGCAAGGAGCCAACCCAGAGCTGGTAACAGTACAGCTTGCAAGAGAAGGGGGG